>NC_135614.1:45628055-45935833 GCF_053574225.1 Canis aureus | reverse complement strand
TATCTCTCCTTTCCAAAGCAACCTGGAATGAGGAATCATCAATATCAGAGTAAAAACTTATGCATACTTCAATTTAGCAAATGACTTTACTTACAAAAATACATACAGATATAAAAAAATAGAACTTGGACTCTTCGGTTTATTTTGCAGTTCTGAAAGTGCTTGTGGATTTCTTAATGTTAAATTGGTAATTGTTGATCTCTGAGGAGGGGCACAGTATCTTCAGTCTGAGCTTATTACAGTGTAAAATATGGATTGCCTTTACCCTAATGGCCTCTGAATCCTATTACCATCCCATTAGAGAGTGTGGGATTTTAGTAATTCTGTTGTTGTTTCCAGTGGGCAGTGAATATAATGGGGAAGGGCAGGGGTTAATGCAATTCATCTCTTTTAATACTTGTAACTCCGAGTCCCTTATCACACTCACTATGGTTTCTTTGGGGTTTCCGCCCCGCCCCCATTTTCTTTCTGTTATCTCTAAGGCCCAATATATTTCTATAAGCCCTTCCCAACCAGAAGAGTTTGGCGAGAGTGGTGATTTTGTGATTTTTAAGTTTAAAGAGAATTTTAGCTATTAGGTTTTCAGAAACTGAAGATAAATAAATAAGGTGGTGTGTCAGCTTGTTGTGAAACCGGCTGTAGCTCAGAAAGGTTTTCAGTGACTGTCGTTGTGCCAAGAATAGTATTGAAATAGCTCTTCAATCAAGATCATTTATAAGGCCTTTTGGAAGGAGAAGCATGAGACAAGCGGGTCGGATCAATGCCCGCTAGTGTTCTGGGTATAATGTTTCCATGTGCTCCTGGAGACAGCTGTGTCCTGGGTCCTAGCAGTGCTAGAGAGAGGAGTTGGGAAAGATTTCAAAGTGATAGAAATTAGATTCCTTTAAAGAGAAGTATATGAGCGATGGTTAATTCCCTATGAATCAGACATGCTCAATAGATGTACATGTCTGATTATGTAGCCCTGGTTTTATTCGTGAAATTTGTTTTTAACTAATACAGCTTTTTTTCTGAATAAATACGAACATCAGATTATTTCTCAGTATGTCAAAACAAATTAGTTTCCCACAGTGATGCAGTGAAAGGTGTAACTATTTTCCCTCTTTATATGTCAGAAAGCATTACTGGGACTGGGAAATTCCCACTCCTCTCCCCTTAGCCCATGAGCCTAGTGGTTTGCAAAAGTCTGGTTTAATGCACAAGCATGGTCACCTAGAGCTCCAGCACCCCCCTCTACTGCCATTAATGAGAATCGCATGCTGAGATCCAAAGAGGCAGGAGTCTATACTCAGAGAAAGGCAGGGAATGGCAGGAGGTGATCAGACTATTTCAATCTGTTGAAAGTGAGTGATATTCCCAGGGCTTATTGTTCACCTTCTCAGAGAATTAAGTTTCCATATGTTTCATCATAAATGGAATGGGTGTGCAACATAATTGCAACATGAAAATATCTACTGGATGACATAATAGAAAACCAGTATTCGGGGAGAAATTTCTTCTTGTCTTCATATTCTAAATATCTCTATTGTCCACCTGGTTATAGCTAATAGCTTAAGCCTGGTGGCAGGGTTTAGATATGGTGCCTTGGTATAGAATAGTTTGCATATTTATGCTGAATATTCATACATTGAGTTTCTCTTTAATTTGAGATATTACTTATCATATTTCTAGATAGACTGTGATACTATTATTTCTTCCCATCAGTTTGGATGTATTGAGTGAAATTCATTTTAGAAGGTAATTATGTAACTACAGATACAATTAGTCTTCATTCCAATGAATTGATATAAATAAGCATTGTTAAAGGATCTTATTTCCTTTTGATCCTTAGTTATGGATGACGTTTTCAAAACATTTTTGTGACCACGATCACGTGGGAAACTGAAACGAGCAAACAAAAATGAAATAAAATAAAATCTACCAGAGGTACCTATTGATATAATAATCTTTTTTAAGGAAGCACATATACGTGAGACCATTGCAGAGAATTACTGAAACTATAGAAGAGACACGTAAAACCTCTGTAGAATTACTTAACATTTTATAAAGGACAATATATGGGATGCTACTTATTTAGCAGGTGGAGTTTGTACTTCTGCTTCTCACTAGGTTGGTCCCACTTAATTTGTCTTGTCTCTTTGTTCTTGAAACTTTCCTTCAGACCTGCCAAGAAACATAAAAATCAGATGACACTAATGTTTGTCTCAATAGGAGAATGACGTATCATCTTTGTAAAGCTACGAACTTGTCATTTGTCGTCTCTCTTGGTGTTCCCTTAATGCGCAATATACATACTTCACATTTGTTGAATATCATCAGCAAATGAATAATAAAATATGACTTTTTGGAAGGTTAGGTAGTGTGTTTTTTGTAATTGTTTTTGTATTTTAAAAAGTAGTGTCAGAATTCAAAAGTAAATGTGACTCATCATGTGGAAGACAGGCATGCTGAATCCCATTTTTTATACCGTATCTCATCCTTTGCTTTTTTTGAAGCACACTTTTCGATAAGACTCTCCAATAAGCTCTCTAAGTTTATGATAGCAATAGAAATTAAGATATTTTATTTAAATATGTATTTTCTAACTCTAAAAATGTAGAATGGACTTTCCAGGAAATTTGGAAAATTCAGAAAAAAATTAAACATTATAAAAATCACCTGTAGTTTCACTCAAATCTGTCCTTTTAACCCATTTAGAGAAATGAATATTTTAAAAGTCAGGATTTTTCTTTCATGCATTCATTGTCATATTGTGGGAATTCTCTAATGAATTAAATAGTGCTCAAAAACATTAATATAAAAAAACATTAATATTCTATCAAAGTGTATGCCTTAAAAATATATCATGACTTTAAAAAGATAACTTGTATTAATTTTGTAATTCTAAAAATCTAATTATATGTTTATTGTAAAATAATTTGTAAAAAAAATAAGTAAAAGTAAAATCATTTTACTATAGAAAGATGAATACTACCAATTGTTTAGTGTGTCATTTTTTATCATTTTGCCTATGTAATAAATAATAATAATTATTTTTAAAATGTACATATTAGTTCTTTCTGTTGAAGTTCTATACTTGATACCTTGATCTACTCACTTTCCACTGAATTTTCTGCTTGATTTTATTTTTTTAAAACAATGTCAGATTTTTGACATTTATAAGTACTCTTGTTATTTTTAAGATGTAGTAAAATTCTGCTTATTATATTCAGTATTTATATTTCACCCCAGTAGCTGTTTTTATGTTGTTTTTCACATGAAGGTATTTAAAATGTAGTAAGGTCTTCTAATATTTTAGGTATCTTGAATTCATTCTCAGCTTTAAAAAAATTTCCATTATAAGTTTCCATAAATATATACTATTTTCTCCTAATAATTTACAAAATACTGTTATAAAACATAAAACATAAAATCTTTTAGTCTATCTAGAAGTTTATGTATATGTCATATGAGGATCCATTTTTCCCCCAGAAAGTTAATCCATTATTAGAATTTTAATCTGTATTCCTTATTAAATCTCTGGTGCAGTAGAGTCTATTTCAGGACATTTTGCTCTATCAGATATGTATGTGTATATATATATATATATATATAAATGTATATATTTACATTTATAAATGTATAAATGTATATATATACATTTATATATAAATGTATATATTCTGCACTGTTACTCCACTGTTTTGTTATACTAAGTTTATAGTAAGTTCAGTGTAATAGAGGAAGGCTCTCGTTTTTTTTTTCTCTTTAGACTTTTTTATCCTTATTCCTTATTTTTTCCAAATAAATTACAGAATAATGATATTCAAATTTTAAAACATCCATTTATATATTAAATTCAACTTTATTAAATTTTCATCTTGACTACCCAATTGTATGTGTATACAGAAAATGAGGAAACACTATCATATTTACCAATATTTTTCTCTTTGATAGTTTTTTTTTTTTTCCAATAAAACATTTCTTTTGAGTATTTGGGTTTGGACTTCACTGATTTCTTTTGTGTCCTTTTTTTTTACTTTATGTCTCAATCAGGCAATTTTTCCTACAATCTCATAAAAAAAATCCCCTACTCCTTTGCATACAATGATGCAGGAAATTTCTCCTACATTACTTTTTATTCTTCTTGAGAAAACAATGTATGTCAGTTAAAAAGTAAAGTGCTCATTATATCAGTCTACCATGGGCCAAATTATGTTTTCTGAAACATAGCTGCACAAAATAAAATGCTGATCTAACATAGCTGGTCTTTCTACATTTGCGTGTCAGCAATAAAGGCACTAAGCAGCCTAAAGAGCTCTGATTGCTCAAGCTTCTCCAGGGTGGAATTTTGTAAGATATAATCCGTAGGAAATCAGTCCAATTTGTAACTCAACTAAGAAAGTGTTCCTTGGTGGAGTAAGTTTGAGAAATATTTTATATAATAGCCTTTTCTTGGCATTTCATGATAACCATTAACATATTAAAAGGCCTAACAAGTTCTACAATAAAAATGTCTATAAAAATGTCTTTGATTTATTTGAATTTAACTTCTCCCAGGTTTCATCAACAGCATAGAGATTTGCTTTTTTTTTTTTTTGAAGAAGGGGGAAATTATTTTGGTTTGGTGATTTATGTTTTGTTGTAGGGTAAGTGTAAGACCTATTGCTCAACCAATTGAATTTATACTGAGTATTAATTTCAACTAGGCATTTTCCCAACCAATTTCAAATTCTAGTGAGTCTTGTTTCTTTTAAGAGTAGAATGAGATGATTCTACTCAGATCTTTGGAGGCAGGTCTCAAAGTGTTTCACTCACTGACTTATTTAATTATTAGTACTAGTTGTGGCTACAGTAGGTAACATACAATCTCATCATATGTAGTAGCTTTATGCTACTTTGCAAAATAAACTTTTTGCAGATTAATCTTTCTCTGTAAAATGGGAACAGTATCTAGAAGGAGGTTATGAGCAGCAGCAATGCTACATATAGAGCCCTTAATACAATTTCTACACAGAGTAGCCACATATAAAATTATAGTTGGAAAAAAAAAAATAAAAAAAATAAAATTATAGTTGGCATTACACTTAATAATCATTTACAAGAAG
Organism: Canis aureus; assembly: GCF_053574225.1. NCBI lineage: Eukaryota > Metazoa > Chordata > Mammalia > Carnivora > Canidae > Canis > Canis aureus. The sequence continues at coordinate 45,930,746 of NC_135614.1, read as the reverse complement.
AATGAATAAGACATATTCCCTGTTCTCAAACACCCTAACAGTGGTGCAATAAGAAGTAACAATTTCATAATGCTTTGTAATTTACATATATTTTATCGTGTGTTGTGGAAAGGGTAAGCATCCAAATGAGTAAAGAAAAACAGAAAAATGCAGAGAGGGAACTGAAATCAAGGGATATAGTGGTTCTCTGGGGGCAATTATTTGCGACAGTATATGCTGATCCAGAATGAGGAGAAGCACCCATCCCTTCTACATGAGGATTTTACCCAGGTAGAACATCATCAGAGGCTGTCACACAGTTTGATGGAATCGAATCAAAATCACATCCAAAGTTCAGTTCCTTGGCTACAAGTGCTTGCTGAGTTGAGTTTCTTTTTTGGGTAACCCTTCTATGAATGTGATTTTAAAAGCATCCCAAAGTTATGAATGCCTTTGTGTCGTGTTGACATCTGATTCATCACTGAGTAAACATCCTGCCATCACTACTGGAGCATTGTTTTATCCTCCTGGCAGCGAACCCCCAGCTCAGCAAGAACGGTGTGGAAATGTTGGTAAACCCCTTTATTACTTTACGTCTAGACTCCTGTAATTCTCCATTTGTGGGTCTTCTAAACTATGTTATTTATAGGATGCAGCTTAAAGGTACAAGACGGCCCAGATCCTTCCTGGCATTTTGTCACCTCAGCATATTTAGAACCATCAATTCAATCCTCATATCGGTTACCCATAAGATTTTACATTGATTGTGAAGTTGTTTTACTCACACAAATGGTGCCTCAGAGATGTGGTTTCACTCTGCCTGTCTCATGGATTTTTCTTTCACCAAACTCTGATCACTTCTAAAGACTTCAATTTGGAAGATTCTGATAGGTCCCACGGGCTTGAGGTGAATTTATTCATAGTTATGTTGGCAAGTTTTAGCTTTTATTATATTTTTAAGAGAAATTCTTTATTACTTCAACAATATATATTCTTTACAGATAATAAATCACAGGTTTTTAAATGTTTTTTTTTTCTGACACCTTCCTAGTATTCAATATTGTGGAGAAAACATGGGCTCAGATATTTTTCCATGCATATATGATAAAATGTTTAATAAAATGAGATTTATATCATACTTTTTATCTAGAAACCTACTTTTAAAATTTATGTTATTATGCTCTTTTTCTCTACTTTAAGATTTTTATTTTAATGATTGTATAATTTTTCATCTTGTGAAATGTGTGATTTTTTTCATTTAGCAGTTATTCTTTAAATAAATATTTATTAAGTGCTCACTCTTTGCATGATCCTGCCCTAGTTTCTGAAAATACAATAACAGATAAAACAGACACAGCCCATGTCCCTGTGGAATTAACCCTCTACTGCTGGAAACTGGAGCTCCTTTCATTTTGGAGCTATTATGATTTTTGGTCTTAATTGAACCACTCAGAAATATTTGATCTGGCTCTCTCTGTCCATTCATGCTAAGAATATAAGAGTTTTATAAAAAGGATATAGAGTCTTTGAGAAGCTTTCTATGTTCTGCCATCTTTTGTAGAAATTCTTCTAGTATGTACTCCTACCTTGATCGCCTTCATGGACATAAATTCTGCCTCTCTGTTTGGCTCTTCAAAATAAGACTCTATTTGAACTGCATTCGGGGGTGAGAACCTCTATGTTCTTTGCCAAATCCCATTTAGCCATGAGACTGGTCAGCGTCCATCATTGTAGGCTCTGCATCTCTGAGAAGACAGGTTGGGACTTAATAGTTCAATGAAAGCTGTGTTTATTCCTCTTTTTTACTCTAAGATTTGGGGATTTGCCCTTTAATGATAATCTACACATTATTTTCTCTCTCTCTCCTTTTTTTCAAAGTATAAATCAGTTTTTGTTTTATTCATTTTTAATAGATTTTTTAATTTAAATCCATTTAATTGATACATAATGTATTATTAGTTTCATAGGTAGAGGCCAGTGTTCATTACATCGCTGCACATTATTTTCTGTATGTCTGACTACTCTGTTCATAGAAATGCTCCTGAAATTGAAAAGGTTGCCCTTGGTCACAGCTCTTTCCTTTAGGGCTTTGAGTTAAGCCATGACTGTAGGCCTTTGCATTACTTGTAACAAGCATTTCTGGAATGGGTCCTTGTATAGCAAGAATGCTTGCCACTGTCTTCTTTCTCACCTCAGGGAAATATCCATGTTGTTGGCACACCCCGTTCGTTCATCATAGCATGCAGATGTCATTGGGTGACAACTGTATGTAGATTTAGAGGTGACCAGGGTATGTTTCTCTGCTGAAGTGTGTCTTTTCTCATGCATGTCTAGACTTCCATGTACCTTCTTTCAGTTACACATTCCCTGTCTGATAAAAAGGAATATTGTATAAAATTGAAACAATTTAAAAATACACAGTACTTAAGAAGAACTTAAATTCTTTAAATCTGCTAGTAGATTAGAAATCTGGCTCGATGCATCTACGGCTAAAATTAAACTGCATTAAGATCATACCATACAATGCCAGGTGCCAACTTTCGGTTTCCTTCTGTCTTTAACCAGCCAGTATAGAAGTTGTTTAGCCAGCCAGTATAGAAGTTGTATTTCTCATTGATACAGAACATAAGACTTTGCACCTAAATGCAATATGTGAAATGCAAATTTGAGAAAGCACATGGTTTTTTATTTTAATCTTTAAAATACATAATCTATAAAAATATAATGCTTAGTCTAACCCACATGGGGATGTAGTAATTGAATATGGTTCGAGAAACCAGAGTTGCCATGAAACAAGTCTCTCTCTTCTAGATTTTAGAAATCAGGCTCTATCAAGATAATAATCAATTTAGAAATAGCAATAGCGTTTGCAACCATCCTCCTATATAGATACGGTAATTTTAATGTGTTTTATTTCGTATAGAAGATGATGTTTTAAATATCTTTAAAGATATTTTTAAGCCCCAGAAAGAGAATTGAACGCTGTTAAAGTAATTGCAATTTTGTGGCATGCTTCAGTATATTTCTGTTGACCAAGGTTCAAATAGTGGAGATAGAGAGCATTGTGTACTTTGGCCTCTTTTCATATGGAAAGATCTAACCTCAAGCAGTGATTATCTGTCTTTGATCATATGCTATCCCAGATGATGGAGAAGAAACTCTGATCAGTTCACCTATGTCACACTGTTTCTGATACACCAAAGCCCTTGCAATTTTACTTACAAATACAGATTAGGAAGTGAAAGACTGATGGGCTCTGGCAGTTTGAAATGCATTATGTTTGTTCTGACCCCACTCAAATGAAAATAGAATGATTCCAAACCGTGGAATGGTCCCGAAACTGAAATCACTCATTTGAAACTGCCAGGACCGATCAGTGCAAAATTGGGTCCTTTTTGAGTCCTTCATTTAGGGAACATCAATTTCAAGGATTTAAGATAATCATCTCACCTTATGATCAGATAAATCTTCCTTTACATGGGCAGCTACTATCTCTCAAGACAGCCCTTCACTTATTAAAAACAGAAAAGAACGACAAGGTGCCGAGAGACTAAGTGATAAAAGAGGAATTAGTAAAACTGAATCAAGACTGAGCAATAAATTTTTGCTGGTCCCTTAGAATTACAGAGTCTCTCTCTCTCTCTCTCTCTCTCTCTCTCTCTCTCTCTCTCTCTCTTTTCTATTTTAATCGCAGAAACTCCAAGGCCAAGAAATATCCTAAAGCCAATTTTTGAAATATGGAGAAACTGAGGCCCATAGAATGGAATTACTTACACAGCAAATTAGGACTAGGCGGTTGACGAAGTCTCACTCTGGTGTTTGTCCCTGATCAAGATTTATGACATGAAATCTAACATCACCAACATTCTGAAACAAAAAGGTTAATTTTCAAACCAATTACTTTCTCAAAAACTACTAGCCCTGAAGCATTTGTGAAATATTTCTCATACCACTGTTCTCATTAAGGAGAATAAACAGAGAGCCATTTGGATTTCTTTAGTTGTTTAGTATTCCTTCAGCAATTTCAGACTTATTTGTGTCTGGAGAAGGAAGCCTCATATCGGAACATGACATATCAGCTAACTGCTGTTTCAGGCACAGAACTTCAGGTCTAGGGCTGGTAGGCGTATTTGTACTTTCATGTTTGTAACGTACAAATAGATCCTTGCTTACATCTGCAGCAGGAGCAGCCTTGTACAAAACTTATTTATCTACCATCTCTCCCCACACCCTCTTCCCCTAAGAATGAAGGAAATAAAACTCCATTGCACTCATTAAGCATTGGGATTATTGGAAAGTCAGAATGACTGTTTGGTTTAAATGTAATTTCAGTGTGTAAATGTTCACATCTACCTAAGGATGTGTTGTTAACGGAAGGTAAAACCTCCCTGTCTGTATTCGGGCTTCCCCTTTGGATTTGAATTTTTCCTTAATGCTACCTTGCCCAGTGTCCCCCAGTCCCCTTCTAGTGTGATGGCAAGTGTCTGCTAGATGACTTAACAGCTATTGAGGGCACCAGAGGAATAGCAACACTGACTTAGTGCTAATTACATGCAGACTGTTTACTGTCATTATCTCAAGGAAACTTAGGCAGCAAAAGTAAACACCACCCTGACTTTCTAGATGAGGAAACGGAGGTCCTGAAAGCCTAAGTGGCTTTTATGGTGCCCCATAGCGAGGAAGCAAGAAGCTTGACTCTGATTTTGCCAAACGCTTCTTTTCCCCATTCCCCTGGACTTCCCTCTCCAGGGAAATCTCCACAGACCCTTAGTTCCAAGCATCTCTTAGGCCAATTCCCATTGACTTCATTGAGCCATCCTGATTGTCCCATCAGCAAATTCTCTGCGTTAACGGCGGGGAAAAAAAATATATTCAGAGGCACTGAATTCCACCAGGAATTCTGCGTTAGATTTGGAGGAAGGATCTAAGGTTTTCTCCAGTCATCAGTTTACCTTAGGAGGACACAAAATAATGCTATAACTAGAGCTCCCAAGAACCCACGAAGGGACCAATGCAGAGCCCTGCTTTCCCAGATACAGCTTCTCAAAGGAAAACTCACCCTTTACTTTTCAGCCTCCACCCTCTTGGAGTTATGAGTGCTTCTTCTAGCTGAAGTGATGAAATAGAGGCAGGTATTGCTGGGGGCATCAAATGCACATTAAAACGTCCCTTGGAGAGGTGCCTAGATGGCTCAGTGGTTGAGCATCTGCCTTTGGCTCAGGGTGTGATCCCAGGGTCCTAGGGATCGAGTCCTGCATCGGGATCTCCGTGGGGAGCCTGCTTTCCCTCTGCCTATGTCTCTGCGTTTCTCTGTGTGTCTCTCATGAATAAATAAATTCAGAATCTTTAGAAAAGAAAAAAAGTCCCTTGGAACGTGCTAGGAATGGTTCACCGAAACAGAAGAGTGAAACAGGTATTTTACACCGTAGGAGGGGGGAACAAGTGGAGATAGTTAGAATTAATAGTATTATCTTACTACTAATATATATGTACTAGTATGTTATGATATCATGGTGTTTGCCTTGTGACATTTATTTTAACATTATAATTCTCTCATATTATTTTTAAGATTATACATGGTATTATATTTCAGTATTTCTATAATACCCTGTGCAAATGTCTCCCGCCACACGTACCACATCCTTTCGTGATTGCACACGTGCATATATTCCGCTCCCACTCTGCTATGCACTCGTTACTCCACGCGATCCGATCCACCTCTAGTCTCCGTCCCCTAGCTTATTCTATGTAGATAGAAAATGTTGACTGAAAGAATGAATGAACAAACCTATGAATGACAGGATGCAACGAGATTACACCCACATTCCATGAGCTTCGATGCGTTAACCCCTCTTACAGCCAGAGAGATTGGTTCATGAGAGATCAGTAAAGCATGAAGGACTGAAGCAGAACTCGCACATGGACGTCATATGTGGGCTACTGTCTGTTAACTTTCCATTTTTACTTTACATACCAGGAGAGCAGATTGATATTGCATTTTAATTGTGTATATTAGCGGAAGGCATATGGTTACAACATTTTCTTATTTACCTTCTGTAACATGAAATTTGTCATTTTATTCCCAAAATAAAGGATTGAAGGGAGAGAGCGCCTGCTTTTTACACAAGTTCAATTTTCTCCCGTGCGAAAGTCTCCTGAGATGTGTAACGAGTTGATGCCAAGATGATGCTGGCACCATTTTCTTATTGCCATGGTGATCTCCAGCTCTCCTGAAATCTCAAGGGAGACTATGGTATTTTAAAAGCAAGTTGCATTTTGGTAATTAAAAAGGCTGGAAGAAATCATCTTTCTATATTTTGCCAGCTTGGGTAAATAGGGATAGCAAATGATGTCTAGAGAGGAAGGATATTATTGCTCTTTATTAGGTGGGTCACCACACGTTAGAAGATGAAAAGCATCATGAAAGTTACGTCTAGGGGATTTATGACAATTCAGAACCCTACTGTGAATCTTAAAGTACGTCTAATCACAACCTTGCTACAAACAGCTATTCTTTTTCTGGAGTCGTTAACATTTTAACTTAGAGTTGAAGGTATGATTGTCAGAGTATTTTAATGTTGGAAGCACTGTGTAATATATGTAAATGTTGGCAGTTATCAAAGTAACGGGGAAAAAAGTGATTCTCTTAAACTGGAAATTAAGTTAGACAAGCATAATTCAGACTCTAGGTTAATCACACACTCCCCCCCATCAGGAAAGTTCTTACATTAGGAGTTCTTTTGAACTTCTTTTGAGCAACAGCGCTCTCCTAGAAAAGCCTCGAAGATTAAAGGGTTTTGTTTCACTTCAGAAGACAGTGGAAATTTTTTAAGGCATTCCTTTTGAGTTATAAAATGAGCACTTGGAATAAATGAGCATGGAAGCAAACATTAAAGGGAAAAAAATGTACGGGAGAGGAACAAGGGCTGGTGGAAGGCAAGGGACTTGTTATCTTTGTGCATAACTTTGTGTGTAGCGTTAGCAGCGGAAAGCGATAGGCAGCTATGGAAGGGTTTAGAGTTTTTTGCGGGAATGTTGTGTCCTTCTATTAGGGCACTGAATTATCAAAGGCAAAGAAAGAGAAAGGGTGGAACAATGCTCTTTAATTAGGAACTTTATACAAATGCAGATTCCCAATTTGCTGATGGGCATTTTAATTGATTTTTTACAAAACCACCTACACCTAATGTTTCACAGTTAAAAATAAACCTTATGACTCTCAAGTGCTTCCTCTTCCCCATAATTAAAATCTGATTATATCTGAACATTATCACCAACTCGAAATTAAGAATTTTCTTTGTATCAGTTTGATTCCGTTGGGGGAACTACTGCCAGCAAGAAGAGTGTGGTGGCCTCTGTGGCATAACTGAGAAACTCTTTTATTTGTTTCAAGCTCTTCTGGGTGGGAGCGGTTACCGTGTCATTCGCAATCTTCTGTAATGACAGTTTTAGCTGCTATGACCTGAAATAAAAATAGCCAGATGGCTTTGTTGGAGTTTTTATTATTTGTTTGTTTGATTGATTTTGTTTTGTGTTTAGCACAGAGATTTGGTGATTTAAAAAAAAAAATGTTCACTGTTTTTTGATTACTGAAATGTCCTTAGGATAGCTGACAAATAACTTGCTGAGTATGAAATCTCAGTGATGTGACTGGGGAGAGCTTAATGCTCCATTATTTGTTTCATTTGCAGATATGTGGAATCCATAAAGAAAAAAAAGGAAAGGAAAGGAAAGGAAAGGAAAGGAAAGGAAAGGAAAGGAAAGGAAAGGAAAGGAAAGGAAAGAAAAGGAAAAGGAAAAGGAAAAGGAAAAGGAAAAGGAAAAGGAAAAGGGAAAGGGAAAGGGAAAGGGAAAGGGAAAGGGAAAGGGAAAGGGAAAGGGAAAGGGAAAGGGAAAAGGTCCCCCCAAGTCTATCTTATCACAGAGATATGATCCTGTTCAGTCTAAGCTAAAAATAATTTTTCCTTTATTTGTACTTGTTGATAGGTTGTTCTCATATTTAGTGTTTTCATCTGTGCATTTCACTAGATACAGGATTTTTACTTTTTCCTAGTGATATGTTCTTGAAATAAAAAATGGAGATTGATTTGGGGAACAAGTTAGAAAGTTTTTTGTTACTATAACAAATACGGAGTATGAATGCTTATTCTTGTTTGTATAGGGGAGATTTTTTCCCTTGATTTTAAGCACAGTTCTACAAGAAAAATCTACACCATTTAAAAGAGAATTTTAACATCCCCCACTGAGTAGTAGTTTTTCTTTTCCTGAAAATAGATCCACAAATGTCATAAATTAGTCTGCAGATTTTACCTTATTATGCTTCCTCCTTCAAAAAATATGCAGGAAAGTGATTATATGTGGTGTTCAACTCAAGGCTGATGAGTTGGTTATAATTATCAAGGCAGACATAATGAGATGAAAACAACTCTTTCTCGAGGGCCTCCAAGGAGTATTCAGTCACTATCATAACCCTGTCACTCTGGGTTAACTGTTTTCTGCCCAAATGGATGTCAACACAATTAATTTCACAGTTTTCTCAACTGATCTGGTTAGGGTTCATTTGCTCATCTAGGCAAGAAGATCCCCATATGTTAAGGCTGGAATTGATTTCTGGGTTCTTCATAGGCAGATAAAACAATGAGGAAGAAAATAGACACTTATTTGTATTTGTACATAACCAAATAGCAGTCTCTCTTTCTCTCTTTCTCTTTTTTTTTTGTCCTTGTGCATACATCTGTTGTAATTATTTGCTACCACCATTTGATATTTATTGCATCATTCAGTCACTCAACAAATATTTATCAGATGCCAGTATTGTATAGAGCCTTTTGCCAGGCCCTGAGGTTACCATGAGAGCAAAGCAAAACAACCCTTGTGAAAATGGCAATCCATTAGGGGAGAAAGACATTATTGAATAATTGTACTAATATACCTGATTTATACAGAATATGATAAACAGCAATATAATTCATATGGCGTTTGTAACTTGTTCTTTACCCCTAGAAAATAAATGCTTGCTATGAAAGGGTGTTCAAAAGAACTTTCCACAACTATGGGAATCTTGTAAATCTGCATTTTCCAATACATAGGCTTTAGCCACATTTAACTCTTGAGAACTTGTAGTATACTTGGTCTGACTGAGAAATAGAGTTTTTAGTTTTATTTAATTTTACTTAATGTATGTTTAAATATAAGCAGCCACACGTGGCTACCGTATTGGACAATGCTGGTGTAAAATGCATCATGTTACTTGTATCTTTGTTTGTATTTGAAAATGACAGTTGGTACAGCATAGAAACAGAACAAGGTATATATGGGTTTGGTTTATCATTTATTTCATGAACTGTGAGGAACACTTTCAAAGACCAAGAGAATCCATGAGGGGATGACCATGTTTTTGCATATTTGATAAGAAGTGATGAAATAATGCCCTCAATCTTAGCGTGCAAGTAGATCACAAATTAATTTTTAATTTAAGCGTCTTGAATTCTGTACTGAATGAGGATATTTTCCTAACCCCAATCTTATATTCGTTATTATTACTCAATGAATTACTGAGACTGTATATTAATTTAGTTGATTAATATGCTTTATTACCATAAATTTTCTCTTTCAGTTTTTGCTGCCACTTAGTAAAAACTGCGAACATTATCACCCGGAGTTACATTTAGGATCATTCCACAGTTTCTCATTCTTATTTCCTCATAGGTGTGTATTTCTTAGTGATGGAGATTGAAAGACCGGGAGGAACTGGGGTGGAGAAGGACGCAAAGAAGAAGGGAGAGAGAGAAAGAAAGGGAAGAGAAAGGGGTGCTGTAGAATTAAAACAACCCACAGAAGGTAGCCTTTGTTGCCAGGAAACGTGGGAATCCTTTGCTATGTGTACAGTTATGATCATTTAAGATGCCATCAAATTTCTTTCCTCTAGCATTTTTATTGCTCTCTAGATCTCTTTTCCCTGCAGTTTCGTGGTATCAAGAATAATCGAGTGTTTTTGGACCCTACATTCCTCAGCTGCTTCTTGTTTGTTTCTTATTCTATTTCTCGCCAAAGAAGGAAAAATGAGCCAAACAATTTTCTGCTCCTTCTCCTTTCCAATTGATATCCGGGACCTTTTAACTCACTGCCTCATATGAAACCCACTGCTGGCCATCTGTAAGGCGTGTGTGTGTCACCTCTCCACTTGGGGTTCATGCCTTCATATTGTCTCACCATCTGTATTTTTTTATTGATGAGGGCAGAGCAAAGAAAAAATATTTCTCTATCAATTTTTGCTGAAGATTGAGTGTTCTGGGTCATGGTTTGGGTCAAGTAAGTTTACGGGGTGGGGAAGAGTATATGTTGTTGAGATTATTTTAGACTATTCGCTCAACTCCACTGAAGAGGAAAAATAACCTCATGAATGCATTTAAACTCATATAAATGCATATATTTTTTTCAGTTGATATGAATTCAGTGCATACTATGCACTGGTTTCCCTAGACTCTGATGACAGAGGAAAGAGAATGGGAAAGAGAAAGAGAAAACAAGACAGACAAGGAAACTTTGATAAATGGAACTTACAATCTGTCAGGGGTGGGGCCTGGAATGGGAAAGAAAATAAATACATAAATAAGAGACAAAAGAAAAGATGGTAGAGATGGTAGAGATGAAGCCCATAAAATAAATAAATGCAAAGGAATGTGATAGTAACTGACCATGAGGAGGGCTCCCTCAAAAGGGGATGGTCACTGGAAAGCCTTAAGAAAATAGAGACATTTGAATTGAGGCTTGGATGATAGACAGAGCCGGCCCTGGGATGAACTGTGGGAAGGCATTTCAACGAACTACAAGGCCAAGGATCCTGAGACGGACAGGATTCTGATATTTCAGATACTCAGGTGTAGAAGAACATAGAGAGAGCCACTGGGCTGAAGCAGCATCAGGAAAAGAAAGAGCGGTGTAAGCAAAGCTTGTAGAAACTGAAGTATCACTAAATGCCCAACCACCTACAATGCCATTGTTCCCATGTTAGGGGTTAGTAATCCATGAAGAGACCATACGGCTTCTTCAATTTCAGTAGATACTGTGAAGAGATAATATTATTTCAAGTTTTATTGTTGAAACATAATCCAGAAGTGTTTTTTTTTTTTAATTCCTGTCATCTATTTTAGGGAGAAGTCTCCTGTTGATGTTCAGATATTACAGTTCACTTCTATACATTAAAAACAAGCAAGCCTAGGTTAAAAAATACTTGCAGAATCTTTTTAAGAATTTTATTTATTTATCTGACAGAAAGAGAGAGTGAGTGTAAGAGAGCGCGATAGGGAGGAGGGACAGCCAGAGAAGGAGAAGCAGACTCCCTGCCTAGCAGGGAAACTGACCTGGGGCTCCATCCCAGGCCTCTGGGATCATGACCTGAGCCAAAGGCAGATCCTCAATTGACTGAGCCCTCAGGCATCCACAGGATCCCTAAAAATCATTCTTTAATATCTCAGAATCAGTATGATGAATAGAAATGAAGAAGTTGAACTTACACTGTTATGTCATGCTCATCAACAGTGATAGAGGGAAAGCGGAATTGATCTGTATCTCCAACTTTGCTAAAAAGAAAGCACTTGCAAGTCAAAGCTAGCAGAAAGAATGGGAATATCACAGTGGGAAATGAAAAGCAAACTGTATAGAAGTGATGTGTTTTCCATAAAGTACCTCCTTTTGTTGATCTGGGGTTTCAGGTAACATATGTCTGTGTGTTTGGGTGTATTTCAGGGGCAAGGTATGAATTCCCCCGTTTTCATAACTCTGAATCCTGACTAGAGTGAAATAAAAGAAGACTACCCTGGTTTCTTAAAGCACTGAATTTGAAAAGACTAAGAATGGCAGATGACAGTAAAAGAAAAAGAAAAGATAAAAAAGAGAGGTACCTGGGGGCTCAGTCGGTGAAGCACCGGACTCTTGATTTTGGCTCAGGCTGTGATCCAGAGCTGTGAGCCTGTTTAGGATTCTCCCTCTCCCACTGGCCCTCCCTAAGAAAGAAAGAAAGAAAGAAAGAAAGAAAGAAAGAAAGAAAGAAAGAAAGAAAGAAAGAAAACAAGCATGATACATGAGAGCTGGACCTCTCAGTCTCATTTGCTACTGAAATAATGTGTGGCACATAGTAGGTGCTCAGGAAATATTTGTCAAGAATGTTAGAAGGCAGAGATAGAACATGAGCACATACTCTGTGATAAAAAATTACAGCAGGTAAAATAGCTTAAGCCTTAACTTTTAGCCTTGAAACTCAAGTTGAAGAGGTGATGAGTTACCATTTCACGGACAGAATGCGGTGGCTAGGCATGTTTCCAATCTCCTCCTTTGTATTGCAAATTGGTATTGAAGATCAGTGTTGTTTTGATCATCATTCAGAGGCTTCATTTTAAATGATTTAATATCTATTAATCTTTTAAGGTAGCTTTCTTGTGATTTAAATATCCAGTAGATCTCCCTGTCTACGAGGAAATTCTTATGTTGGATTTGTGTTTCTATAAAGGTTTCTCATTCAAAATTTGCCTACTATTTTCCTTGCCTGAGAAGAGTAAGTCTTCTAGAGTGTGTTTCTGACACCTAGGGCATCAGGATGGGAATAAGACACATTGGTGTGTTAAAACAAACTGTTTTGGATGGGTGCTTGCAATGACCCAGGTCTTTGGGCAGAAAGCAGGGCTATAAGTGAACTTATAACTAAGCTTCTGGTAGTTTATAGACTTTAGGGAAAGAAGGTGTACACTGTGAAGTGATATAAGGTGCTGGAGACACCATGTAAAGTGTAGATGATGCAAAGAGAGAAGGAATGATTAATTCTACTTGGACAAATTTAGAAAGATTTTACAGAGCCAAATCTTGAAATGTATGGGGAAGCAAATAGGAAGATGATATTCTAGGCAGAGGGGAGCAGTTGCATCAAAGACTTGGAGGCGTGCAATAAGGTGTGTTCCTTGAACTGCAATTAATGACAAGGTCATCCCTTGTCAGTGCAATGAAAGATGAAATCAAATATGTTGTCCAGGCCAGAGCATGCATATGCTCCTGGAATATACTGGATGTTTTCCACTTTATGCTCTAGGCCATGGGGAATCATTAAAGAATGTTAAACAGGAGAGTGTAATGGTTCATCTCTATTTTTTACAGACCATTTTGGTAAACAGGAGTATAGAAGCAGCAGTGGTCAATTTTTATTTTTTTAAATATTTATTTGTCACTCTATATTAAGAACCTCTTATGCATCAGGTTTTGTCTACATACTGGACATAATATGAACAATGGATAAATATTCAATGTAGGGCACATTGCAACTCTCAGAGGCAGTGATTAAAATAAGTTACATTATCCAAAAAGGGCCAGTGAATAACTGTTCATCCCAATGTGCTACCTTTAAATATAGCCCTATGTCCCCACTGAGAAGTCTTCCCCTGGGGTTACTGCCACTGAGAATAATTAGGCCACCTGCATGTGTGCTGGAGGATTATGGTTCAACACGTCCTTCTCTTCATTGGGTAGAATGGATATTACATTGGGTATCACGTTGTGATCATTTGTCACATCAAATCCAGTGTAGCTCTCTAATGGGAACTCAGTTTTGAATGTCATGTACGTAAATGTTTGGTATAATCACATCCTCTTACTGAAATTGTACCTGTTCAGACACAAGGTACATTGGCCATTTTTTCCTTTACATTTCTCATAGATTGTGAGCACCAGAGTGCTTCGTCATCTCATGCAGTGGTTCTTAACCAGGAACGCACATCAGGATTGTGAGAGAACTTTTTAAAAAATATACGTATTTGGGTGCTACTCAAGAGGTTAGAATCTCTAACCCCAGATAAGGAGTAGAACCTAGGGAAGTTTGTAGTGTTATAAGCTCCCCTGGCAGATTTTCATATTTACCTGCTTGAAGAACCATGGATTCCACTCAGATATCCCTCATGACACAACCGAGGCATACATTGTTAGAGCTAGGACTAGAAGGCCAATTCCATGTGGCTTAGCCCCGGGCAGTTCCCTCCTACTCCACATCATTCTGTGTCCACCCAGCCTGCCCTAGACCTTGAACCAAGGTACTTTTGTTTGCATTGCTTTAATTTGTCAGGTAGTAGCTGCGAGAAAATGGCAATCTAAGTATACTGACTTGGGCAGCTATGACAAAATACCACAGACTGGGTGCTTTAAACAATAATACATTTATTTCTCACAGTTGTGGAGACTGGACATCTTGAGATCAGAGTTCTGGTGTGGTTGGGTTCTTGGAGAGGGCCCTCCTCCTCGGTTTACAGACAGCTACCTTCTTGCTGTACCTTCACATGGTAGAAGGAAGAGGGGGAGGGTGAGAGAGGGAGAGGGAAGGAGGGGAGACAGAGAGAGAGAAAGCCTCTCTGCTCTCTTCTTATAAGGGCACTAATACCCTCACGAAGACCCTACCCTGGTGACTTCAACTAAACCTATTTACTTCTCACAGACCCCACTTATTAATGTTACATCGGAGTTAGGGCTTCAACATATGCATTTTGGAGAAACACAAATGTCAATCTATTACACTAAGAGGGTGGTTCTCACCTCTGGCTGCACATTAGTCACTTGGGAACCTTTAGAAAAATACCAATACTCTAGTCCTAGCCCATGAGATTCAGACTTAATATGTTTCCTGAGCCTAACTCTTCATCTTGCTGGTGGTGTAACTTTACTTAAAGCCTTAGCTTTCTCATCTGCAAGATGGGAATGGTGTTACTAGCTCTGCCAGAGATTACATGAGATTACAGATACCAAAAGGCGTGGTTAACTCTGAAGTACTGTAAAATGAAATTTCCAGTCTTAATTAACTGTCTTTCTTTGATGAGCAGCTTCAGATGTCATCAGTATTTTGAATGTTGTATATAAGAGCCTTAGAGGACCCAGGCTTTCTGGTGGCCCTGAATTGGAACTGCTGCTGATCTGTTTACATCAGGAAGGCAATGCCACAAGAAAGCACAGCGCAGGTGTCACAAGTTCTGATCTACCCTCCTCCGCACCCCAGGCCAAAGAAGATCATGTAAATGGAAAGAAAATAGGCCGACTATGAGGAAAATCATTCAGTTTACTGAGCCCTTTTTGACTGAAACATAGTAGACAGAAATGTCTCCCTACTGTTAGAAAAGTAATAGCACAAACATGGTGACAAATGGCAGCTTGCGTTAGCCTCTCAGGACTGGGAAAGCTGGAGTGAATGCCATCTGAAGGGGCAGCTAATTGTATTCTGCACAGCACTGCTGCATCATCACATTTTCCACTCAGAGAATCCAAAATCTATGCTTTTGGGTAAAAGCTCCCAATATTAAAGTGTTAGTAGTTAATTAACACACAGACACACACACACACACACACGCACTCATGCATACACAGTAAGCATTTCACAGGCTAACATTGCCTAGTATAAACGGAATGAAATTGTAATCTGAATTTGCCTATGTGCCCAATTTGGCCTGTGTGCTGCCAGTTTAGGACCATTCCTTTGGGCCTTATGCTCCATCTTTTCCATCCACGAAGCCATTGTTTTTTACATTTATTGTTTGTTCATCCACAAACAAAATCCAGCACCCAGTTAGCAGTCTCTGGCAAGGATCCTTATTTCCTTTCACTCAATTTTCTGGCATTCATTTCTCTGTATTATATTCATTCATGCTATCGATATTTACTGGGCATATATTGTGCTGGGTGATAAAGATACGTGATTCAGTAAGACGTATTTCCTGCCCTACACTGCTTCCAGTCTAATCTAGGAGATGTGCCCAGTGCAATGAGTGAGGACTGCCTGAAAGAATATGACGGGAATATGAAGCATAAAACATTTAACCAACCTGCTCTACAGAGTCTATTGCTTCTGGGTGTTTTTGTTAATCATAAAAATCATCCATCCTTTTACCCACCCTTTAAAAAAGAATAGACAAGGTGTTGAGCCCCTTACACAAAGACTACATCTGACCTTTGGTTCTTTTGATGCTTAGGAGATGTATAATGTTCAGAAGGTAATGATAAAAACTTGATATAAAACTATATTTCCCAATGCGGCGCTAGTGACTAATACCATCAACATTTTATTTAAAATGCAAAGTATGTGATAGCTGAATTCAGCCAGGAACAAAGACACCCAGATGCGGTTAGTTCACATGGGCTCCTGGCTTTTCTGTTTAGTACCTGGGTTTCTGGCACTCAGTGATGCCAAGTGGCTCACCCTGGGGACTGTTTCTTGTAGCAGGCTTCTCTCCAGGGGAGTGTCTCCCAAACCCTGAGATGGTTATCTGTTAATAGAAGGAAAAACAAGTTGTGAAAGTAGGCCAGGCACATCACCGATAAACATGAAAATTTCATTGGCGAGAGCCCTCCTCCCCCTGCCAAAGTGACCTTGGTTGGCGCAAAGATGACAGAGTGCTTCCCTGCCCGGGTCTGACAGCATTGCTATCACAGCACGTTTGACAAATCGTTCACATTAAATCGGGGGGCACTTTCGGCAGCGCCGACGTCCCCTCTCCATCACTCCTGATTACCACACAAACGTCAACCATGGCACCAAGCACATTTGTCAGAAGGAGTAAAAAGCAGTTGTTAGTAAGAGCGCTACCTGTCATACTAATGGACTAGAGCTTGTTGCTTTGTGTCTCACAGGAGCCTACAGATTTGCAAAAAAACAAAACATTATTTTTTTTGGAGAGTTGTCCAGTGTTTCTTGAAAATGCTTTTGTGCTTTGGTGGAGAGAGGTTTTGAAAGCTTGTCAGATAGGACACCTAAATATCTTCTCTTGGAAGGGGCAATAGATTCTTTTAGTGATTTTGTGGTTGAGTGACTGCTATCATTTCTTTGTGTTCAAACAGGCAGTCATAGGTTAGTTAGTTGAGGAAATGCATACCCTATAAACTTTAATTAAATGATAAATAAATAAATAAATAAATCTTTGTTATTCATGAGTGAATATTCTACTCCTATCTTTAAATTTTATGAAATCATTTGATGGAGATGGAGGATGAATCTCTTCCTTTCTATCATCTTGTCCTTCATTATATAGATGTCCATGCTTTGCATGATGCCCCATGTGACATTTGTATGCTTTGTTCGGAGTCCAGCCATAAAATCCTTGATGTAGGCCAGCCATGCATTATCGTTCCCATTTTAGAGATGACAAAACTGAGAATCAGAAAGGTTGTTGCCCAGAACTACATGAGTAGAGTTGTATTTCTAATCCATGTCTGTTGACTCAAGTCCACAGTTTCATTAATTTTTGGTTATCAGGGGGCACCTGGGTGGATCAGTGGCTGAGCATCTGCCTTTGGCTCAGGTCATGATCCTGGGGTCCTGGGATCAAGTCCCACATCAGGCTCCCTGCAGGGAACCTGCTTCTGCCTCTCCCTGTGTCTCTGCCTCTCTTTCTGTGTCTCTCATGAATAAAAAAATAAAACCTTTTAAAAAACTGTTTTGGTTATCCAACAAAGAATACACAATTTGTTGAGTTGACTTTCTGTTGGCCACACCTGGCTGCTGCACAATTCCACTGCTGAGTCATTCTCTTCTACCCAAGCCCTTTTGCATTAGTCAGTTTGAATTTGATTTCTGCCCTTCTTCTTTGAGAATGCAAAGAGCTTTACTTAGATTTTTTCTTTCTCTCTATTTTTTAGAATATTGGAGGAAAAAGTGAAATAAAAGGAAGATAACAGGTTAGAAACATTTATCTGGCTGTAACTTTATAAGGTAGAATCAGCTTCTCTAAATAATGGTTTGAGAGAGTGAACTTCTGGTACAGCAAGTGAATGGGATTGCTGTGTTAGAATCTGAGAATCTTTGCTTTGCTCTGTGATGCTGTTCAATCTCCTGTAGGACAATTAAGGGCTTGTGAATTCACTTCTCTAAGTCATGTGACAGGCTGGAATGATAAGCTTGACATAGGCTAAGTTGAATAAGTAGCATTTGTTGTTTCTGTTTTATTCCAGGATGAATGTTACTTAGATGAATGTTAGTGGATCCTTGTGCTGGTTCATTTCCATTGGATGTATTAGTATCAATATCCTTTTCATAGGAAAATATGTGATCTATATGCTGTTCTTCATTACAATCTTCTTGGATCCCTGATCCAGGAAGTCTCACTATATTAAGCCCTCTCTGATTCCTAAGGAAATAATCCCTCATAAATGCATTCAATCATCAATTTTTTTTTACACACTATGTACCCAGCCCTAGACTAAACCCTGGGAATACAAAGGAAATCTGGGCCTCCCGCTGGTTGAATGTGGATTATTTTATAAGAAGAAATGGTCACCTGCTTTGAGCATGCCCACCAGTAACCGTAAGCCTTCCCCAAATCCCTGCCTTCACGATAACCCTCTGACTATACTCCAGGGCTTTGCATTGCTGGATCCCATTCATTCCTTCACCCTTATTCTGAGGGAGCTAGTACTTGTAACTCTTTCTTTTTAGATCATAGTGTCATTTAACATATCAGTATCAATCAGTATTAATATCTCTGCTTTTTTTCTTTAGTAGCAGGTTTTCTTTCATGCTGCAGTATGTAAAATAGATCAATGAAGAGCATTTGTGGCTGAAACAAAGGTGTGAGGTCCCCACTTGGTCTGGCCCACTGGGTGCCTCCCTAGAACATGTAGTCCTGCTGGAAGAAGGAGAGAGCCCTGGTCTAGGGCTACATGCAAGTAATGGCATAGAAGAAGGCTGCCTCATGTCAGAGACCCCTCACCTTGTCTTTTTGCATGTATCCGCTTGAGCAACACTGTGGCATTGGAAGGTTCCTGCTAGGACGAAACGGGGTGTTGCCAAGAAAGTCTAGATGAGAAGGTAGTTTGAAAATATTTAACATGTATATTGAATGGTACATTTTATCATGTTCTAGATACTCTAAAGCAATTTCGTACATATTTATCTCAATTGGACCAAAATTCCCACCCCATGAGTTTATTCTAGTGTTTGTTTTATTTCAAAATAAAAAATGAAGTCTCAGTGCCATGTCTAAGGTCAGAATTAGTGAATTATTGTTGGTTCCAGGACTAGAACACAAGTTATCTGAGTCTGGCCTTGCTAGCTTCTTTTGCATCCCTCCCACACAACTCACAGCCACAAAATGCCATCCTAAATAGAGCTGTCTTCATCGTCCACTGCTCTCTGCTTCTGTTCCCTCCATCACTAAGCTTATACATGCACACTTCTACCTGTATCAGTATTTCCATCGAGACACACATTTCCATAGAAATGAACATACGCCCAAAAATGATAGGTGGAAGGTGGCATTTATTTAATTTTCATAAGATGGCTTGCCTTATTCCCTTTTTATCTAGATATACTGCATGATTTTTTTTAAGACTAGGGAATGTGGCCCTGTGTTAATTTCCATGGCTACACACCCAGTCATCCAACAGTGGCTTGGTGGCATATGATATATTCAATACATTTTAAACACTGCTGCATTTAAAAATAACTTTAAAAGGTTGTAAATGTCAAATTGAGATTTGAAATATGTCAGATAGCTGTCATTTTTACACCCTTCATTAATTTCAATTGGACTCAGTGAATTGTATATGACAAACTGTTATCATACATTGACTACAAGCATGCTACATTTATGTAGCACATCCCTGACGTACGGAATGTTTTGAGGGGAACTTTAATATATGACTTCTCTTTGACCTCCAAGATGACATGAGACCATCAAATGACAAGTGTGGCAGCATTCAACTCTAAGGTTTTCCAAATGGTGGCATTTGGAAAATCTTCAGAATGCTTGTTCAGAAATGGAAGTGTCCACTGGAGAGTTTCCAATAACAAAATAGACACATTTGCTCTAGGTGCAAAATTGCAAAATTTGGATTACAGCTAAGACAAAGGGGTCATGAATACAAATTTTCTTTTGGCATGTCTGAGCAGAGAGAGACATGGAAGATCAGGTCTGGTTATAAGAATAATTTCATTATTAAAATGAATAGCAACTATCAGCTATTAAGTGCTATCTAAGAGCATGACACAAAGAACCTAGCAGTTGAAACCCCAGGCTCTTGTGTCAGATGATATAAGTCCAAGTCACTTGACATCTATAGGTGCCTTAATTTCCTAATTTGTAAAGCCAGGACAATAATATGACTTACTCGTAGAGTTACTATGAGGATAACCCGAGTTCAGTTAATGTTAGTTTAGGAGGATCTCTGAGGTACTTGGTACATATTCATTTACTTGTCCAACCACACTATGAGATGGATGTTATTAGTACCACTATAAGTTACAAATGAAGAAATGGGAAAGTCAAGAAATGCTTATTTTGTCAGAGCTATCCATTGAAGAAGAGGCAAAGATAGGGAGTCAGGAAACTGGCAACCCTTTTCAGGTCAGTTTGTTCATTTGTAAAAAGTGGTAGGTAATTGAACTTGAAGGCCCCACCTACCTGCCATTATTTGGATGCAGTGATGTCAGGATCCAGCCCACTGTCACTCACTGAGAAAAAATAAGCTATATAATAATCCAAGCACCAAAACACAGACATCTAAGTTTATGCCCCACTAAAACTAGACAGTTTTTAACACATACGTATCCAGATTTTTCTCTCCTAAGAAGAAAATAAGCCAAGCTTTGTGTGTACATATGATTTTAGTGTCATATTTTTAACACAGCTTTAAAGAAAATGTCAATAAGTAGATAACTGGCTAACTATGTCTTAAAAATGCAACTGTGGAAGAAATTTTACCTAGAAATAACTAATTGTTAGGTCCCATATTGTTCTGAACAAAGAAAATGGTTAATTTTTATTATTCATTGTTTTTTTATTCATCTCGGGCTTTAGCATTAAAAAAAAAAAAAAAAAACCTGAAAATCACCCAATAATAAATCAGAGTTTTTTTTAATTTTAGAAATACTTAGATATTATGAGTCCAGAGTTTTCAGGTTCCCAGTTCATCATATGTACTCGCTCTTGTCCAGACAATTGAAAGGCATCATCAGAGTGGGCTGGGAAAGCATATGCCCCGGCGCAGGTTCGGCTGATACACCGATCAGATTCACCACTGTTAAATAACTACAGCAACAACAAAATATCTGGCTTTTATGAGAAAGTTCATAGTTTTTGAATGTCATTAAACAGTTCAAAAAATGTACAAACATTGTTGTGGGATAAACAATACCTGCCTGCAGGCCATTTTTGGCCTATTGTGAACCATTTTGTTCCTTTAATTTAATCCGATCTCCACGTTTTACGTGTGCAGAAACTTTCACCCAGAGAGAGAGTCAGGGTTATCTTTCGACTTCTTCAAAATCATGAGTAATTTTATGTTGTACTGATACAGGACAGGAAGTTGTGTGCTCTGTTGACTCATGCAAGAGAGGAAATATTATTTTGCTTTTATATTTGGGAAGTGGAAAACACTTAGGTTGGATTCCTGGGATTCACTCCGTAAGATTCATAGGATTCACTTTTAAGCTGGATGCACTGGATTGAATTTAAGGATTGTGGGAAAAGGGAAGAAAGATTTTCCAGTCTACAGTTTCCTGATTGCATGAGGGAAAGAGAAACGCATCAGGATCAACAAGGACATGTGGTCCACCCTAAGGAATATGATATGTAAGAATGAACAAGGAACAGTGCAGAGTGCTGGGAGAATTGAGGCAAACCACTTAACAGATTCATGCGAACCATATCCCAGAGCAGTCAGCTTCTGCTCATCCATTCCTCCTCCTCCTATTTCCTTTTATTTTCCCATAGAATAAGCACAATGTCCTCTTAAAGTATGTGAGAGGGTCATCTTGCTTATCTGTGCACTTCATTGTCATTTTTAGCTCCAACTGGAAGCAAATGCTGCCTTTATCTTGCTGTGGGGGTTCAGAATCCTTCATATTAGTTATTTTATGTAAACAAGGAATCTAAGGGTAAAACTATAATTTATGAGAATTACAAGGAGGTTCTGACAATACTCATAGACCTTCTAGCTTTGTCTCATTTCAGAACAAAACATGCATTTTGTCACCTAACAAGGATTTTTATTATAACAGTATTTCTGTGCACTGCCCCATTACTGTGTGTAATATGGGATGGGGCAAATTTTTGTCCTATATGTTTAAGAAATATCTGTTTATCTCTATGATTCTTCATTTTTTAAAGATTTTATTTACTTATTTGAGATAGAATGAGATCCAGAGAGTATAAGCACGGTGAGGAGCAGAGGGAGAAGCAGACTCCCCACTAAGCAGAGAGCCTGATGCAGGGCTCAGTTCCCGGGGCTCCAGGGTCATGACCTGAGCTGAAGGCAAACGCTTAACTAGCTGAGCCACCCAGATGCCTTTTTATGATTCTTCTTTAAAAATTAGTAGACAGTAAATATTATCAGGTGACCCTGTCCTTATCATGCCTCACTCACTGATTAATTGGCTGCCAGTATCTTTTGGAGTCCAGGTGTTATTGTTGGTTGATTGTTCTTGTTTTGTTTTGTTTTGTTTTGTTTTGTTTTGTTTTGTTTTTAACAAACTGATTAGGAAGTTATAGATCCTTGATCCTGAGATTGAGACCCCTTGACTCATTTGGTCTTTACTGCCAGTCATCATTCATTATAATTTTGCTTCTGCAAAAACAAAGAGTAAGTGATAGTTCTTCAGTTGTGTTATGATTTCAGAATATGATAGATTTTCCAGTTGGCATCCACAGATTTGGATAGTGGTAGGAGAGGAATAAATGTTGAATAAACAGCCCAGCTATCTTAATTAAAACTAAGGGAAACAACCAACAGTCCATTTTCTCCCAGAGTTGCTCATTACTTAAGAACAAAAAGAAAGCCAAGCAGAACTCTCCAGTTAGAATAAAACTTTATCCCCTTAATATTTCTTATACTGATGGCGGGAATAGAGACCAAAACCCAGCTCATTTGTTTCTATAGTACTCGATTTCTACTTTTGATTAAAAAAAAAAAAAAAATCCACCATTTTTTTTTCTAGGAAATATTTGAACAAAAGGCCATTAGATAGAATCTTAGCTTTCAGATTTAAATACTCATCTAAGGATAACCAGTGTAATCAGCTGAGCTTGCAAAGAATACACAATCATAAAATGATTTAATTAAGTTCCATCAATGCTGTTTGTTTTGGTGCCCATTTGGGTATTAATAACACCGTTGCTGTTTTCAATGCCAAAGGTTTACCACTTAATTATTATCTTTGCTTATTGGTGATGTTAGCATCAATTTGTAGGGTTCCATAATCACATACTGGGTGTTGCTTCAGCAGATATGACACGCTTCCCAGAACTAGAAGTCCCACAGCCTGTGCTTGATCTGAAGATGAAGCCGTGGAAATCAAATGAAAACATTTGTTAACTTGTAAAAATGAAACACAGAAAATAAGAACAGTTATTCAGACTGTGAGTAAATTTGATGGGGTGTGAACTGATCACTTTATTGCACTCTGTTTATAGCATCCTTGCCATTTTCTGAGATGGCAGCCCAATGCTTTTCATTGTCTTAATTAGATTAAGAATGGATTAGAGGAGCCAAATCTATTATTAAAAAGGCAATTCTGCTGTGTTCCTGAAAACCCCCTTTTGGTTTTTAATTTCTTAAATTCCACTGATGCAAAATAGCAAATGCCTTACTTGTAATTATGAGCATGTAGGCATTCATTTAAAAGGCTGGCAGGGTATTAGAAAAATCATATCTTCAATTTTTTTCAAAATCATTTATGAAAAAATAAGGAAAGGAAGAAAGGAGGGGACTAAGGGGATGGAAAGCTGAGTTTCGTTTTGCTATGATGAAAAACAAACGGGAAAACTATTTTCTCCTTCTTCTGGCTGACTCAAATATAAAAAGGACAATGCATGCTTATATGAGCTGAGAATTTCTCTAAGTTCATGTGGGTTTTTTGTTGTTGTTGTTTACTTCCACACCTGAAATATTTGAGAATGGAGGTTTCTCATCCTTCTAACTCAGACTGAGCATTTGTTCTGTGGGAAACCTTCCAGAGTGATTATCTGGTCTGGCATTTTTGCATATGTACCTCTTCTCCTTGTGCCCATACAAATGCACCTTTCAGTTTAAAGCTTTTTGTATAATCTGTTATAAATATTATACGAGCATTGCTTTGAACTTCGGTGGGAGCCTAGTTGCTGTGTTGGAAGCAATAGTGTTTCATTTTGCTTTTCCAGTACAACAATTTAATTTTAATTTAATTGCTCTAGTTTTAATTTTTTGTTGAGTTTCCTCCCTCTAAACGGTGTCACTTTGAGATGCTATTTGTTACGTACTTTCTCTGCATTTTAAAATTACTATATAGGCCTACGATAAAATTTCATAGTATTATACACACGCAAAAACACAGACATGAATGCATGTAAAAACTGGTGCAATTTGAATAAGGTCTACGGTTGACTTCATATTATTGTACCAGTGTCAATTTCCTTGTTTTGATAATATAAGATGATATCACTGGAGAAACCTGGGTGAAGGCTACACAGGAATTCTCTGAGTATTCTCAGAATACTCTTTTGCAACTTTTTGTGGGTCTTAAATTATTTCAAAATAAAAAGTTTAAAAAAATTAATAATATAGTTTTAGCCCACTAACTCCTAAGCTGCTACCAATATCAATTCCTACTTGATTTGTATTAAATTAATTTTGTTTTAATCACCTACATTCAGACATCACCAGCCTTTTATGTACTCATAATTTTCTTCTTCTACCTCTGAGTCCATTGCATTTATTTTTTCCCCACTAAGCTCTAGTATCATTTAACATAGGATCCATATCCAAATGGTCTTTTTAGCCCCAGATCCTAAAGGTAGCTTTGGGCTTGATGTTTCTGGTGTATTTGATTGTTTAATATTCTAATGGGAAAATAAGTCATGGGATGATGCTTAAGTGAGTAAAGAGCTTCTATGTTAGCACAATTCTTGCCACACAATGAACACTCTGTACATATTCCAAATGAAAGAATAAGTTAATTAATTAATGTGGTTCATATGTGAATTTTGTACCTTAGCAAGATAGGATTTAGTTCCTGCTGAGCCATCTGTTCTTTTGAGTCCTTTGTGATGGGCTCAGATTCTGAGATCACTCATTAATTGTCATTGTTTCACTGAGGTGCTCTGTTTGGGATTGGAGGTCTTGAAGTGATACCTAATTTAGGAGGACTGTGACAAAATTTATCACTAATTACCTGTCCATCAGCAACATATGATGGTAATAATGGTTATCATTTATTGAGTGATTAGTATTCAAGACACTTTGCATGCATCCTCTCACTTTAATTTTACTCCGTTATTAGCTTAGAGTTTAGTAAAATAACTTGTTCAGAGTCAAGCATAATTGGCTTGTGAGTGGCAGAGCTGGGATTTGAACCCAGGAAATCTGACTTCAGAGGACCTAATACAGCCACCTTTCATACTAGAGCTCTCATGCTCTTAGATGGTGAGCAGTTATCAACCTTGGAGACGTATTATAATCATCTGAACATGTCTTCTTGGACCTGCTTATTTAATTTGTCTGGGTGAGCATTTTGTTAGCAATCATGGTGATTGTCATGTGCAGCCATGGTGAGCATCACTCACTCAGCTGCGTGTCGGAACTCAGTGTCTGTGAGGAGTGGAAGCTATTTCTTCTCCCTATAAGTTCATTTTGTCTGAGCAAAACCATTGCTAAGCATAGTAGTCCCAGCCACTTACCTGTTTAGAGAGATGGAGCTGGGAGTCTATCTTCTTTGCAATATATTTCCCACCTTTTATTAGCAACCTGCTTTCCATATTCTCAGCTACAGGCTTTCCATCTCTACTTCCCCCTCCTCCCAACTGCTACTGATGTTTATTTTAATAGTATTTTACCTGTATAAAGGTGTCTATGTGCCAAAAAGAAAATGGAAAAAAAAAAAAGGAAGGAAGGAAGAAAGGAAGGAAGGAAGGAAGGAAGGAAGGAAGGAAGGAAGGAAGGAAGGAAGGGAGGAAGGGAGGAAGGAAAAGAAGTTCTACACCAGGAATCCTAAAAATCTACCTGTTTAGGGGAGCTAGGCAGATCAGGTAAATGAGTGAAGACAAGTCTTTTAGTAGTGAGTATCCCATTTTTAAAAGATAGAAGTGGTTATCACCAGGACAAACTGGGAAATATACATCCCATTTTTAGGGGTTCTCTCTACTCTGAGAAATGTGCCCAGTATTCTGGATCTTATAGGTTTTCATGGGACTTAAAAAAACTAATTTTTGGTGTGCTGTGATTTTCTATTACAAAGTTATTTGCCAGCTAGTTCCATTTGTTTCTTTTTGACACTGTACAAGTCACTATGATGTCACCAATAACAATGCCAAAGAACTTTTGTATAGCTCAAAGCAAATAGCTGCCTTAGTCTGCTACCTTTTTGCATTTTGAAATAAATACTTTATCTTTCCTCACTACCCGATGCATTGAGTTCTAATCTTTGCCCAAACCTGACATTCTGTCTTTAGACAAGTCAGAGAATGTTGTGGACCATATTTCATTATCTGTGACATTGAACCTTAGAGATGGTCATTATACAATTAGAAGGGGTATTAAAGGCATAGGCTCTGGAAATGGCTGGCATAGATGGGATCTTCTTGCCACTACTAACCAGCTTCATGATTTTCTGATCTATAAAATGGAGACATAAAATACTGACTCTCACAGTTGTCCTGAGGATTAAACTGAATTGTGTCTATAAAGTGCTTAGTATTAAAGCACTGGTCCTAGTAATAGAAAAGATTTATATATAATGAGTGTAATGTTTCTAATAGACTAAAATCTGGCAAACCATTGCTCCTGACTTTGTCTCATCGCTCTTGTTTGACTCAGGCATTAAGTAAACCTGCTTGCTTCTCCTTTGCTATTCCTTCCATTGACATTTCATGGCCTTTCCTTATTATTTCTAGTTTTCCAAAGTTAGCAGGACTGACATCTTTGTGGTGATGGATAAAACTCCAAGTCATGTAACTCCTTCCTACCTCCTCTAATGTGGATCATACCGATCAGGAGGGCATGCTTGTAGAACCAGAGGAAATCTCTTTGGGATGATTAGAAGTAAAGTGTGATTAATAATGAATATATGTATGTATTTTAAGAGTAGGGTTGTGTTAAATGTGAAGAGTCAATAAATGCCTGTTAACCTCCTAAGAGGTCAACAGTCAGCCGGGTGGCTGGTTATGCAGGGCAGCCTGAGCAGCTGCAGCCTAATTCAGACCTGCTATTAGATCTGATGATGGTACGTGCAATTAGGAGAGTGTGTCTGTAATAATGATAATCGGTTTAAACCAAGAGGACAGGGCACAGCTGTGGGGAGCACTTGGACAGAGAAATCAGAACAATTCGGATGTTCCTAAGAAGCAAGCCTCAAGCTAGTCGTTTTCAGTATGTCTGTGGTAGCTTTAAATTCCTTCCTGATCATAATTTACTGAAAGACATTTTTAAGATAAACATGTGACTCTTGAGCCAAAGATTGTTCATGGTCCATTATTTTTTTCAACTTGTAAGTAGGTTGGGTTTGGGCATCTTCCTTTTTATTTTTTTTTATTTTTTTTTTATGTTTTAAATATTTTATTTATTTATTCATGAGAGAGAGAGAGAGGCAGAGACACAGGCAGAGGGAGAAGCAGGCCCCATGCAGGGAGCCTGACATGGGACTTGATCCTGGGTCTCCAGGATCAGGCCCTGGGCCAAAGGCAGCGCTAAACCACTAAGCCACCCGGGCTGCCCGCATCTTCCTTTTTAGCAATGCCATTATGTATTTAAATATCTATCTCAAACC
This sequence comes from Canis aureus, assembly GCF_053574225.1. Taxonomy (NCBI): domain Eukaryota; kingdom Metazoa; phylum Chordata; class Mammalia; order Carnivora; family Canidae; genus Canis; species Canis aureus. The sequence goes on along the minus strand of NC_135614.1, from coordinate 45,903,016 downwards.
ATGTTTGATACAAATTTTGTGTTTTTCTTAACAACTGAGCTCAAATTGTTCTATGAAAAAGCTGTGACTGTTGAAAACATGTATAATTCAGCTTTGCCTCAGTTGAAATGTTGATATTTGCAAATGAGAAGCCTACCATGCTAGACTTGCAGCCCTTCCCCACTTCTTTCAATTCTTAAGAGAAGCAACCTTAAAAGAAGAATGTTTTTACTGATCTTTGAATTTGAGAGAAATTTAGAGTTCCGTACTACCTCCATGTCCCAAGTTTTCTGTCTTCAACCATTCTTCATTTTCCTGACAGTTAACAGAAAAGAATTCCTTGGCTTCACCTCAAAAAGAAGATAATGTCTCAATTCACAACTGTCTCTGAATAATTAATAATAGTGGTGTGAGAATGTTTTGCATTTATGACCGCTTTCAATTTTCAATTTTTAATACTAAGAAGTAAGAAGAGAGGATGGAAAAGATGGGATGCTCATTTATTCTTGCTCTGGTTGACTCAGCAAGTATCTAATAAGTTACTATGTGTGCTAGATATTATTTTAAGAGAAATGTCTGCAGCCTGAAAAAAAGATACATGGTCTCAATGCATTTTATTGGGAGAACCAGTAATTACTTAAAAGAGTGAGTAAAAAAGCATTTTCACTAATACTTGCTGTGAAGAAAACAAAACGGGATGATGTCCCTGGAGGGTGTCATCTATTGTTGCTTTAGTTTGGATTGTCAGTGAAAGCTATAAAAGGGTAATGACATTTGAACTGAGACCTAAATGACTGAAAGAAAGCACTGGTGAGGTTGGGGGGAAAGTATGCCAAATTCGAAGACGCTGAGAAGACCAGTAGAGTAGGGATAATGGTGGGAGATATGGACAAAGGTAAGCAGGAGCAAGGTCATTTCAGATCTTCTACATCATGGTAAGGATATTAATTCAAATCCATTACTCCACTGCCTGTAATCTTTCCTTAGAAGAGAATAAGAAGTCACCAGTGCCCTTCCCTTTGATTGGGTATAGAAATGGAGCAGTCACATACACACAAGAAAATTCACACCATTGCTACCACGACACTGTGAGCTCATGCAGTAAAGGCTCTGCATCCCTGAACACCTAGCATAGGACCTGGTATGTAATTAGCAAATATGCTTGAATAAGTGAGCTGGAGTGTTGTCAAAGGCTATGGCTCACCTACGTCAAAGCCATATAGGGAGATGTGTTGAAACGGAGATTCCAAGGCCTCACTCCAGGCTTATGAATTCAGACTTTGTGGGAAGGGAACTCTCCCTCTGCATTTTCAACAAGCTCACAAGCAATTCTTGTGCAGAGGAAATTTGAGAATTGACCCCCTTTTCATTTTTCCAAGATGTTCCTACTATATTATAAACATCTCAAGACAAAAATATTTAGACTAATATGTGAGTATATTTATGAGAGATTCCTGCTGACAGCTGCATGTGCTTACGTTATTTTATATACCGGATCTTAATAAGATTACATAAGTGTGTCAATTTTTAACATACTTACAATTTATCTTTATTAATTCCAACAAAATGAGTGAAATTGGGAAATTAATTCTATTTCTACCTTTGTTCTATTCTATGTACTTGGTTTTTATTACCAAAAAGCAAACTCGAGTTTGGCCGAGGTAGACATCTGACAAGGAACAACCTCTTTGGGCAGCCCGTGCCGGCCAATCTGAAAAGTCCAAGAGGTCAGGAATAAAAACTGCATAAAAACAGAGTGACACAAAGAAAGCTGTATGTTAAAAACATGTATTACCTAGGGATGCTTGGTTGGTTGTCTGACTGTAGATTTTGTCTCAGGTCATGGTCTCAGAGTTGTGAGATTGAGCCCTGTATCCAGCTCCGTGCTGGTGAAGCCTGGTTAAGGTTTTCTCTCTCCCTCTGCCCCACCTCACTCCCCCATCTTCCAGCTTGCACTCTCTCTTTAAATAAATAAATAAATAAATAAATAAATAAATAAATAAATAAATAACTGACTGACTGACATGTATTGCCTTAATGAACTAATGTCTAAAAGAAAAAGATAATAGTAAAACAGTGGGTCATGATTTAGAATGAACTTTGGTGAAGATTTAGTTTCCTTACTTTCCCCTATTCAGTTGTTAGAAAGATAATCAGAGGAAAAGATTCAGCATTAAGATTAAGCCGTACCACACGATTCAAGTGAGAGGGGATTGTTCCTGCTCCAAGTACATTGTGTTTTTGAAAATCCTTCAAACACTGTAGACATGGCAATCACTTAAAGTAGTGTTTCCAAAGATGAAAATGACAGACCCTCAGCCAGGAGGAGGGACACAGCTTCAGAGCTATTTTTGCTCTATGTGTATTCCATTCCAAACAGCCAAAGAGGAGGTCGGGAGGATGGAAATTCCTTCATTTCATCTTTAGGGGTTTTGTTTTGTTTTCTCTTTTATGATATTCCGCTCTTCCACTGTCTTGTCAAAGCTGCACATGTCATCAATCCATTTCTCTTGCTGCTGTTTCCTAACAAAATATACCATTGTTTGTACTTGTGGCAGGGAAAGCAAATAAACAAAAAGGCAGGTTGTTTTTAAACAAAATTCTCTTAAAATCTTGTCCAAAAAAAAATAAAATAAAATAAAATGACACTATAAGACACTACTTAAGATGGCAGAGGGTGAAATTTACTCTGGGGTTCCTCGCCCAAGAAATAGGGCTGCTATTTCTTGTTTCAAAGCCAACTGCTTTGAATGTAGATCACTTAGTCAAGTCCTCTCATCCTCCCCTGAAAAAATAGGAGGCTGTATTTCTTTCACTTTCTAGTACCAAGTTCTACCTATTGTTATTTTTGTTGCCCTGTTTTATTCAATGACATGATTTCTACAGAAAATTACCACAAATGATTGTATCACCTTTTCCCAGCTAATCTGGTTTCCCTTTATATTTTCAGAAAAAAAAAAACAACAACACTTGAGTATTTTCTTCTTACCTTCCTTCAGATTTGCTTCCAGCATCTCCAGTCCATTTAGCCAGGAAATTTTAATTTCCTCCTTAACCCTGTGTTTGCCACAAACCTGACATTATTGCAGTCTGGCACTCTGCAGGCTACATTGTGGCCAACAGGATTTTCTTTAGCCAGCACAGTGATTTTTTTTTTTTTTTCCCAACTGAATGTGAATGCCTTTAGATGAGCACACTCCTCACCATTCGCAATGCCTCACAACTGGCTGCTTCATGCATTGGCCTCTGAAGGAATCCTAGCAAAACCAACTCTGGTCTTGATCTTTTCCAAAACCTTCATCCTTTTATCTGCTTGTGCAGCTGCTTTGTACTGGGGAGAGTGTTTGTGTGTATGTGTGTTGATTGCCTTGATATGTGTCAATGGTGTGTGTGTTGGGTATATGTATGAGTATGGGTTGGGTTATAGGGGAGCCGTACGTCAGTTATGCATGCTTTTGTTGTATGTATTAGTTGTATGTGTGTGTATGTTGTTGAGTGGGGATGCTAGGAGTGCAGCTGGTTGTTTGACTTTGTTTCTTTCTTTCCCCAACTACAGCCAAATAAAGTCTATCTCCTTTGGAAGATTTCAATAATTATTTAAAAGGTAGTTTCATGTTTTATTTGCTAATATTAATCATATAACTTAGGTACTACTTTTTAAATTCTCCAAAGACAAAATCCTGTTGTACTCATCCAGTTAAAAAGACTATTCTGGGCCTCAGATATTTGACTCTGTCCATTATGACTTTGAGATTCAAGAACCTTTCTTTAACAGCAGCTGATGGCATTTTTTTTTTCAATTAAGGACTTTATTACAAGAAAATTTGTTGGGAATGACAAAATATGAATTTCCATAATCTCGTTACCAAACACTTAGCTGAAGTGTTTATCCGTAGATACATAATATGGAGAGCTATAAGTAGGTTGCTTCTTGCATTTACTCTCATCCTGTTTTGCTAAGGAACCATTCCCTTCTTAACTATTTGCTGATTGTCAGTGTTCCATTCCTTGCAACCTCATTTAGCAAATCACTACCTTGAATCATGCCTGGTTTACCAAAAACAGAGAACTTTCCCATTGCCTTTTTAAAAGTTTACCTTTACAGGTTCAGACTTTTGGCACTCGTCTTCCTCATCTGTGCTCTAAATCCTAGCTTCTGCTCTTCCCAATTTGCTCTTTGCAAAATATTTTCAAGGCTAGGACTGAGATTGTTTTTTTAAGATTTGATTTTTTATCCATGACAGACGCACAGAGAGGCAGAGACATAGGCAGAGGGAGAAGCAAGCTCCCCATGAGGAGCCTGATGCAGGACTCAATCCCAGGACCCTGGGATCATGACCTGAGCCGCAGGCAGATGCTCAACTACTGAGCTACCCAGGTACCCCTAGGACTAAGATTTTTCATATCGCCTATTGCAGCTGCCTATTGTTCCCAGTGAATTCAATGTGCTATGATGTGGCTTTGTAAATTAGAAGAACCATTTCCTGATTAAAATCTCCCCTCGAGTTCAGATTTATCTTTTAGTTCATATTTACCTTAACTGTTTTATTGTTGTATACCACCTCACTGAAGCCATCCAAAATTTTATGATTTAATATTGCTCATGTAGATTTTTAGAGACTATACTTTCAATAATGCTTATGGATTATGAAGTATTTACTGATGTGATAAATTTTTTTGTGTTCATGTATCTCAGGTAAGGAACACATAAAGGCAGAGGTAAAAACAAATGTAAATTACCCAAGGGAAGTCTTCACAGATGTATCAGTTATCTGTTACTGTGTAACACATTATCCCAAAATGTAATGGCTTAAAACAATAACAAGTATATAATAATGCTCATAGTTTTGTGGGTCAGAAATCCAGGAGTAGATTAATTTGACAGTACTGGCTCAAGACCTCTCATGAGGTTACAGCCAAGATGTGTGCCCCAAATGCAGCATTTGAAGGGTTTACTGGAGCCAGAGGATCTGTTTGCTAGGTAGCTTATTTACATGGCTGGCAGGAGGTCCAAATTCCTCCTTACTGGGGTTCCTCCATAGGTCACTTGAATGTTCTCATGATATGGCAGCTTACTTCCTCCTAAGTAGGAGATTCAAAAGAGAAAGGAGGAATCTCTTTTATGACCCATCCTTGGGACTCAGTGCAATTTCTGCCACATTCTGCTCATTAGAAGGGAGTCACTAAGTCTAGCCCACATTCAAGGAGAGAGAGATGACATTCTGCTTTTGGAAGAAAGAAGCATCAAAGAGTTTGTGAACATATTTTAAAACTACCACATCATATTCTTATAATTTTTAACGTTCATAATATATACTACAAATTGTTAGATTGTCAGTATTTTTTCTTTATCAGTTTCAAAATCTGATCAGAAGTCCAGTGTGGGAGACATGGTTATTCGAGGTACACAGACGGTCTCAGGTTGGACAATATTATGTGGTTCTTTATTATGTGGTACTTCTGACATGGCTTCTCAGATTGGTTGATATATTTAATAAAATTAAAACCATTTATTGATGTCATATATAAAACAACTCCAGTCCTCTCTACTCATTTGGCTAAGTGGCTGTTTTTAAATAGAAAACAGAAACATGACTAGGTCAGTGGTTTATAAACAGATTTTGCATATATGACTCACCTGAAGCTTTTTAAAAATAAAGATTCTGGCCATGAGCCCAGACCTACTAAATCATAAGTTGTAGGGGATAGAGCCCTGAGAATTGTTATTGTTTTTTTTTTTTTTTTTTTTAAGGTTACTCTGATATAGCCAGTAAGAGCAGTGTTTGAGAACCACTGCCATACTTAACCAATCTATTCACCTACCGAAATCACCTGCAAAGGATGACATCAAGAAAAAGGGAAATCATTGACAGGATCATGATAGCCAACCTTATTTTGCTTTCAGACAAAGCTCAGTCTTAGTTTCTAGGTACATTCCCCTACCAGCCCCCTGACTGACAGTGACTATCTGGTTTTGTAGCTTTGTTCCCGAAGGCGGTAACACAAGGAGCCGTCACAGTGGTAAGGGCACTGGCCCAGAAACGCATTGTTCACGCTTTCTGAAGACAATGACTCTCTTTCTGATTAGAGTTGTCCTCCTTTTACCCAAAGGCTTTCCATGCAACCAAGGGAGCATAACAATGACATGAGGGCTTGGAAAGGAAATGTCTTCATTGATTTTTATTTCATGAATTGGAGCCTCCATAAAAATGGCACAGGCTTGTTTTACAGTGTCAATTTGTGGAATTGAGGGGAGGACTGTTAAAACCCATCCATTTCCCCAAAGTTTAAACCACCCTAATGAATTAATCCATAGATAATGGATTGAATTCAGTGCAATTACCCTAGTAAGTAAGGCTTGTTAAAAAGAGATAAGGCAACACACTAAAGAAAACAGCAATTTCAGCTATTAACTGGATTTCATCTGGACTCTGATTATTCAGTATATGAGTTTCCTTTGAAAAGGAGATTGTGGGGCCCCTTATAATGTAGAAACCAAATGTTGGCATTCACCTGTTGGTATTACACTGTGGAAAACAACAATGATTTTAACAACCATTTTACCTATAACCTCAATATCCTCAGGATGTATATTTGATGTGCCCCAGTAAATCATTATAAGGCTTTGATTCTTCAAGACAGGAAGCTCATCTTTGTTTTAACTCCACCCCTATTACCTTAAATTATGCGAGTTATGTCTAGAGAGATCCACATTATTTTGAGTAAGTTGCTAAAAATAAAGTGTCTATATGTGTCACACAATATAAGGATGATCACAAGAATGCCTTATATTTCTAGAAATGTTTGCAGGTAAAAAAAGCAGTGTTACATATCCGGTTTCTCTGCTCAGACATTAGGGGAAGTTTAACACACAGCCCTAGCCCCCATAAAGCTGCCCTAGCCAACTTGCAACCTGATTCTTACTAGCTCATCTCTGTTTGTTTCAGTTTTTATTTCTACCACTCTATTCAAGTTCTTAGTCTTCTTTTTTTTTTTTGTCTACTTCAGAATGTTCCAAAGTGACTTCTTCTTTAGATTGCATGTTTCTGTCATATGGATTGTTTCCAGAGACACTGTTGTCCTCTTTCCATTGCCCTACTCAAAAATCTCAGTTGTTGCCAATATTATAGAGGTGAACCAAAAGCTGCAGTTTTACACTTCAAGTTCTTCCTGGTTAGTTTCTCCTTCCTTACATTTTCAACATTGGATTTCATTATCTTCTCTCAGTGTTATGCCTTGTATGTGCTTCTTTGCTCATGATCTGACATTTCTCCCATTGCAATGGTGTTCCACCTCCTGAAAATATGCTCTAGGTCCTAGTCAACACCTCTTCCATTCTCCCACATTCTTTTCCTCCTCATACAAGCTGATACCATCCATCTCTGAGTTTCTATGGTTGTGGGAAGCAGATTGCAAAGTGTAAGGTGGTATAAAGAATGTAGGTTTCAGAGTGAGCTGGCCTCAGCTTAAATTTTGCCTCTACTGCTTGTTAATTGTATAACCTTAAAACACATAACCTCTCTGGCCTGAGTTTCATTTGTAAGCAGGAGGTGATAATACCTTCCTTTTAGGAACATGATGGGAGTTAAATAAGGATAGAAAAAGCCTGTGGTGTGGTGTTATTGTTGCTAATATTCTGAAGTTGACCATTTACCCTTGTATGCTGGTGTTCCTCACTGATGTTTTAGCTATGCATTGCTTGTGTTGTGTTCCAAACATATTGGCAAGCATCTAAAAAGAAGCTTGTACCGTTGGATCTTCACAGTTGAGTGAGGCATAGAGATTTGCATAAAGTACTGATATGGATAATTATCATAATTTATTAAGCACTTACTACAAGTCAAGTATTCTGCTATATTAACTCTGAAAACCATCTGTGTAGTAAATCCTATTATCATCACCATTTTCTATGTTAGAAAAGTTGTACTTAGACATTCAAGGACCTATAGCATAAAAGGAGTAGAAGACATTGAACCAAACTAAATGGTTTAGTGTTAAAATTTTCACTTTAGAGGAATGAAAGAGAAAGAGAGATTCGCTGAGAAAGAGGGACATAGTTTTAAATTCTGGTGTACCATTTTCTAGATGTATGCCCTTGAATGATTTTCCTAACCTCTGTAAGCCTCAGTCTCTTTATCTGTAAAACAAGAACATTGGTAGTCCTTACCTCCTACTGTTCTTGTGAGGTTAAATGAGATAACCCACATTATAACCATGTAATTAAGGTTTATAAGTATGTACACTTTAATCTTACGCACATGCTTTGTTCGGTACAAATTTTTCAATTGACTGGTAGTATGATACCAGTCTGGACCAAAACGGTTAAAATAAGTCATAGAAAATCCAGGACTGAGCAGGTACATGAATTGACTTCACACTAGAACATAAATCAGGATGGTGTTTTTCAGATTCGGAACACCTTCAAGGCTTACTGATGGGGTGATAATAACATCCCATGCTCACCTTTGCAGTGTCCAGTAAATACACACATCTGGTTTTCTCATTGTTATATAGAGTCAACTATATTAAGGCAATAAAACTCTCTGGGATTTGGAGAAATTATTGTACTTCTTGTGCCTATGACACCCCCTAGGGTGTGTTATAATCACCCAGAAATGCACTGCTTGTTGTATCTTGTTGTGATTCAGTCTCTGAGTAAAAATTTTAAAGATGAAGGAGGAGGAAGAGCAGACGGAGAAATGGGACAATGCTGTGGGAAATCCAATTCTACCCCTTTGGGTGACTTAGAGGATCCACACAATTTGTGAGGATTTCAACGACAATTGGTCTTGAATGTATCTCAAATTAAACCTCTCACGCTTTTATTATTTAAAATGGAATCACCTTTTCTAGTATATTTCAAGGCAACCTGGAATAATATTCTGGGAATGAAGTTCTAAGAGTGTCATTGCTCAGAGGGGAAATTAGCAAGGTAGTAATACATGGAGCTATATCATTTCTCTACTGGGAAAACCTCACAGTGGAAATCATCTCCTGAGGCAAAATGATGAAGAAGATGGAGATTATATATACATATATACATATAATAAGAATATGTTCAGCAAATATTTGTTGATCCTGTATACACCACACAAACACAGATACACAGACACACACACACACACCCACTTAGGAAAGTGCTCCCAGTCCTTATATAACGGGGTTTTGTATCACTGGCAGAGATTACTCCTCTTTCATAGTAATCATGCTTTTATTAATTCATTACTCATTCATCAGTTATTCATTGAGTGCTAATGTGTGCCACATACTATTGCCATTGTTCAGGATATAAGATAGGTGAGATCCTGCCCTTTTGTTGCTTGCATTAGAGTTGGAAAAGGCAACCAGTAAACTTGAAAGGAAATAAACCCAATAACTTTAGCTAGTGATTTGGGCTATGAAGAAAATACAGTGAAACTTCATAGAGGGTGGTCAGGGCAACTCTCATTGAGCTGAGACTTAAACAGTGAGGACCTACTAGCTATGGAAAGATCTGGAGTGTTCCAGGCAGAGGAAACGGCTACAGCAGGATCCTAAGATAGGACTCAACTGCGTGTGTCCAGAAATAGAAAGAAGCTGTACATGGCTGAGGTGTGGAGAGTAAAGAGCAGATGGTAGAATAGGATGCGGGAGAAGCCAGATTGTATCTGGTTTTCTAGGTCCTAGCACGAAGTTTGCTTTTGTTTTTGTTTTTTCCTAGCATAGAATTTGATAGTTTTTATTACTGCCTCTTCAATGGAAAGTCTCTGAAAATACAAATGAACTAATAGTTATTGAGCATTTACCACATACTTATTACTGTTCCAAGCACTTTACACAATTTATTTTATCCTCACAAACTTGTGAAGTATATATTATAATGCTCATTTTACAGAGGGGACAAATATAATGCAGGGAGGTGAAATGATTGCCCACGGCTAGTAATTAAGACCTAGAAACTGAACCCAGGTCTATCTCACCACCTAGCCCGTGTATTTCCTCCATGCCTCCCTGTCCTAGCTAATTGCTGAATTCATGATACATATATTCATTCAAAAGTAGTGGGTACTAATTAGGTTACAATGCACTTGAGCATTGATATTTTTAAAAAGAGGAAACCAGTGTTGAGAACAAAGGTAAACTAATGGTGAAGTTTAAAATAAAGATGAGAAGAATTTTTTTTTTCGTTCTGCAAAGGGCAGAGTGGTTCCTTTGTTTTCTTCCCCCATCATTCCTATAGTCTACCCACCACCAAGTTCTGATGAATACATCTTCTGAATATCCATCTCCTCTGCTCTCCCTGTTCACAGCTGCTACCCCATCCAAGTGACGATCAGCTCTCACGTGGAGACTTGTTGGAGTCCAGCTATTCTCCCCAGGTCCACATAGCCCTGCCAATCACTGCTCTATCTGACAACCAGAAAACCATTCTAAAGTAGAAACTGGATCATTGTACCTTCTTAAAGAACTCAGCAGGGACTTCCCATTGTCATTAGGTAGAAACCAAATTGCTTAACGTGGCATAAAAAGGCTTGGCTCTTCACTCTTCATAAGACTCACCTTAATCTCTGAGTTCCTGCCCAGGGACTTTCTCTTTTGATTGGCCTTGCTTCTTCCCAGTTATTTTTCTCTTGCTTTTCTAAAAATGCTCTCCTGCCTCTTTCCCCCTTATTCTTTGCCTGTTAACTTCTATCCCTCCTTTAGATTTTGTTTCAAATTCAGCCTCCTCAAAAACCCCCTCCATTCCATGCCACCCCAGACTAGGATGGGATGCCTGGCATACACTCTCATAAATATTGTGGCCTTCCCCTTCATAACCAAATTGTCACTTATAATTGTTCGCCCACCTGATTGTCTGTCTGTTCATTTGTCTTGATTGTGGGCATAGTGAGGTCAAAAGATGTGTTGGTTTTGCTTCAGTTGGACCCTCAGCGCCTACCACGAAGCCTGGTATATAGGACATGGTCAGCAAATACTTGTTGATCCAGGGACGCTTGGGTGGCTCAGGGGTTGAGCGTCTGCCTTGGGCTCAGGTCCTGATCCCGGGGACCCGGGATCGAGTCCTGCACTGGGATCCCTGCATGGAGCCTGCTTCTCCCTCTGCCTGTGTCTCTGCCTTTCTCTGTGTTCTCATGAATAAATAAATACAATATTTAAAAAATATATCTGTTGATCCTGACAGTTTGTTCACTGCCAGAAAAATGACTTCAAATGGGTCTAATTCTGTCATCTCACTGTTCAATGGTGAAGTCGGGATTTTGAACAGACCCTGTGGCTATTGCTTTACCCATGCTCTCAGCCCTCAAGGGGGCCCCATTGAAAGAGCTCTAGAAGCTCCCTGTGGAGGAAAATAAAGTGAAAAGTCTTTGCCCTCCATGTAATACTAGTCCTTCTGATCTGTGAGGCAGGGCATCCTGGATCCAGAGACACCAGGTAGCTCTACACGATAGAGAATGCTCCTAGAGAAAATTGTTCTGTATTCTTGTGAATAAATTGGCCTGTTACAAAATATGTGAATACATGTAAATGTGACAAAATGCCAAGGTGACACTAGAGTAGAAAATCAATAAATCTACTCAGCACTACATGTTGAATCAGCTTTTAACACATATTTGTAAGGAGGCCACCAACTGGAGCCATATTTAAATCTACTCAGTTCAGTAAAATAAATCAATTACGGGTCTTGAAGTGATTAAGCTTTTCACCTTGTGCTTGCGAATCAGTCCCTATGCTTTATTTGGACTCGGTATAGGTGGCTGGCATAAACATGCACATGTGCACACATGCACGTGTGTGTGCATCTAAGGTAAAGTATCCAGCACAAAGTAGTTACTATACAAATCTAGCTATTTTTATTCAATATATTTTTAAAAAAATATTCCTTGAAGGGAAATGCCTCACTCTTGATCACATTGACAAAAAACAAACAGAAGTTTATATGGCTTGACAAGCATTTTATTGCGTTGAAGTGTGATTTTTATGCCATTATCCTGTATTGTTTCCTGAGGTAGAATTGACAGAGTTTATACATTGCAAGTAGAGAGCTAGTAAAGGGAGAAATTGAGGACACTTGCAAGGTTTCTGAGTCTTATAATAAAGAACATCACTGAAAGAGCAAATCTAGAAGATGGAAGTTTAATTTTGGATATTTTGAGTTTGAGGCATTAGTGTTGTACATACGTGAAGATGTCTGGAAGGCAGTGGCTCAAGTAAGTTTAAGCTAGAGCTAAGTATTTGAGATCCAGCAGAGTTTAGTAAATACAGCTCCAGAAAACCTGATGATGCAGAACCTGATGAGGTAGGTTCTCTAAGAGATTTGGAGTTCTATAGATTTATCAGAACCTGAGTAGGTTCTCCAAGTGATCTGGAGTTATATAGACTTATCAGGTGTGGTCTCTCTGCTCAAAGAGCTCATACTCCTATCAGGTTGACAAGATATACTTAATTGTCAACAGGCAAGTTCAAAAAGTTTTGAGAAGAAGAAATGTTTAGGGCTAGAACTATTGGCACAAGCTTCTGGTGTGGGGGGAGGGGAGACAAGGCATGATTGGCCCTTAAAAAATAAGTGGAATTTCGAGAGGAAAATTGTTAGAAGGCATTCAGGGAAAATTAGAGCAAGAGAGTCAAAATATTATTTTTTTAAGATTTTATTTATTTATTCATGAGAGACACAGACAGAGAGAGAAAGACAGAGACACAGGCAGTTGGAGAAGCAGGCTCCATGCAGGTAGCCCGATGTGGGACTCGATCCCAGGACTCCAGGATCATGCCCTGAGCCAAAGGCAGGCACTAAACTGCTGAGCCACCCAGGGATCCCCGAGTCAAAATATTCTTGAAAATACATGGCAAATACTGGATTTAATCCAAGCAAATTTACCTCATAATAACAGAGTTTCATTTGAAGCTCTCCAAGTGTTAGCTTCAGGGATCTTTCTAAAGCAGCACTGAATTGGTGGTACCAATCAACCTAACCATTGTGTGGTTTAGCTTGGCTCCTGGAAATACAATCTTAGTAGATGATCTGTACTCCTGCTTTTCGTCCTCCCTCTTTCCCTCCTTTCCATCCTTGTTTTCTTCTTTTCCTCCATCTTTACACAAATATAAATAAACTTCTATGGTTCAGGTAATGTACCTTCCTATAGGTACAATTCTTTAAAAGAGAGGTTTGATTAATCAATGGAAATCCATTCCTGGAAATATATCTCAAAGAACATAATAAATCATTTTGTAGTCCCAGTGTGAAAGGCAGTATTTTTTATTACCAACAGCAATTCTGCTTTGGTTCATTGATTCAATCCCAAGAGAGAAATTTCCTCCTGTTATAAGGAATGGTTGGACTTTTCCTGAGCAACTGGTTTGTTTCTGTATTATGAACACCATGGGTGTTGTAACTGCTTGGGCTTCCTCTTTGAGTCGGTTGCTAGAAAATTTGGGTTTTGGAACAAATTTGTGGCTCAGATGTACAGAATCATAAACGCCAAGGTAGGGACATGGGATTCGGAAAAGCTCAACAAGTGATTCTGATGATCCAAGAAATTTGAAAACGTGGAATTCGAAAACCTTGGCATTTGTTTCTGTTTGTAAGACACTTACAGTTTATAATGAATATTTGGCCAATGATTGCATTCCCATATAGCCCAAGGAAGCATATCCAGACTGCTGTTACAAGCAAGGCATTCTGCTGATATTTGGCATAGACTCTGCAAATGACTTAAATGTTAAAATCCCACAAAGTAAGAGAAAATGTCTAGAAAGTTAGAAATTCTCTTTCTGGGGTCTTAAGAGATGCTTAGAAGTATCAAGTTCAATTAGTCTGTCATGTGATGCTTTCTTATTACATCAAGCATACAGAAGAGGGTCGATAAATGTCTGAGGAGTTTTTTTTTTTCAAGGAGATGCAGAAAAGTTGACTGGCTTCATCAAGGTCATCCAACTACTTAGTCACAGAATCACCTATGGCGCTAGCACCTACATGTTTTTTTTTTTTAAGATTTTATTTATTTATTCATGAAGAGACACAGAGAGAGACAGAGAGGCAGAGACACAGGCAGAGGGAGAAGCAGGCTCCATGCAGGGAGCCCAACGTGGGACCCGATCCCTAGTCTCCAGGAACACGCCCTGGGCTGAAGGTGGTGCTAAACCGCTGAGCCACCCGGGCTGCCACACCTACATGTTTTGATCCATCATCTAATGTTCTCTCTGTAGTCCTGGTTTCATAAAGAAAATTGATGGCTCCGTAAATAAAGTTCTTCCACCATGTACTTAACTTTCAGCAGTCCCGCCTGAATCCCCTAAGTTCCCCTACCTCGCTGGGGAGGAGCTGTTAAACAAATCTTCAGTACCTCGAAAGCCTCCCCAAAGCATTTGTTCGTCCTTGAAAAGAAAATTTTTTGGCTGCAAAAAGATGAGCAACAAAAAGAGATTTTTTTAAACGAAATTAACTAAAAGATTTAAGCAGTAATTTTAGTTGGTGGGTCCAGAGTAGATTTTTGGCAAATCAGGATGTTACAGGTTACTGAAATGTTCAAGTCTCAACTGGGAAATCCTATATCTTAAAATATTGGCATCGCTATTGTCTGGAGCGATGTTTCTCAAAAGTGGCACACAAAAGAGCTATTGAACATCTTCTCACATATTTTGTTTATCACCCTCTTGTATATGTTCTGGATATTTAATAACACATAATATAGCACATGTAATGCAAAAAGATACAGTTTATAAATAAGTATGCAAGTAGTGTGGGTTTGCGCCTAAAAAAAAATGATGTGAACACACGAGTAATAAAAGAATTCAGGCCACTGACAAGAGTTCTGAAAGCTGGCTCTTCTATTGCTTCTACCCAAGGCCACTGAGAAAAACAGGCCACCACATTCAGCATCTTCCTCCCTCCTTCCTTCTTTTCTTTATTCCTTTGTTCTTTCTTGCCTGCCTTCCTTTCTTCCTTCCTTCTTTCTTTTCTTCCTTTTATTTTTTTCTAAGCATATTTTCTAAGTGTGTATCTGTATTTTCAGTAGACCAAATTCAAGAAAGCAGTACTTTTGAAGTTGAACCAATCACCAAATCATATAGGTATTTCAAAGAATTTCAGCCATGTTCCAAACAATAGTTTTATCAGCAGTTGATCTCAAAATATTTTCTGAAACATCAGAGAATTTCCCTAGGTATAAAAATTCTGACTATTATTGAATTATTGATACATACAGTTTTTTTTTAAAAAAAGTCACATTACCAACTTTAAATACTTGGGAATATATGAGAAAGAGGATTTTATTATTATTATTATTGACCAGTTATTTTAATGTATGTTTCAACCTACTTTTAAAACAGCCTACTTAATTATTTTTTAAAATGTTTAACTCACCTTCTCACAGGAGGATTTCCACATATTTAAAAGCTTTCTTTTTCTTTAAAGAAATAAATAAATCTTTTAGCTGATTATGGAAAATTCTAAGTATACAATAATTAGATTTAAGAGGATTCTCTTGGAGCTGCAATTTAAAAATTCTAAATGCATGATACACACTTCTGTGAAAAGCATAATAATCACCTATACAATTAGCTAAATGATTCTCTTGAGTTCAAGAATATAAATTGGTGAGTGGCTATCTGCATTAATCAGATAATTTCCATGTTTTACTTCGGGATGTAGACTTTTAAAAATATTGCTTTGTGGGTTTTATTTAAATAATAACTCATTGAAATGGAAGGAAAAAGTTGATTTAATCCATGCTTCAGTGGCTTAATATTTGTCTGATTTTTGAGGGATTTAGCACTGTGCCTCAGGGAGACATGGAGGAAAGGGAAAAGCCCATCCAGAAGCTTCTCGGATTAGGTTTGTTCATTCATTTCATTCACTCATTCATTTACTTAATGTTTATTGCATACTTATTCTGCACCACAGCCATGTATGTGAGTCACAAATTCATGCATAAACGTTGTGATGGCTGAACTATAAAGCAGCAACCTAAAATAATATACTGACATTTGATGTAAGAAAAAACAATAAACATATTATATCAGATTTATTATTACATATAATTTATTTTATAATATTTTTGTTGCATTTAATAATAAGAAAATCATCATTTCTTGAATAATGTTTGAGATAGTATGCCAGGCACTTTAGATTTATTCTAATGCTTTCAACTTCCCTACAACATTGGCCTTGTGGTACAGTGTAGGAGTTCAGAGACTAGACTCTGACACCACACTGACAGGGTCCAGATCTGGCTCAGCCCTCTTAATGTCTGAGTGATCCATTACACATTATTTGATCTCTCATTGCCTCTGTTACTAATATGCCAGATGAGGAAAATCAAATCACCTATTGGAAAAATTAAATGAGATTATAATACACAAAGAACTTAGAACAGTGAACAGAGAACCTAGAACAATTTAAGTGTTTGCTGTTGCTATGATTGTTGCTGTTACTATTTGCATTTTAATTGATGAGAAGTAATAGTATTTAACACAGAGTTTCTGTACATACTGATTTTGCCTGGGATAGAATGAGGCAAGCATTTTCTTTTTTTTTTTTTTAAGATTTTATTTATTCATGAGACACACACACACACACACACACAGAGAGAGAGAGAGAGAGAGAGAGGCAGAGACACAGGCTGAAGGAGAAGCAGGCTCCATGCAGGGTGCCCAATGTGGGACTGGATCCCGGGTCTCCTGGATCACACCCTGGGCCGAAGGTGGGGCTATACCACTGAGCCACCCAGGCTGCCCGGCAAGCTTTTTCATAGGAAGAAATGTTGGTTTGGTTCTGGAAGGTTGGATGGGATCCCAATTCGAGTGGGGAAAGAACATCCTAGAAAAAAATGAATGAAGTGGATGTAGGCATAGATATATGATAATCCAACATAAGTTTGAAGAAAAATTATTAATTTGGGAGTCTGAAATACAAGATACATGACAGCAAGTGTTAAAAGGCCAGATTGTAAAAGATCTTTAATACTTAGATTTGTTCTATATAGATAGAATGTCTGTGTGCATACATGCATGCACACTGGGAAATTCACTGACTCTGATAACACTTAGTTTTCAAGTTATTATTTTCCTTTTAAATTGTCCTCATTAGTTAATCTTAGCACTTATCAAAAGCTGATCTGAAAAGAAGCCTTAGAAAGAAAGGAAATCACTTTTGTGCAAATAATCAATCACTTCATTTATGCTCAGTAGCCCTGTAAGTCAGGACAGCAGCCATCAGTTAAATAGACCAAAAATTAGACTGAGATCAAAATTGCCAGCCCAGGCACAATATTAATTTTCTGATTGATGATAAGTAAGGAGAAGCTATTGGGCATAGCCTCAGCTGTATTTCAGGGACCCTGTACATTTCTTCTAATTTATAAAGTATAATAAATGAATCTCCAAGAAAGGAGAATTAGTTGTCAGGTATAAGACAGAGTGTGAAGGATGAAGCACTCCTGTCTTCTCCTGATGTCAGTTGATCTATTAAATTAACAAGCGTATAGATAGATTATTTAAAGATCAATTTAGCCAAGAATTGCTTTCAAATGAATACATCAGGCATCAAGCCTGTTTTCTGAGATCGTTTTGTAATTGGAATACATATTACATGCAACTTCTCATCACAGGGCTCAAGCAGTTTCAATCACGAGGCTTTGCTCTTTCTGCAAAGTGTGTGAAAATCAAAAATGAGCAGGTCCACTTCATTATGTATAATGAGGAGATCTGTAGTTACTCTGTAAGTAATCGCTGAAAAGAATTGCTAGAAAAATTTTCCTTGCTCACATTACTGGCACTGGGCTAACACTTCCCTCTCAAAAAATCTTTTCAGCATGAAAGTTTTGGAATTAAGTTCCTAATAAACTTCAGAAGTCCAACAGCTGTGAGTAATTATGATACAAGCATATCAATCCATGTGCAAACAGATTTATTCGGTAAGCTCCAATCCTCTTGCTAACCCTTCACTGCAATAATTAAGCACACTCTAATGAGTTTGTTAGCAATTTCCATATGATTTTCCCCCTAATTATTACTTGAGTTGCCCATGTTTATAATACTTAGTAATATCCTTAAAGTATCAATGGTGAAGGCACAGTTTTGGCTGGTGTATTAATTTGTATGTTCTCATTCATATGCTAAATAAATAGGGGGAAACATTTATTCAAAGGTCAAAATTTTTGTTATTTGTTTCTATGTGTGTGTATGCTCATTTTTATGCACTTCTTCAATACCCATGGAGCCAGTGAATCATCTTCGCCTGAAATCAGGTCATTCCTTTCTCTGCTTGAAGACCTCTGAGTTCTTATCGTGGCCTTAAAGACTCTAACTGATCTGGCTTTACCTGCCATCCCAAACTCATCTGACTCCAGAATACTGAACTTCTTCCTACTTCTCACAGAAGCCAAGCTGGCTTACACTACAAGATCTTTGCATTTAATATACCCTTGCCTGGAATATGCTTTCCCCATCACTCTATGTGCCTGGCTCCTGTTTGTCATTCAAGGGACCACAAACACATCACTTCAGGGATAACCTTGACTCTAAGCTTCAGTAGCATTTTAGCCAGTCATTTTCTATCATCTATCCCAATTTTATTTTCTTATTAAATCTCATCATTGTTTTAAGTGAGGCTGGTTTGTGAATTCACTCCTGTCTTGT
This sequence comes from Canis aureus, assembly GCF_053574225.1. Lineage (NCBI taxonomy): Eukaryota > Metazoa > Chordata > Mammalia > Carnivora > Canidae > Canis > Canis aureus. The sequence continues at coordinate 45,884,422 of NC_135614.1, read as the reverse complement.
ATCTAGAATGTAAGCTTTATGACGTGTAAAAGGGTCATGTCAAGTATCTCGCTCATCTCTTTTTCCTCAGGTCTTAAAACAGGGCCTTGGTGCATAGAAAATTCTTAATGCATATTTATTCAATGAGCAATTAGATAAATAAGTTGTAACAGAAAGGAATATCAGCTATCTGGACCACCTCTCATTTTATAGATGAATAAACGGAAATCTCTTTGTGTCTATGATTTGTCACCAAAAAGATAGAGCTTGCTAGAGCAGACCCAGGAAATTAAGTCCCAGCTTTTTAAATTCCTGGCCCAGTGCACTATTAAATGATACTTGCCCCATTGTTTTCTTCAGTCCTTTCTAGCTAGTCACTTAACTGCTCTGGGCTTTGGCTATCTCATTTATAACACAGGGATAGTAGTAATAAACTAGTCTTGCCCCATCAATCAACTGGTCATGAGAACCAAGTAACAACAACAACAAAAAAAAGTAAAATTACTTGGTAAATAGGAAAAATGTACTTTGAAATGTTAATAGTCAAGGCCCAGATGCCATTTAGTAATGTAATAAAAGCAGTGTTGAACTCTTGATATGTCTACTTTTAAATGGGTTCAGATTCTGAAATTCCAGAGAAATTGTAAAATGCATTCTTAGCTATAGAAGGGATAAATATATACACAGATATGCCTTTCTTCTTCCCTTTTAGGTAGTGGTTCCCACAAAGGGGTCCCCAAATTAGCATATCCACATCATCTGAAAACTTGTTTGAATTGCAAAATCTCTGGCAGACCTCAGACCTACTGAAGTACAAACCATGGGAGTCAGCCAGACAATCTGTGTTTTATCAAGCTCTCCAGGGAATTCCGATTCACACTTAAGTTTGAGAACTTTTACTCTAAGTGATTTCCTAAGGTAAACATGATGATAACTCTTAGAATTATGAGGCCTTACTGTGTTAGTTTATGTGTTCATAGAAGTTAACTGTAAAACTTAAAAGTTAAATTTGCATTAAAGTATGTCACCTACTTATTTCCATAATGGCTCAAGGACCAAATAAGCCACGGAGAGTAGTTACCCATAATGAGATAGGAGACCAATAATTGATTACCTAAATATCATGGCTGATTGCAGAAGGAGGTCATAGTAATCACGAAGATATGCCTTCCAATTAGGCAGTGAACTGAGGAAATGAGGAATTTATCAGGACTGTTCAGAAAACAAACCAACAAAATGTATTTGATTTTCTTGAAAAGATGGTCACTCTTTTCACCTTCCAGAATTCTTGCTGTTTCACCTCTCAAACCATCCTTTTGAGTTGACAGGAGAGCAGAACACAGTGCTGTAAGGGTTTACTAAATCTTACTAAGACAGTAAAAGTTAGTGGGCATCAAAATCAATTTTAATTATGAAACAAATAGGTATGCGAGTCAAACCTGTCTGTTTCACTTACTAGCTCAGTGAACCTGGGCTGCTTAGTTAACTTTTTCCAGGCTTCCTCATCAGTGAGAAAGGAATGATAAATCCTGCTTCAGAGAGTTGTTGCAAGGATCGAATAAAATAATAGCACAAGAGGATTCATCAACATAGAACTGACCTCACACAAAAGTGACCCTCATTTCACTGGTGGCTTCCCCTTTTCCTGCTCCCTTAACCAGAAAACAATCAACCTGTCTTCTTCAGAGTCCACACCTCTTTCCCTTTGACTATACCCCAGACTTCTAAAGTATCAAGTCTTGAAGAAATGAGAAGGAGACACTGAACATGAGAAGAGAGACACGATCTCAAAATACAGCAACTTGTCAGTATAGATGGTATTTACACAAGGAGCCCTTTTCTGCTGAGAAGACAACACACTGTTGACAGAACAACTTAAGTAGCTATTCCAAAGATGTATTAGACTCTTATTTCATTCCCACTTATCATGCTCTTTAAACACAAAGCGTTTACATATATGTGTTTCTTCTCACAGGCTCACACACTCTTAGACACTAAATTGAGTCTATTGTAACCTTGTGTTACCTATGTGGTAGAGAGCTATTGTTTAGTGTCGTCCCTATGAAGTGTAGCGTAAGTATCGAAGTAGGGCATAAAATCAAAATATTTAAGACAGGAAGAAAAAAAGATTTGATAGCACTGTGAGAAGAATTGGTCACACAGCCCTGTTGAATGGAAGAAATAAAATGCTCATTGAATTCAAAATAGGGATCAAGGATGAATCATGATGTCATCTGAGTTTGCAAATTACGTTTGTAGATATTAAGCTCACCTCAGTACACACTGTATGGATGTCGTTTGTGAGGAAGTGAAGCAGCAGGAGAGACAATGCCTTCTGTGGAGGAGAGTCTCAGAAACTGCCTACAGTAAACCACATGGCTTCCCAGTCAATGCTGCAGTGCTCGGTGGATAAGCTCAAGTCATCAGAATTCCCCAATGTTCCTATGTATCACTGCAAAGTTCCTATGTATCATCCTGCAAAGGATATGACTTTTTGATGACAAAAAGGCAGAAAGTTCCTCTCTTAAACAGCCTGCTGTGTAATTAGTTTTCAATCATGTATGCATTAATTACAGCTTCCAGGTTGTTGGGTTTTTTAACCGCTTTATTGAGGTATTTTACATATCACAAAATTGTCCCATTTGAGTATACAACTCAATGATTTTTAGTAACTTTACTGAGATACCATCATCATAAATAATCTAAAGAACATTTTGGTCCCTCCAATAAGATGCTCATGTCCATTTACAATTGAATCCCCATTCCCACCGCTAGCCTCAGATGACCACTAATTTACTTTCGTCTCTATAAATTTGCCTTTTTTGGACATTTCTTGCCAATGTGATTATGCAATATATGGTCTCTTGTGTCTGACTTGTTTCACTTGGCATAATTTTTTAGAGGTTTGTCCATGATGTAGACTGTGTTAGTAGTTCATTCCTTTTATTGCTGAATTATTAAGCCAACATTTTCTGTCCAACAGTTGTAAAGACCTATATTTATTTCATTCTATGTATACAAAAACTGAAGGGAAAACATGTTTTCAAGGAAGAACAAGTTAGATCCAGATTCAGAATAAGGTATTTTTCTCTGTATCTCACGTAATGGCTGTGGCTGCTTATACCATTTTCCCCATATATTTGTTCATCTTGTAAAGAAAACATCATATCAAGTATTGATTGTTGACTGTCTCATTACATTTTTTAAAAAATTTCACAATAGTTGGTTCAAACTCAGAATGGTGAAAATATAAAAGCAATTTCTGGCAAACCATGGTTACAAAAATGTGCCAGCCAGGCATTCATTTGGAGAGCGCTGTGATGGCAATGTGTTAAGTAATGTAATGGAGTTAAAAATTATCATAGTATTAAGATGAGTCATAGGAATCTGAAAATAAGTAGAAGATTCATTACTTTTAATATTTGAAAGTAAATTAATTCAGTATCTCATAGTTTTGTTGATTTCATTTTCTTTCAAATTCTAATATCGTGTCAGAGAGATTGCTGCAATATTTACATATTGTCTGTGCTTCGTGCAATATAGTTACCCTCTCAAATTATCCACCTGGATCCATTTAATTTCATAATGGGTTTCTTTGGAAGTTGAGTTGTAGAACGTCATAAACGTTCAGGGAAAGCATGCCACCGTGGACTCAGAAATTATACAAAAAGGCTTCCAGTACACATGCTAAATAAAAACGGGTCATATAAAGTTTATTAACTAAACAAATTAAACCAGCTGGTAATGGGGGATTCACAAGAAATTCCTGGAGCAGCATAAATGTACTTTGCAACCTAGGGTTTGGGCTCATGTTTTTCTCGTGTAATGTGTACATTTTCCTGCTTTCCCCTTATTCTCTTCTATGTGGAGCAAAACTATCTTCTTTTCCTTGGAGCAGGAGAGGTCTTTCCAAAGACAGTGTGGATTTAAAGACTCAAGCAATTCTGGAGGATTGTAAAAAGGGTCAGTAGGTGGGTCTGTGGTGACCAAACAGTAATAATCAGGGTAGAATTATGCACTCAGTAAATGGGATAGCCGCTATCATGTATCACACACTCTGCTGTGGACATTGAGAAGCATTAAATGAGATAAATGCCTTAAAAATGAAGCTTCTATCATTATTGCATTAGACAAAAGAAGAAACTGAGGCTCAAAGAGGTCGAGTAACTTCTCCAAAATCACTGAACAAGCAAGTGTCAGAGCCAGGACTTGACTCTGAACTCTGTCTAGAATTCCCACATGAAAGCCCACATTCTTAACAATTATGCTAAACTGTCTCTCCAAACAGCAGGCAGGAGACCAGCCCCTCCCCACCCCTGCTGGCTCTTCAACTGCATTAACAAGTCAAATGACCTCTAAGGTCTCAGTTTATTAATCTAAAGGATGAGAGGTTCATTCTAAACCAGGTCTCTCTCTCCTTGAGCAGAATCAAATTTTCATTTCCCTAATCTCTTAAAATGACTGACTCATGGCTGGGGTGAGGAAAGAATCTGTATAAATTGCCCGTTGGGATGGAAAGAGATGATGGCAATGTGTAAACACAGAGGAAGGGCATGAGAGGAAAGAAGATGGTAGCCACCAACACAAGAGACTAGGCCTGTTGCAGTTGCCACAGGGAGTCCTAACAAGCACCAATCAAATCAAGCTTGGAAATCTTTAGTGTCTGGGGCTTCTTTGATGTTCTTCACATGATGAACTTGTGTGTCCTTTTCCTTGTGCCAGGGACATGTCATTTAGAAAGCAGAGATTTTATTTATTTATTTATTTATTTATTTATTTATTTATTTATTTATTTTAGGTAAACAATGAATGAGAAAGGAATAGACAATGCAGCTTTTAAGGAATGCATTCCTGAGCTCTTCTACTATGCAAGAGTTTCATAGTATGCTAGCAATGTCAGTTTAGTGCAGGAAAGGTCAAAAAGTTAAACTCTGATTCCTTTATCTTTTCATGAAAGTTATTCTTGAAGGAGCTATATGTAAAAAGAAAAACAAAAAAGAACATATATTACAACAACAACAAATCCTTTCCTGTATTCATTCCAAGTAATGGGTTTCACCTTGTAGCTATTTTTTTTCTGCAAAAAGTTTGTGTTATTATCCTTGGGTATTATTTTCTGATGGTATCAGTGTAGTGGGTCATTATCGAAGAGCTGGCTTATTTCTGGAAGATGTTATTAAATGCTGTGGAGGTATAGTTATTTCCATTAAAATGCCAGAAGAAAGGAGAAATGTGAAAATACAACAGGTAATTCTGAGGAAACCAAGCTGAACCTTAGAAAATGAGACAATTTGGTGCTAAAACTTTGAGTTGTGGCTAACTTCTCCTTCGGGGGTTAGCCTGTTCCATTTCAGTTACACAGAGGCCACGGCACAGGAGACACAAGCTCATGTGTACTGAAGCTAAGCAGGTAGCATACGTGAGTGGCCCAAGCTGATTGGTGACAGAGGCTTGGGAGCAATAGGAACATTCCATATTTCCCCTCACCTTGTGATAAGAAAAATAATAGTATAAGTGCAAAGTTGGAAAGTAATAGACATTCAACCTCAATGTCAGACATATAATTGGGAGTAGACGGACTATGGCCAGCCAGATGGTTCATAAAAAGGACACAACTGTAATTCTCAAGCCAATTGCTCTTTCCTTTTTTTTTTTTTTTTTTTTAAATCTGGGTAAAAAAAATCCAGCAGAGGATAAAGGCTGCATACAGCTGAAGGGAGAGAACAATCAGGAAGCCTTTAATACCTGGATAGGATTTAGAGATACAGGACAATTTCTCTAATTTATTTACCTCTTGCAGGCATTGTGAAACTCGGAATCCCAGGGCTTGGGGTGTGATGATACAAACATGTAACATTTGTGAGTTAATCCGTCAGTGCTGCATTCACAGGGGTTTGTAACAAGGAAACCAGTCCTGAGGCATTACAGTCTACAGAAATCTTGAGAACTGAAATTAGCAGAGAAGCGTTGGAAGCTAACAACAGATGGGAAGTTGGTGGAGTTGATGGATTCAGGTTGGGAGTAAAGGTCCAAAATGGTATAGATGTTGATGGAGACTCTCAAGAAAGAGGTTGGTTCCACTGCTAACATAGTACCATAAGAAAAGGAGCATGTTTCAAAAGGTCAGAGGTGGAGTCTAATCAGCGTGGAATGATTATTTCACATGGACAAACATTCCCAAGCATAGGAACAGAAGATATGAGAGATGTGTACCTGCCCTGGAATTGTCCCATGTCTGATCTTCTCCTGGAGAAGGTTCAGTTCTAGGTATTTTGAGTTGAAGATACTGACTAAACTCCTCCAACTTAGAAACTTGAGGGAAACTTAGAAATGAGAGGGATCCTGAGGTTCTCTCTCATTGTTCTCCTATATTCAATTCTTAGGTACATTTTGACTGCAGGTCACTCTAAAGTTTTGTTTCAAGGAGTCCCCCACGAAACAAAATCTGTAAAAGTTTTGGCTACAGATTTTTTCTGTCTCAAAGGCAATCTCAAGGATCAGCTCAGGTGCATCCGTACATGTGCACGCCTTTGTGGACAACCATGGAAGCTAATCAGCAGTATGAATGAAAGCAAGGGGATCCATAACAATCAAGCACATTTCAGAACGTCCTAGAACAATGCTTTAGTAAGTATGTTATGGAAAACAAGCCATTCTGCACAGAAACTGACCAGCTCTGACAGGGTTGCGGCCAGCATCTGGCTTAGCCAATGTGACATACTCTTTTATATAATGGAAGTGCACACACACACACACACACACAAACACAAAATATTTGCACAAATATAATAATTTGGCATTCTACTGTTCGGTGACATGCAGAAGACAAGAGTTAACATTTGCTTATCATGTAATGTTTGCCAGGCACTGCCCAGGCTTTCTTTGGTGACCTTGTTTCGGGTTCTGTCCCAGCAATGAAGACAACAGGACTGAATATTAAAAACCTAGATTATCCTAGAAAACCTAGACCATATGGCCGCATACCTATGCCTTCCTCATTTTCTTCCAACAGAGCTTGAAAACTCCAGCAAGTTATTTGGAAGTCTGTTTGATGTTGGTCTCTAGTGAGAAGCAATGCGACTGTTCACTTGCTGCAATCGGATGGATGTCTGTCTGGGAAAGAGGACGGAGGGTGGATGGGGTGCAGGGGGACCCTTCACCACAGGCTTTGATCTTCTTTGACTCCTCCTGGGATATCTCACCTTTTGATGTTGGGAATCAGTTAATTACTATTTGAAATTGGTTTGAGGGACTAGGAAACAGTTTGAAGGCACTGTTCTCAAACTACATGTACTTTGATCTGAGAAACTTTAGGGCAACTTTCCAGGGATCTCAGGCAAAGGAGACAGGCTCAGTCCTTGGCCCCTCCCTAGCAGTGACCCCAATTTTGATTCTCTTGTTCTATCATGGTACTTTCCTTATCTAGCAGACTTCTCCTTCAAAGCCCTTGTGGCTTTCTTGATAGTAAAATGATGACTTGCAGATGCAGATTCCAAGTATCTTTCACACCACCGACAGCATACTTGATAATTCCATCCTTAGATCTTAAACTTCCAACCCTCTTTTGTAGGTAACTACCACGAATATCTCTTGCAACATAATCTTGATTTGAAACACAGTATATTAAATTAATAGGTTTGGAGTCAAATTTCCTGCCCTATCCTTTGTTGATGCAGATTAACATTTTCCAAGTTGACCTGAAAGGCTGAGAAATGCTCAGGGGTTCGATGGGCAGGTGGTGCTAGAGAACTCAGCTCTCTTTTTTCCTCCAAATAAGGCAACGCAGGCTGGCACCCTGCCTAGTAATCCAATTCTCCTAATGAACACGTTTCCCTCATCTGAGGCCTTGCATTGTGACCATGCCACAGGACTGACAAAGAGATAATTTTCAGTGCTCAGGAAAAAAAAAAAAAAAACACACACATGAGGAAACCCTCTAAGAGCATGTTTTGTTTTTGTATCGTGACCCATTGTGGCGTTTTCACTTTAATTACATGTGAAACCCATTTAAAGAGGTGATAGAATGTGATGAGTGATAGGAGTGCATTCACCTGAGCTGTCATCATCATCTCTTAGGGATGCTAACCTTGTATTGGGTATCCAAGTAAATGCAATATATTTGATCCTCTTGTATATGAATCCCTTGTCCTTATATAGTAATAGATTCATATCAAAGTATCTCCAGCAACAGAGTACTGTTCCTATTTCAAAGGCAAAATATGCATTGTTATGCATGGGCATTTTCTAGTTTTTCAAACGGAAATTAAGCCATATAGATAAAGCATGCATACATTGTGACTCTGGAATTACTAATTTAAAAGAACGGTTGATAAGGTTTTGTTTTTTCTTTATTCTCACCCTCACCGTGGGCAGTGGCCCAAGCTTCAGAGAGTTTTAGGGCTTCCTGACCTTCTGTAAGTAATAGTGAAAATCCCCAAGGCCAGAGAAATGAAGCCATAGGGTCTTTTCCATAAACTAAATTGTGTTCCCTAGGTCTCAATTCCTATACCCTTCTGTAAGAAGCAGGTTTCCCAACTGAAAGAATTTCCACATTGCTTTGACTTTCCCCGCTGTGGTCCCTTCCTTATTTAGCAGACTTCGTTCTATATGCATAATTGGGAATTAATTTTCTAATTAGGTTCTTCACATTTATGAAGTTGTTTGATGGGGTGTCTGTTCTTATAACATGGCCTAAAGGCTAAAGTAGAGGTAATAATTCTTTTTTCTGGCTTTGCCCCTAATTCAGCTAAGGTTCCTGGGAAATATATTTAACTTTTATGAGATCCCGGTAATACATCTTTAATACTGATCTACCTTTGAAAGGTTGTTAGGAGTGTGCTAAGGCTTGAAGACTCATTACAATATGGTTGGTTTTATTTATAAGAGTCACTCAAACAAAATGAAGACATTCCTTTAGCAACATTAAGGGTATTTAGAAAACCAGGAGCAATGACTGCAGAAAGTAAAACTAGATGATGCTGGGAGGCAAAACAGCATTGAATTGACACTCTAGAAGCAGAGGTGACACTAAAGATTAATGGCTGATATTTTTACTGTGAATGTAGAAGTAGAACTGGATTGGGGCACCTGGGTGGCACCGTCAGTGAAGCATCTGACTCTGGATGTCGGCTCAGGTAGTGATCTCAGGGTCATGAGATGGAGTCCCAGGTTGGACTCTGTGCTTAGCAGGGAGTCTGCTAGAGAGTCTCTCCCTCTGCCCCTCCCCCACGTCGACTCATGCATGCTCACGTACACACGCTCTCTCTCTTTCTCTCTCTCAGATAAATAATAAATAATTCTTAAAAAAAAAAAAGGAAAGAATTGGATCAGACATGGGCTACCAGAATTTGTCATCTGGATTCCCCCTGATTTGCCACAGGCAGAGAAAATGACAGCCTGTGGTTCAACCCCTCTGTGACCATGAAGCAAGTGATGTATAAACAAGACCATCTAAACAGTCTTTTATGCTATCTAATCATTAGTCTTTTTTTTTATTTTTTTAAAGATTTTATTTATTTATTCATAGAAATGCAGAGAGAGAGAGAGAGAGAGAGAGACACACAGGCAGAGGGAGAAGCAGGCTCCATGCAGGGAGCCCGACGTGGGACTCGATCCCGGGTCTCCAGGATCATGCCCTGGGCTGCAGGCGGCGCTAAATCACTGTGCCACCAGGGCTACCCTAATCATTAGTCTTAAACTGAAAACTGAATCACGATATCATGAAAAATATGCTATGTTTTTATATAGCAAGGACCATGTTACTTATTATAATGGGTACACAATAGCAATAAGGACAAGGGGCACTGACATTGTATATTGACAAAAGGGCATCCTCATTTCAGAAGAAATCAGTGTCACTAACCCCACTTGAAATTTGAATTAAAAAAAGAAAAAGAAAAGAAAAGAAAAAAACAGAATACTCTTCAGCAGCCTCCAAATAAGAACAACCTCTCACATTCATTTCCTTTGGCCATCAGTATCTTTATTTGAGTGAGCTCATTCAAATGGATGTCAGGCCCAAGCCAAAACTTTAAGAACAAAGTGTGAGCCTGAATATATATATGATGGATAGTAAGTGATGCTCCACTTCAGAAAAAAAAAATGTTTCTTTTACTACTGGCCTATTTCACTCTTTACCATTTAAGTTAGCTTCTGGGTCAGTGCAGCTTCTAAACTCATGACCTCCTACTCTAAAGGTTCCCTGTTTTACAACTACAACCTGTAACTCTCAAGATCCAGCTAAGTGTCTTCAAAAGGAGGCCAAATGACAGTGGGAAAATCGGTTTACCCTGAAGAGCTCAGGAGGCCTGTTTGCTGTGTCCGCCTGTCACCCTGAGTCCCTGTGGGATCTTGGACAAATTATCTAAACTCTTTGTTCCGGTGTAGATCAAACAAAGAGGTCTTTGCATTCCAAAGTTGGAAGCACTTACCTTCCAGGTGTTTACCTGCCACAAGCATACCCGAAGAAGTCCTGGTCAGTCCGACATCATGAGCAATGAGCCTACACCTACCAGGAGCAAGTGTAGCAGAGTGGTTAAGAGCAGGTGCTGGTGTTACATTTGGGTGTCATCATTGCCACTGTCCCCAGCTACTTAATTACCTCATTCTCAACTGTGCAGCTGTAACATGGGCTAAAGAGTCTACTTCACTAATCTTTTTCTCTTCCCTGCTGTTTTTTCCTCCTCTTTTCAGTACTTAACAGTAGAGCTTTGTTCTGATTTGTTTCGTCTTATATTAAAAGCCTGGAAGAAGGACCAGAAGGAGGACCTTAACCAGCTAACCTAGGTTGAGAGTGAGGAGTCGAAGATACAGATCTATCTCTGGGACTGGCAATTACTTGACCTTAATTCTACTCTCTGTATAGTATCCAGAATTGTCTTTTAAAAAGGAAATTTAAATTGAAACACATAATTCTTTTTTAAAAAACCATCCATGGTTTCTCACCATACTTTATTTAGAATAAAAGCCAAACTTGTTACCATATTTAACAGTTACATTTTACTTTGGACCCCTCCCCTCCTCTTCCTCCTCACCATTTCTGTCTACTTCCACGACTTCAGCCTCCTCCTCCTTAACTACCTCCTCCAGGAGAAGTCTCTAGCCCCCCATCTGAGCTGAATCCATGCTTGTATTTCTAACAGCTAGTGGAATATATGCCCACTGAATTCTTGTCAGCATGTCTGTATCTTAATTCATCATACCCTTCCCCAAACTACCAAGCAACCAGGGCTTTTGACTTCTATTGCATCTCTGTTGTTAACATGCAACCATATTCATAATGTCATTCCTTTTGGCTCCTCTCCATCCCCCTTTCTCTTTAATTGCTTACCAAGTTTTTTATATATACTTTTTTTTTGTACTTTGCCTTTTCTTATTGCCATTGTTGGCTCTCAAATTGAATCTTTAGAACCTGAAATAGTACAATACCTTCCCAGTAGGTCATCCAACACCTCCTTTTTCTTTCTCTCTTTCACATTAGGTTATAAAGCTGTAAGATTAATTTATTTTATGGAGTAGAGCTCTGATCATTTGATTCTATGCTCTCAAACATTTATTAGCCATATAATAAAGTCTAAACTCTTTAGCCTGACTTTCAAAGTCCTCTACTACTTTTCTAAGCTAGTTTCCTGCTTTTCATTCATTATTCTATTTACTCATCCTTTTATTTTTCAATAAATATTGCTTGAGCTCCAATAATATGCAAAATCCCAGAAATACAACATTAAACAATTTAAGTGTGAAATTTTCATTCTGATGGAAGAGAAAGGCCCAAATACACACACATACACACACACACACACACAGACACACACACACGGTATAAAAAGATAAAGCATACAACAAAAATAAAATATTACAGAAGTAACTCTATATGTTTAAATAATACTTAAATATATCTTGCATTTGAGGTTAACTTACTAATTCTGAGTGTATTTTCTGCCTATTTTTCTTTGCTTATGCTCCATCTTCTCAGGATGTCCTTGTCTCTACTAGTTGTTATCTGATCCATGCTTATTTTTTATTTTTATTTATTTATTTATTCATGAGAGACAGAGAGAGAGAGAGAGAGAAGCAAAGACACAGGCAGAGGGAGAAGCAGGCTCCATGCAGAGAGCCCGATGTGGGATTCAATCCCAGGACTCCAGGATCACACCCTGAACCGAAGGCAGTTGTTCAACCATTGAGCCACCCAGGCATCCCTCCATGTTTAAAGGCATTTTTATTGAAGCTTTCTTCATTGCCTCCTCAGTGTCAACTTTCCCTGGCTCTACCCCTTCCATGTCCTCAATCCAGCTCTTGTCTCAAGAGTAGGTTGTTTTCTTTAACATTATGTTCATCTGACATAGCTGATCCATTTTTTTTTTAACCTTGCCCTCTTCATCTCCAAGTCATTCATCAATATATGCTGATTACAGGGAGGGTTTGTTGATGGCATGATCTAAATACCTCTAAATCACATTTCCCAGCAGAAGGATGAAGTAATAACTCTACTAAGCAATATATTCATAAATAACACGGAATATAGGGGGTAGTGTTGGATTTTCACTCATTTGTTTCTATTTTCATAGTTCAGTATCTGTTGTAGAGGCAGAATTATACAATTCATTATCTAGGTCAATCTAGTGAGCCACCATGCCAGCACAGATGTGCTACTTTTGCACTAGAATTCTCAGTGGTACAGTTGCTTTCAAGCTGGCACCTATTATTAATAAAAGTGTTAAATAAATAAATTAGAGAAACAATTAAATCAACAAAGCTTACATGATAAGCACAATAGGCTGTAAACATGGCATCTTCATTTTATATGAAATTTTGTTAGTTGCTTAAGATTGTGGGAGAGCAAGAGCCACTTTGTGTTTGTGCTGGTATTGGTTCATTGGTTATAAGCAACAGAAACTGACTCCAAACAAAGAAAATGTTTTAGAAAGGAATGTCAGATCACACAAACAAATTCAAAAGAACGTGTTGGAATTGGCTGGAGAACTGTAGTCTCATCAAGTTCAAATAGGATAAATCTATACGAGCAGTTTTCCTCACATGATTCCACTCAGTTTTTGCTTTGCATTGTTCTGCTCAAGACTGATCTATAAGACAGTGGGTTCATTTTCTAGTTGTAATCATGTGTCTACTCCTTGACCAAGAGAAAGCAAGGCATTCTCCTGAAAAGTTTCACCCATACCGTATGCAAATAACGGATGTCCATTACTTTGGTAAACTAGAATCTGAGAACCTTCACTGTCCTTCACACATATCCCAGGCTAGTTGCCGATTTGTGTTGAACATGAGCAAAACTACTTTATCATGATACTTTGCTATAGTAGTCACATCACATTGCCTCAAATTTTGGAAGCATGAAGCTGTGTTTTAGGCACATGGATAAATTCGGTACCAAAAAAAAAAAAAAGATTTAGTGGCTGTGTATTTTAGTTCAACTATTTGGCTACACAAAGCATATATTTCCATCTGTTAGCAAATGAATTATACTAATCTGTCCTTGAGTTGTGTTGGAATGATGTTGCCAAAGATGTGGCAAGTGACAGTGTTCAAGACACAGCCTTGATTTTTAAACCCTAAATTCTGTCCTAGACTAGACCTTGTCCCCTTGGAGAATTATTGGAAAATGTGTACACAACCCAGATAAGCTAAACATAAGGACACTTTATTATTAATGTGGACATGGACTCCAGTTACCAATGTAGAGCTCTAATGAGGTGGAATAGAGCATATAGAAGACTAGTTTGTTTGGGTTTATTAGGGCCAAGTAACTTGAAGCTAATGCAGGCTGAAAGTCTCTTGTTTTTTTTTTACTTTTCTGAAATTATAAACCTGATCTTAGTCTCAAATTCAAAGAAAGTCCAATACAGGTACCATACTTCAGAGGATAGCAAAGGCAAAGAAAAAAGAGCCTAAGATTTGGCCCCACTGCTTAGAGTTCAGCTGCCCCAGGCTGCCTGATTGAGGCCTTTGCAGGGATTCAGAGCTGCCCCCAGGATAACTGCATCTAAGCACCTCTGAAATACCCACCTATAAAGGGAGGAACCAAGGCTAGTGTCATGGGCTTATGACCTTTGCAGTTGCCCTCTGCTCAGAAAGACCCTACACTTGGTTTAACATACTGCTGTTCTCTTGAAGTTATTAACAACTTGAACAAAAGGCCTGCATTTTCATTTTGCGCTGGGCCTTGCATGTTATATATCTAATCCTGATCAGTACAGAAATAAAGGAAACCAGTATAGCTTGCAAGTGAGAACACCTAAGCCACAAGGTGCTGCAACTTTTAATGTCTTTAAACAAATGCCATCTCTTGATATTGTAGTCAGGTACAAAAATCCAGAGTTTGTACAATCCATATTCAACACATTTTCTCCTTAGAAAGGGAAGCCAAGATAAGAGACAGGTAAAAATGATAAAGAAGAATCATAGCATCCCCACCACTAGAATAGGTACTCATCTCACATTCTTTGTAACTAGACCTCCAACTTGTAGAATTACCCAAGACAGATCACTTTTCTGAAACCTAAAATATATTTAATAGGTAAGAGGTGGGAAAAATAAGTGAAAGGGGGTCAAAAGATGCAAACTTCCAATTAAAAGAAATCAGTCATGAAATGTAATGCACAGAATGTTTGGTCATTAATGATTCTGTATTGCATATCTCAAAGTTGCTAAGAGAGTAGATCTTAAAAGTTCTCATGATGAGAAAAAAAACTTTGTAAGTATGTGTGGTAAGGGATGTCAACTAGTTGTGATGTAATGGTCATTTTACAATAGATACAAATATTAAATTATGCTGTACACCTAAAACTAGTATAATGTTATATGTCAATTATATCTCAATTATATCTTGATTTTATATAGATGGCTAGATAGATATAAGTACAGATATCTATAGATATAGAGATATATAATTAGTTGTTCTTTAAGGGTGAATATTAACTCCTGGAACAAATGACATTTTTGTTATTATAAAATAAACTTGTTCTTAATTTATTCAACCACTTGTTACATGAAGCAAGGCACTTCGCTAGGTTCAAGAAAAAAATACAGCTTTATGTCAATTATTGAAGTTTGACTTACAATATGGATAAGTACAGAATGCTGGATCTCCTACAAGGGTGGTGCTCTGTGAAAGCCAGCTATTGGAATATGTTATTATCTACTTAAAATCCTTCCATATATTCACAGTGCAGAAAGTTAAATAAAAAATGAAACAAAATTTTTGAATAAAGCCAACTCATATTTAGATCTTCGTATAAATGTCACTTGCTAAGAGAGGCCTTCCTTGCTTTTTGAAACCAAATCAGGTCTCTCTTGTTATTCTCTCTAAGGACATCTGTTGTTTAACATTATAGCATTTTTCTTTATTTTTTATTGCAGATTCTGTGTATTTAGTTATTTGATGTTTCTTTCCTATATTAAATTGTAAGCTTCTTAAGGGAAAGAACCAAACTTCTCTTACTCTCTAGTGTATACCAAGCATTTAGCATGATTCCTAAGAACATAGTAAATGTCTCATAAATATAAATTGAATTAAAAAAAAAAAAAAGCATGAGAGTACCTGCCCTGTTTTCAAAGCGGCATCAAGTGCAAAGACTCTGAGGTATGAACAAACGTGGCATGTTTGAGGACCAGAAAGAAAGGCCAGTATGCTGCGACACAGTGAGCAAAGGCTTATGGGTAAGAGAAAAGAAATAAAGTCTGTGAGGGACTCAGGATCTATGTCAAGTAACGGCCTGTAGGCCAGGGTAGGAAGTTAAATGTGATGGGAAACCAATGGAAATTTTTAAATTGTTGAGAGATACACTGAAGTGACATACATTCTATAATGTCATAATATTTTGATACATTAAGTCTAAAGCACAAAATAATACTATTAGAGCATAAATGGGCAAACATTTCTGTAAAGGGCCAGGTAGTTTTGTTTTTGTTTTTGTTTTTGTTTTTTTGTTTTGTTTTGTTTTTTAATGAAAAACACAATGAGAGAGACAGAGACATAAACAGAGAGAGAAGCAGGATGCCTGCAGGGAGCCCCATGCAGGACTCGATGCCTGGACCCCAGAATCACAACTTGAGCTAAAGGCAGACGCTCAACCACTGACCCACCCAGGTGCCCCGAGATAGTAAATATTCTAAACTTTGTAGACCATGAGGTCTACAAAGTCAAACTACCTAAACTCTCATTGCAGTGCAAAAGTAGCTGTAGACAAGTAGTTAAACTAATACATGTTGCTGTGTTCCAACAAATCTTTAGTCAGAAAAATAGGCAGCAGGCCAGATTTAGCTCACCAGCCTCAGTTTGTCAACCCCTGAACAAGTAGAACATGAGACCATTTGCGTCTATTTCAAATGGGATGCTGATTAAAAATGCAGATTCTTGTGCCTGCCACCAAGCATACTGAACCTAAATCTCTGGATTTGAAGCCTAACAGTCTTGTTTAACAAATTGCCTTAGGGAATTGTGTGCATGATAGTTAAGAGCCACTGTTCTAGAAGCCCAGTCCATTCCCCTTGGACTAAAGAAGTGAAAAAAGTAACTGACTGGCCTGCGGTATAGCACATGGAGTGGTTTCTCAGTGTAGAAGGACTAATGTAGGGACGTTCTGCATTCAGTTAAGGGCAAGAGGCAGGTTGTAAGAACTGGCCAATAAATTGGCATTGAGTGTGCCAGGAGAGTATACAGGAGAGCATATTGTAGTGGCGAGGGAGAAAGTTCTGCTTAGATAAGGCTGAGAAGATCAGCCCTCCCTTTGAGTTCCCTGGTTTTAATTATTGATGCTAAAAATACATTTTCCTTAATTGTTTTGTGAAAATAAGTTAAATAAAGAATAAAGCTGTTCCATACATGCACAGGCAAACATTACACTCTTTTCACATAAACACTGGGATGATTCCTCAGAGTGTTCCTTTTCAAATTTGGTTGCAAAATAACACCCACAGAATGTATTTCCAACCACAAAATACTGTGACAGTAAGCAGACAGCACAAGAGAGCCTGTTATGCTTTATAGATTGCAATGATTATATTGCGGGAGCAGTTGATGCATTTGTTGGTGTTCATTCTATTTCACATTTGCATTTAAATTCCTGTGGAACAAAGATAAGATAAAGAGGGAAACAAATGATGCTTATTTGTTGTCGTATTGAACTCCTATTATAAGTATTGCTTTAAAAGAGGGTGAAGCTTTGCAAGAAAGCATTCCATGTGTTCTTTACAAAACATCAGATACACATTCAATCATCAACTAGAAATATTCAGGAAAACATATCCCTAGGGCTTTAATAAAATCATAAATCAATAAGGAATAACCCTAAATGTGGTCGAATACAAGGGGCAAATGAAATACTCATACTCTCTTAGACATATTCACCCACATTTTATTGATACATAAGAATTATAGAATGACATTTGAGTTTTAAAACACTATCCTTTTTATTGAAGGCATTCTTTTAAAGCATGGCTTGATATTCACAAGTTTCCTCTTTCAAATAAACTGTGTATCCCACAGCATGATTCTTTGATGAATTTATGCAGATCATTTCTACATCCAGGGTAATTCTTTCTGCTCCTCTAAGCTCTCTGTTTTGTTGGGATCCAAGGGAAAAAAAAATCTCTTTGTAGAGTTTAATTGTGCATCCTAGTAAGTGGATGTTGGATTCCTCTACCTATGCAAGAAATACACCTGCCTCCCTATATGATGTGTTTGCCATAATGAAACCCAGAAGAGAAAATGCCATCTCTTTCTTCCAAGTTGCTAAGGTAGTATTATCAGTTCTCTGATTATTTAAACTATTATTCAAATATCACACTCATTTCTATAAATACGCCAGATAAAAAATACCAATCAATAGTTCAATGACAACAGTTAATTACATGAATGTATCTGAACTCATAACAAAAGTTTCTCTGATTTTTCTATGCTTTATAGTACACTTCTCAAAGAAAACATTAGTCAAACCTTTTCTGGATATTGGCTATGAGAGTCTGGGAATATTCCTCAAAAATGGGGTCTGAAGACTACTCTTCATAAGTGAACTTATGTAAATGTAATCATCAAATTGGGAGAACAATGTCTAAGAATGACTGCTTTACTTATTTCCATTCTTGGATATTTAAAGGCATCCTGGCGTATTGAATGGTTCTAGGAAATTCCGTAGGAAAGACACATACGAAGCTTTATTTTTCCAAACCGTTCAGAGAATTTCCTTTTTAAATCTAACACTTCGCACTGGAATGTGTATTCCCAGGAAAACCCTGGTCAAAGTAGTAACTAGTAACCATCAGTAAGTACCTTCTTCTGTTTTTATTATGCTTTCTATAGCCCTCACACATGTTTCTTAATATATATTTGAGGCATGCTTATTCATTTGAAATTCATTCAGCAAATATTTGATGAACTTCTCTGTGTCAGGTACTGTTGGGTGCTGGGAACAGGTAGTTCAATAGTATATTTTAGTTTTGTTTTCAAAATATAGAACAGTGGCTAATGTAAATAACAAATTATATTTTTAAATCAATGTATTGTGACACATCACATTTAGGCTATTTTAGGATCTTCAGTATTCAGAAAAATGCAAAACAATAGGTATTTTTCCTTATGTGTCATTAGGGCACCTTGAACTGAGCAAGTACCTTATTTACTGTTGTGACTCTCCCCAGAATACTGACAATGATGCATTTAAATAACTCATAGTTATGAGATTCAGAATCAGAAGCAAAGAAATTCAAAAGTATTCATTCTAGCTTCTTGCTTTAACTGAATTTCCATGATCTAAACCAGTTCCATCAAATGTTTTGAAAAGCAGATCATAAACAAAATTATATAAGCTTCCTATCTTAGAACATGAATGTAGAATTACACAAACCTGGCCCATTTTTTTTTCCAATTCTAAGGTGAGTTGGGTTAGAAAATCTATTTTTAGAAATAGTAAGCATTTTGAAAGTTCAGTGCAGCTTCAAGCTATAGAGTTGAATAATAGCACGTGGAAAAAAAAAATTCTGAGTCTCATTCCTATGTATCTGGTTCCACTTCACTACCGTCATCAGACATGAAAGAGACTGTCAAGTTAAGTTGGTCAAGGGTTTTTTCACAAACTATACATCTTATTAATTATTCTTTTCATTTGCTGGTAGAGAAACTCAGTTCACACTAGTTTAAGTAAAAAAAGAAAAACAGCAATAATAATAGTAATAGATACCAAGCGATGGTTTAGGAGATACTGTCTCTATCTCAAAGAGCAGGGGTACAATTTGCTTCAGGCTTGACTAGATTCAATGATACAGACCATGTCATTGGGACCTCGTGTGTGTGTGTGTGTGTGTGTGTGTGTCTCTCTTCCTCTGTTTTGGCATGGATCTCAGACACTCCCCTCCACCTGCTGATTCCCAGCAGCTGCAGGCTTACAAAAGCCTTACAACTAGAAAATTCAACCGGAAGAGCCATCTCTTTTTAGTGATTCTCATAATTGACTCTCACTAGGCTGTCCTGACTGATTTGCTTATGCTGCAACCAGTCATAGTGATCAAGAGAGTAGAATGATCTGACTGACCAGGCTCAGGAGATGTTTCTATTCCTGGAGTTGGCAGAGATGGATGGTGGATGATAGGAACTGGGGCAGGTGTGGTTTTCCCAAAAAGATTTTCAGGTGCAGCTATCAAAAGAATCGAGAATTAATGCTAGGCAGGCAAAATCAACAGGTGCCCATTATATTATTTTCAAATGAAGATTTAAAGAGAAACAAAGTGTAAAATAAAAAGAAGGAATTTATCACTGGATGATCCTGTGACTAGGGAAAGGGCCCAGAGAGACCTGCTCATTCATCCACACCTCTACAGCTCTTGAAGGAAGCTGACCATCTGTCCTGATTTTCCTGGGATGATCCTGGTTTGCCAACATAACTATTAATAGTATCCCCTTCTACTCACTAAACTGTTCTGCTTTGCTTGATAAAATTTAGGGTTGCTAGATCTTGGGGAATTTCTGAGATCTATTATTGCTTGTCAAACACAGTTGTAAAACCCTTGAACTACACCATGGCATTTATTTTAATAAATATATCTTTGTTTTATCTGAATAATAGGGAGCTCTTGGAATAGTTTAACTCTGATTATTCTCTTTCATTTTACTTGTTTCTCATACAAAATTAAACATTATTACTATAATTTAATACAATTAATAATTTTGTAGAGTTACCCACATTTGACAAATTCTATTTTCATTATTGCTTCTTGAATCCCAGTCTTTTTCCTGAGATAAATATCATCTTCCTAAACTATTCCTTTGGAACCTTGCACTCAAAGTATGGTCTGTAGACCAACATCATCAACATTACCTTGGAGCTTGTCAGGAATGCAGAATCTGGGGTTCACTGAATCAGATTCTATAGTTTAACAAGATCTTCAGATGATTTTTATATACGTTAAAGTTAGAGAAATCTTATTTTAGGACAGTGATTTTCCTCACTGTGCTTTAGAATCTCCTAGGTGGCTTAAAAACCTACATACCAGTATACATATTTAGAGAGAGAGATTTGTAGACCCTATGGTCCTTTGTCAGAAAAACTAAATTAGGATCTTTGAGCATAGGCCCACTTCTCTAAGGGGTCCTTTATTTAAGATCAGTTGGTGACAGACACATTTTTGCTTTTTTGTAAAGTACTTATTATTCGCTACTGAATAATAGTTTATCCAGTTATAAATTTCTGGATTGGCATATATTTTCCCTTAGTGGTTTAAGGATTTAAAAGATCTGTACTCTTTTCTGGCTTCAATTATTGTTCCTGGGAAACCTGTGGAGAATAAACTCTTTTCCTTTGTAGGCAATCGGAGTTTTTGATTTCTGGTTGCTATTAAGATCTTCTCATATTGTGCAGTTTTTCTCCATTGTGGCTATTTGTATATCTCTTACTTATTATTACATTTAGGATTTATTGTATTTTCTTAATCTGGGATTTATATTGTTCATCACTTTTGAAAAGTCCTTAGGCATACCATTGTCCCATAGTCTATTCATTCTCTTTTTCTCTAGAAAGTAAGTTAGGGACTTCTGCAAAGCATTTGCATTTTATCTTCTTATGTGGCTTTTATGCTCTCATATTTTGATCTTCTTGTCTGTCTCTTCAGCATTCAGAATAAATTCTTTATATCTTCCAGTTCTAATATGCTACTGAACATATGCACTGAGTTTTTGTTTTGATGCTTTTATATTTTCACTTTTTTGAATTTCTACTTAGAATATTTCATCTGTAGAAGTTCTTTTTATAATCTGACTTGTCTTTCTTATATAGTAACTTTCTCTTGCTCATTATATCAGTTCTTTAAAAAAATAGTTAAACATAGTTATGTTACAATCTGAATCTTGTAATTCCTATATCTAAAGCTTTTTCTGTTGTTTCTGCTGGGTACTGCTCATGGACACCTGTTTCCTTGTTTATTTTGCAGCTTTGGAGAGTGAGCTTGTGTTATCTGGAATTAATCCATAGATGTTTTGTGAGACCGGAGTTGAAGGTGCATTCCATCTTTGTACAGACATCCTTTCCTTGTAGAAAAATTTGTGTTGGCTTCTGCCAGGTTCTATAAAATACAACCAAGTCATGACCACTTTGAATTTGTGTCTTGGGGTTTCCTGATATATGCTGCTTATGTAAATTTTGAATCCCAAATTTGCCTGAGGACAGGCCTGCGGTGATGAATCTTTCAGAAGGTACTTATTTTTCATCTAGAATTTTCAGCATTAGGTAAACAAATTCCCTTGTCTGTTTCTATGCTGACTGATGAATTCTTCACTCTTTCCCTGAGGGGAAGCACCCCAGTTTCAAGTCATTCATGCTGTTAATGAGTAAAGTGAAGCTCAGAGTCTGACTTGCTCAGGGTCACACAGCACCTGGGAGGCAGATAGGAAGAAAGAACCCAGATCTTCTCATAATCCAATCATTGTCTCTTCAACAAAACAAGCTACAGAAATAGTAATCCCTTCTTCTAATAAGAAGGGCTTCACCTTTGCCTCCAGTTGGACAAGTAACAGCAAGATTCAGTTATTCCTCATGGTTAAGTTTGATGAATTGTAGAAATAGGTTACTTAGATATATTTTAAGAATCATAAGAACATAAAAAAGTCATATGGGATAAGACTTATAGTCCACACTTTTCAGTATTTTGTCTTTTATAGTAGCACCAAGGGACATTGGTATGACATGATGATAGTTGCCCTTCATGATATTGTCCTCAAAGGGAGCATCCCTAACTGGGAAAGATCTATCATCCAAGAATTTCTCTAAACCCTTCTTGAACTCTCATTATATTTTTGGTTTGTACAACCTTAAGGCATGGCTTTATATGGAACTGATTTTATACTAGTCAGGACATAGACTAAATAACCCTGAGGTCCTTTAAAATATGATTTTAAGTACCATAAATCTTGTTGTGTAAGTAGACTCTGCAAGTGGAGGGCATATAGTAGAGTGATGTAAAGCTTGGACTCTGAAGTCAGATAGGCTATGTTCAAAACAGGCTTTCTCCTTGTATCCTAGCTGTGTGACCTTGGGCAAAATCTTTTCCTATTCTGAACCTCTGTTTCCCCTCCTGGACATGGACAGTAATTCTAGGGTTATCATAGGGTTACTGAGAAAAATGAGTAAGGTAAATGCATATAAAATTACATACCTTAAGGCTTACAGTAAATGGTCAAACGAAACTAAGTAGTCACATAGACATTTTCATTATTGTTAGTGGATTAATATTAACTTTATCATGGTCACAAATGTCACCAAAAGAGTGCAAGGATCCCACTTCACATTTTTAAAAACAAATATCTGAAGATGAGGGGCAGAATAAGATATGAGCAGGATAAAGTTAATACTTATACCTTGAAACTATTTAGATTTTTTATGGGTTCCAGCATACACCCATAAATAAATCACTGACCTTTCAGAAAACAATCATTAAAATATGCTTGGATGTGCTATCGTGGAAGTCCTGTATTTTGAAAACGAGAGATATCAAGTAACTAAATAAATAAGGTCACTTGCATTTCCACCCTGGATTTTACTCATATAAATTGACTCTGATATTTGGTCATTGAGTTCCCTCAATTATCTTATTATTACCTTTTTTTGCCCCAAATAAAACAAAACAAAAAGCATGTGGTATGTAATGGCTCTAATGTTAATAAAATTGAATGGTTTACCCTGGAAAATGGCCTCTCCACTCTTTCTTAAATGTCTCAGTCTGCCCCGACATTTACTTTGCACTAGTAACAACACTCAATTTTCATTGACATTATCTTCTAAATACAATCAGATCAAAAATCGCCAACATCATTCTCATTCCTCTCCTGCAAGCAGATAATACAAGACAGGGTCTAGCTGATAACTTCCGCTTCGGTAACCTCTGATTCCACTACTTGAAATGCTCTGTGTGCTTTTCCATTGGACCAGAGTCAGAGGTAGTCATGTAAAACAGGTGATTCCCATCAGCAAAGATGCCAGACATGACATTTGCCTTTAATTGGACTTTCCTCCTGCTGGGTGCAGAGACTCTGTGAATCGGTAGGTCCCTAAGGCTGACTTGTACCAACTGGAGCCTGCACCAGCAGGGACTTTCCCAGGCACATGTTTTTCATTTTCTCTAGGGCCTTGTGCTCAAACGTGTAGGTTGGAAGGAATTGAAGTGAAACTTTTAAGAAATGGTAGTGAGCATTTAGGATGTTCTGACTCAATTCACATAAGTGTTGACTGTGTTTTGAGACACTTTCAACTGCAAACTAAGTCAACTTAGGTTTGCTCACAAATATTGGGAATTGTTCTTTAAACCTGTACCATCTGAGTGACATTCAGCAGGTGATGTAACTTCTCTAAGCCTCAGTTGCCTCATCTGTAAAATGGGAATAAATACTTTTTTTTTTTTTTAGAATTATTCAAGAGTTAAATAAGATCATTCCAGTATGTCACGTATGTCACGTCAAATGTCTGGTGCATTTCACAGATGCACACATATATATTTATAATATTAATCCTAATTTTAACTTATTCTAGTTTATTCCCACAAATGGCCTGAGATCACTATTCCTCAATTTACATCTGGAAAGCAAAGTGGTCAATTGAAGACATGACTTTAAATTCAGTCCAGTTCTACTTACACTGGATATACCCAGGTGTTTGAAGAAAAAAATTGAATTATCCAGATAATTTCTCAATTTAGGGGAGAATAAATATGTTGGATTTTGTTTTATACATTTAGGGTAGCTAACCATCTGAGTTTGCCTGAGACCAAAGGAATTTCTGGAATGTGGCACTTTCAATATGAACACCTGGACAGTCCCAGGCAAAACGGATGAGTTAGCCAGCTTATATGTTACAGCCCCTGGTAAAAACTGTAAGGCACTCAAATCTGATGAGTTCTCAAATAGAATGTAGGGCTTGTGTAAATTTACAAAATCCTTGGTGAAGAAAATGCTGAGGGAGAGGCAAAAGGAAAAGGAAGATATCCTGACAGCTACTTTTAGCTTCAAAGTAACTTGGTGCCAAACCAAAACTGGTTGAAAAGAAAAGGTCTTCAAGTCTGGAGGTAAATGGTTTCTGGATTGGTTCAGTAGTTCAACAATGTCTTTGAGGACTGGAGAATCTTTGTGTTGATGTTGGCCGTGTTTGCCCCTAGAATCACATTCAGCTTCATCTTCAAGTATCTCACTCTCCCCTGGCTTCATCCAAATCAGGAAGAGCAAACATGGAGGCGGGGCAACCTCAAGCATTTCTCTTTTATCTTCAGGAAGTAAAATTATTTTCTGAATCCAACCCAGTCTGGCTTCTCTTCTGTTTCCTAAGATATAGCTGGGTCATCTGCTCACCCATCAAATAATAAAAATTAAGCAAATGCATGGAATTAATTACTAGACAGAGAAAGTATAGGGCTGAAGAGGGGCCATCTTTCTCTGAGCACCTTTCAGCATGAACAAGAGTGAGATCTGGTGAGGGAAGAAGAAGGGAGATTGGAGAAACAACTGATGGCTATTGAGTAGGTAATCAATGGTTAGCTGCCACGAGCTGGGAAGAGAGGGCACTCTATCTTTCTAAAATGCCCCCCCTTTTTAAATCAGCCATCTATCCCACTGATATAAGTGCTTCCTGCTCTTGATTTCCCAGGTACCTGAGGAAGATGTCAGATGTGCCAACATCTAATGATGATTTTGGGGGGCATAAATAATCAGGCCCAAAGAATTCATGTGAAACTTGCATATATGTCTCAGTTTCTCTGTCATTTAAGATATGACCAGCAGCCTTCTAAACTGGAAAAGTCCAACCAAGGAAAACACAATAAGAAACTCTCCATTCTGAAGTTTATTTCTTGCCTGCAAATCAAATAGGATATTGATCTTGCTTCTCAGGAGAAAGTCTTCCATTGGAACTTTGATGCACCATATCTCATGGCCAAGTCCCCAACACAGAAAATATGATCTGAGTTTTTCACCTTCGAAAATCTTTCTCAACTCCCTGGGTCACTATTTTTATGTGAGCTGAATGTTTACACTTTTCCCTTCTTCTTGGTGCTAAGCAGGAGAGTTCAAGGTCATTGAAGCAAATCTTCCTTAGCTCCACCAAGACCCATTCATGGAAAAAAAGAAAAATAAAAACAAAAACAGAACTTTAGCTCTTCTATAAATGATGAAACCCTTGCTTACTGAAACTTGCTTTGTGCTGTCAAGGTTTGTTGTTTCACTTATACCCCTTATGTCTCTTATGAGAGTGTTATAAGGTTTCATTAACTAATGATTATGGTGTTTAATACATTTTAGAAATGTTCCACAAATGTTAAGTGCTATTACTCCTTAGGTCATTCCCCATTTGCATTAATATGACTTTGAGCATCATCCATGCGCTCTAATGGGGGAGTAGGTCCCCTGAGCATTGCCTGGCTTCGTACAAATGGAAAAAAATGCCAATTGCAGAGTAAGGTTTAATTTTCCTTTTTGTTTTTAGAAGATTCTTAAAACTGTTCTGAGAGACCTTAAGTGAGAATGATCTGGAAAACCGACTTCTGGTCGGAAAGGCCTATCTCATAAAATATTTGATTAGGAGTTAAAGAATAAATTAGCACAGTCATACGGCCCTGCATTTTAACTGGGCATACCTTTAGCACAGCCGTAGACTGTCCCTTCTATTTGGAATCCCCAAATGGAATTTAAGAAATAAAAACAGCGGGAATATTTCCAGGAAATCTAGTATGATTTTGATGGGATTCAACCTGCCACGGTTCTCAACAATTTTGTGAATCCTGTGGGGCACTGCTGTATACATTTCTGTAGTTGCTTGCGGTTTCTATCTGTGTTCAGATGCACTGTGAGTAATCTGTTTGGATATGGAAAAAGAGTTATCTACTTTAAAATTATACTGATTTTCGGTTCCAGGGAAAGTCCTTAATAAGAAGTAAGAAATTAGAAAATCTTCATTTAATTGGTTTGGTGAATATAGCTTTCAGTCAAAAGAAATATGTGAACATCTCTTGCCCAAGACAAACAACACATAAAGAAGGGGGAGCTCATCAAACTGATTTGTTCTATCCCCTGAAGACAGTAAGGTGGGGGAAGCATGAAGAAAGTGAAAGACACAAATTCACGTTAGAAGGCACAGAGAAGCGCTTTCAACAAAGCTTTGAACATCCTACTCACAAATATTCTATAGGATGATTTTTTTTCCTGATATGCCACCCTCACTACTTCATCTCATTCCTTTAAACTGCGGTCACGCCTCACACCTGCTGAGCTTTCTCGCCTCCCACTCCAAATTGTTGGAAAGTCAGCTTCACACCAGTTGTAGTTTGTTGGGGATGGGGGCAGTGTGGCAGGTGGGGGAGTGAGCACCTGTAATTAAGCATCATGGTTTAAACTCTAGCTTTCAAAAGAGGAACATTCTTAGACAAACCAGTGGTTGTAGGTCATAGGCTGTGCTTTCCTTGCTAATAATTGCAAAATCTATTGTGGTCCCCTCTGAGCTTTTTTTTAATAAAAGACTATTAAAACTGAATAAAAGCTTAATAAGTAGATTAGTTAGAACAATAGTCCTCAGGAGAATGTTTTGATTCTGAGTATAGCTGCTAAAGATAACCCTAAATGCAATCAGGTTTAGCTCCCTGCATGTGTGAAAGGAAGGTAATACCCTCAGAGATTTTGCCAACAGATGACATTATTTTTTAAGTGTCTCTTTCTACATTTAAATTAGTCTTTCCTCTGGGCACTGGCAACAAAACCTTTGTTAAGAATCACCAGAGAAACAGAGCTCTGAATAAATGCTCAGTGGAAAATTATTTTTGAGAATTTGGTTTTAGATGTTTCACATCAAAAAGATGGATGCCAGTGCATCCAAAAGGGAGTACTTTGTGATCCTTCTCTGTCCTCTTTGTAATTTTAAGGATCAAAACTCCCAAGGTGGCCAGAGATAAGGACAAAGGAAGTGGTGCAATTTTTACTAAACATATACACGTTATAAAGGGCAATGTGATCCAATGTCAACGATGGTGTATCCACACGTCTATTTATTAATTTCATTCTTTTTGGCCAGATATATTTATATTTCCTCTCTTCTCTTTGTCTCTGTCTCTCTCTGTCTCTCTCCCCTAGCCTTCTCTACCCCCTCACTTCCCCTCTCTCTCTCACTGCAATTTTCTCTGTGTACTAAAAGACTCTGTGACACTCTGGAAAACTGATTCGTCGACTTAATCATTCAAATCACAATGTATATTATTACTCAGGTATGCTCTTCCAACAAGATAACACAACGGATACTCATATTTTTTTATTAGCTCCTATGATATGCACATTCAGAGGGAGGCTGCCTTCTAGTCTCCATGTCTACCTTTTCATTTCTTCCTTGAGAGGGATCTTCTTTCAGATTTTCCTATGTCAGTCACCTCTAGGTTATGCATGCTACTCTCAACAATCTGCTGGGCAGCTCTATCACATTCCAAAATGGGTGGTCCTCTGGTGGTCTGTTTCTCAATTCTTCATTATCATATGTCTTTTCACGTTCATCCCAATACCTTGTTGCCTCCAAACCATTACATTCATTCAGAAACTTAGTCTCTGTTTGGATAGGAGAGACTGAAAGCTAGCATAGTCTTGAGCATGAAAGTTTAGGAAGTCCTTTGTCACCAAATTAAGTAATGGGATTCTCATTTATCTGTCAACACTCATCCAAATATGACAATTAGTGTGGAATCTTCACCAGTTTTTCTCTTCTTCCATCTTTTGAGTTAAGCCTTTGGTCTCGGTTATCAAAACGTATGGAGTATAGTTGCAAGACATCACTAATATGATTTGGTCTCATACACGTACCGCACCCCCACAGCCCTGTAGTGGTGACTGGTGAACTTTTGTTTTGTAAAGATAATATCAGAACATGAAATATATTTTGAGATTATTCTAGTATTCTATAATGGCTTTGAAATAGTTGGAGAAGCATTTAAGAGTTTATCAGCCAAAAGAGTAAGCTCATATTTATTAAGCATAGTCATAAAACTGGTTGGGATCTAGCCATTCTATTATTTTACAAAGAAAGAATTTCACAACTAATATTTTGACATTTTGTTCAAGCCTAGCTAAAGTCAAAGTCATCTGGAGAGCTTTCTAGAACTACACAGACTGAGTACCATCCCAAGCCTTCTCATCAACGACCCGGCTGATGCCTCAGCTGGTATATATTTTTAAATTTCCACAAATAGTTCTGACATCCAGCCAGATCCAACAACCATGGACTTAAATATGTTAAGATTTTAATGTATGTTTGTATAAATGCCATATGTGTGTGTGCATTTCCATTACATTACACCCATTATAATATCATGTTAATTCCTTTAGAATATCTGTAATATACATAATATATAAATCAAATCTATACCTATGTTCTCAGAAATATTATATGCAGAATGGCCACAAATATTTCCCTAAAAATTATTCACAATTCCTGAACAATTCACTGTGCCTATAATATAGAGCTTACAAACTCTCTTCCTGAGATATGAACATGTGAGTAGTCATATCATTTACTGAGCTCACTCTATGCACAATGTTGTGAGATAAATATTTTTCATCCATTATCTCATTTAATCCTTGCAACAAAATCTGTGAAACCAGTGCTTGCATTTTTGCTCTAATGCAATACATACATTCTTTAAAAATCTTATTTAGTGCAAAGTCATGCATTAAAATAATAATAAGATGACTTACAGTAAGTCTAGATTGAGGCCAACCATTCAAAGGCTTATGCAAATTTGGTAAACAGAGCATCAACAAAATAAAGACAATCCTAAAAAGTACAGAACTAGCAGGGTTTTATTCAACTTCTAATTTGTGTGTGTATACATGTATGCATGTTTATATATATAGAATATTATATAAACATGTATTATATATATATATATATATATATGTACCTTTAATTAAAAAAAGTTAAAGGCAAACTGATTAAAGGGTATGAAAGGTAAAGACTGCTGAGTTCTGGAAATAAGGACAAAATACACAAACATCAGGGAGAACCATACAATAAATTCTTCCAAGACACAACACAGCCAAAATGAGCCAAAGTAGGAATGTGTGATGAGTGGAAGTCATGGAGTTGCTACTGCACTATTCTCTAACTTGTTGCATTTAACTATGTTTCTATTTCTCTGCTGTCATTTCTAACACAAGACATTAAGGAGCTGGGGAAAGTTATGTACTAACCAATGAAATTCTAAATTGTACTGGCATTAAAAAAATAAATAAATAAAAAAATAAATAAATAAATTGTACTGGCATTATTCTCTTATTTGCCAATGGCCTATCACCTGATACAGAATAATGAAACCCCTATTGTAGATTACAGGATTGTAGTACTGGCAACATCCTGCAAATGGGGAAATTTTAATCTATGGACACCAGACATTCTTTGAAAAGTGGCTTCTCCCACCCCTACCCTTCTTTTTCCTGCTCTATATTTCTGGCATTGAGAATACGTATAGGCAAGTCTCACTTAGGAAGAAAGTGATCATTAGTAAAAATAGGGATGTGCAGTTGTGTTTTCCATTAGGCAACTGTGTAGAAATTAGAAGAGATATATTTTTAACACAATTATAGAGCTATACAAAGACTGTCTTATTCTAAGATAACTTTTCTCTCCATTTGGGCATTTTCATTTGGTTACATGTTGCTTCAATGTTTACCTTATTTGATGTTCACTATGGCCCTGCCAAAACTGTTAGGGGAGGTGTCACTGACTCTATGTTAAAGATGTAATGACTGAAGCCTAGAGAAGTATTCTATGAATTATGAGTGGCTGAGCCTTTGCTTTGCTTCTTTTTCTCAACCATGATTCCGGCGTCTGTGGCACTCCACTGCTAAGAAACAGACATACATTTTCAGCTCTAAATAAGAAACACAACAATACTCTTTCCTGTAGAAATAATACCATGACTTGACATTGTTGAAATGACTTATTATTACTAAAGATCAAGCTCTGTGATTTTATTTTATAATATATTTTTAAAGATTTTATTTATTTATTCATGAGAGACACACACAGAGAGAGAGGCAGAGACATAGGCAGAGAGAGAAGCAGACTCCATGCAGGGAGCCCGATATGGGACTCGATCCTGGACCCCAGGATCACGCCCTGGGCTGAAGGCAGGCACTTAACCACTAAGCCACCCAGGCATCCCAAGCTCTGTGATTTTAAAAGGACTCTGTACTTGGACCTGCTTGGCTTCAGACAAGATGGATTGGTGGTTTGAAATATGACATTGGATTCAGGAAGACTTAGGTTCTTATCCTACTTCTACTTTCTTAGTAATTTGGATGTTTGTCTGGCTTCATCATCCTGATCTATGAAATGGGGATAATAACTTTTCCAGATAGAGTTGTTATAAAGAACAAATATAATACTTATATTAAATATATAGATAGCATAGAGCAATGAGTGTTTGATTAATAGTAACCATGATTATTAGAATATCAGTTTAGAAAAATAGATGATAAAGTCCAAATAGCACACTTAACAGGACTTAAAAATGAAAATCTCTTCATAAGGTAAAGAATATCTCTATGTGTTCATGTGTATATCTATGAATTATCAAACTAAATTATCTGCCAAATTGTGTAAAATAAAATCTTTGTCCTATATACTGCATTTCCCAGGAATCATGTGCATGTGGCTGTGTATACCACATGCATGTCTATACCATCTATCACTTATAAACTTTCTAATAAAAATTATAAAGAAATGTGAGAACTTAAAATCAATAACAAAAACACAACAACCTGCATTAATTTTTCTTACCCTCTTTGCATAAAAATATCTGAAATAGCTACACTATAAGGTATATTCATCAAAGTAATGAGATAGAGAATAGAAAACAAGATGGGAAAAAATACACTGTGAATATATCAACCAGAAGGATCAACATAAGTGCTTCTATTGAACTTCGATGTTAGACTCTGAATTTCTCAGTATATTTATTAAGGCTTGGTACTTATATCGTTTTTTGTTTGTTTTTATCAAAATGGGCTTAGAGGTCAGAGAAATAAGAGAAGTTCCTCAAGAAGACAAAAGTCTTCCAGCTATCAAATTCCAAGATACATTTTTCATGCCCAGCTTCTTTTTTTAATAGGGAATAAGAATGATGGCGTAGGCAATATTCTCTGTGGCCTTCTTGATAACCAAGACTCAAGTGGGTTTTGCATGCACATATCTTATAATGTACTTTGATAAAAAGCCAATGACATAGCATTAGAATCTCATTCTGATTAGATTGTTCCCCTTGACAAAAAACTGAGGTCCAAGCACATGACCTTCTGGCCACCTAATTTCAAGTGCTAGAGAGGTGAATGGACCACTTATCCCACAGGCAAGCTTTGTGACCCATCATTTCTCTCAGCGAGGTTTTCAGGAGAAGCTTGGAATCAAATAATCTTAGGCACTGCTGTCTAAGGAGGCTTGGCATGGTGATATGTTCTCTTATTTACTGAGAGTAAATCTGTATGATCTGAAAATCAAACCAGGTGCCAATATGTATGATTCCTAAATGAAAATTTATCTTTACAGATGTGAATATTGGTACACATGCAGGCACTTACTTCTCTCAGGAAAGGGCTTTAGATAAACTATTGACCCAAGTACCCAAGAATATAAATAATAAGAACAAAAGCATGACAGAAAAACTTTGCTTACAAAAGTTACTAAAAAACAAGGCAAAAATTAAGCAAAGCAGAAGGAAAGATGTGATGACTTCTTTAACTCTTATCATCAGAAGAGTTATGCTGGTTTCTCAAGAGATACCAAGTCTCCTTTCCCAACCCCTCAATGCTCAACATGTAGAATTCTAAAAGATACTATACACTATCTGCAAGACTTGGTAAAAAAGAGCATTAGACAGTCACATCTGTTCTGACTCAGGTACAGCAGTGTAACTGTTGGGTTGATGCTGTTTATCATATAGCCACTTCTCCAACTATACCCGTGGGTAGGGCTCAATAAAATAATTCAATTGTATTTTATTATTTAATGTCGTGCATGTTTTGGGTGATAGAAAATGCTTATATTTTACTTTTGGTATTATTTCAATTTTGCAATGTGTGTTTATCACTCAAATAATAAGGAAAAATGAAGTTATGCTAGCTTTAGAATTAAATATGGTTCCCCTTGACACTTTCACTTGGCCCCATGCTGAAAAGAGTTAGTTTGCTCACTACTGATTGAGAGGGATGCCAGTCCTCATGGTTGCCCACTGGGGAGGCTCTCTGAAACATGGATTGTCTCAACCAAGCCCCTGACATTTGTTCCTTCACCTAAGATGTACTGAGCACCCACTAGGTACACTGTATTTCAAGTCTTTGAGATTACTGGCAAGAATGTGATGGGCAGGCTTCAGTTTTTAGCATAAAAGATGCTTGCAGACACATTAGAATATAATATTCAGTCGTTGAAAGGAAAATTCAAATCATAGTTCAAATACTGACTTCCAGGTTGGTGGTCTCAGAAAAGCAGTAAAGTTGAGAGACTCCAATTGAATCTGCAGCTTCTATTAAATTTGACCCCTAGAGACACCTTCCTGCAAATACCTTATTTTTTTTTTTTTAGTGTAGAACAATTCATATAACATACACCCTTCTACTGACCTGTCTCTTTGAACCCTGCAGGCACTTGACAACTGATGAATAAAATAATATTGTGTGCTCTTGGGGCTATGGCAGACCCTTTTGTGTCTATAAAAGCTCTCAATTTTTTCGACATATGGGAGAGGATACAACATGGAGAGATGCTGTGTAGAATAACTGAGATAGCATGGTTTAAGCCCCAGGGGCACCAATGACATTGTATCCACAGAGCAAAGTTAGAATGTTCTATAATGATGTCATTAGGCTCCAGAAAAAGCTAACTTATTGCTGAGTAGAATTTCTGTATTACATTCTCTTTAAAATAGGAATAAACTCCAGGGTGTGTGGTTGTGCGTGGATATTGACATTGACTATCTGTGCCTCCAGTCACTCTGTTGAAGCCATCTGACCTTCCTGCATGCAGTTTAGTCAACTCAGCTGCCCTTTTGATGGAGACAAATGAATTTCCAGAATTATGCAGGTCAGGTCACCAGGGGTCGAAAAACTGATTATTCAGTTGTACCGTCACCTTTGTTCTACCTTGGCATCTTTGAACATTTATTCTGTAGGTCTTCACCTTTGATTTGGTAGCCTGCAATGTTTATTCCTGTGAAAGTACATATGCAGACAGAGACCCACAATGAGGATGCCTATGTGACATTCAAAACCTTTCCCATGGAGGCAGGTGCCCAAAGCATTTATTTGTAAAAAAGAATTGTGGTTGGGGGAGAAAAAAAAAAAAAACAGAAAAAGCAAGACATTAAAAATTTGAGACCAAAGTTCTGCCTCCTATTGGTCATGTGACTTAGGGGTGGTTGTATCATCTCTGTATGACTCCACTTCCTCACCTGTAAAGTGGGGGTATTAACAGAACCTCTCTCTTGGAATGGATCAATGAGATTAATACATAAAACTCTTAGTGAGTGCTCAGGAAGTGGTAGTAGCATTGATCAATGCAGGTGCAGGAGTAACTGTATCTGGGCTTTTATCAGAGGAGCATCAGTTAACAGAAATGTAATCTCCCTAAACCTAGAATTTAGATTGTGTTTATGTACTAGCTGGTCACATTGTCAGTGCTGCAGCTTTTATAAATGTCTCCCTATCAAAACACTGCAATCTTTATGTTGTTGAGCTCTGTTTAAGCTCTAGCCCCAGACAGCTTCAAATTTGCATTCCCTACATTTGCATTCTGTATTTCACTGTCTCCATAAACGAATGCAAGAAAGTAAATCTTCAACTTAGAACACCTATTCTGTCAAACTGATGTGTTGTCCAATGAACGGTGGAAAGAAAGAAACACATCACCCCAGTAATGTGTAAGCTCTCTGAAAATATCAAATAAGCCCAATGCCAATATGATATAATGAGATTTTTTAAAAAGCGATGTTGTAGTCTAACGAGATTGGCATGGTTTATTAATGGCCTATGCTTCTTTTGAAATGGGAAGATAAAGTATCTTGTTTCCTGTTGTTTGGTGTGACACACAAAGACTTTTGCATACCTGCTGGTATTTAAATAAACCTGAGGAGGTAGAATTTGACAGTAGATTGCCACATGAGGCTCACACAAAGAAAGGAATCTATGTTCAGACAACAGCGGTCCTATCTTTCCATTAACAGTATTTGGTTCTAAACTCATATATATCCACAGCACATCTTTGCACCATGTGTTTGATCTGTACCTTGGAAAATCATGCCTGAATGTTCCACTACATGCCATTGCTAGGTCTGAGTCTCACTAGCATTTCTGCAATTTAATCGTGGCATCCCTGGGATTGAAGTTAATTCATGTTTCCAGAATCTTAGACTGTTTTCTTGACCATAGTTTAGGGGCTTCAGGTGAGAGACAGTCTAGCATCCTATATACAGTTGTTAAGGGTATAAGAATCTCAGCTCTGCTACTTAGAATTTGATTTTTCTTCAGAGAATGTTTATTTTTATTGATATAATTGGAAAAAGTATTAGTTCCTTGCTCAAAGAGAGCAAATGAGATCTATGTTCAATATTTGATAAGCAGGGGCATTTGTTTCATTAAGTTAGAAAGTCACATTTTCATATTGAGAATACAAGGCAAATACTGTTATATCCAGGGAAATACTTATACAAGAAAATTGTCTTCCCTCTGTTTTTTTCCCCATCATCCAAGCGGTTGTATACTTTCAGATCACCTGGGTAATATAGAAATGTCAGAGATCAGTCTGATTTTCCAAAACTTTTGGAATATTTACTGACCCTATGATACTTGACAATAGCCTGGAATAGGCAATGTGAAGTCTCAAGCACATTCAAGAAACCAGTTTTAAAAAAAAATCCTATCATCTAAGCCCTGCATCACTGCAACAATTCATTGTATCTATTTTACATAGCATTTTTTCTACATATGGTCAATTTTTCCAGAATATGAATGCTACAGGTATCACTGTCTTAGTGATAGGTCCATTCTATGAATTTTTTATTATATTTTCTCCACTTCTGTCATCTTCAGTTCAAACTTCAGCCTTTTTCTTTTTAATCCAGATTTTTCCTTTGAAATTAAACATTTTTATTCACTCAGGAATACCCTTCTTTACTCATTCTTCTCTGTACAGTGCTGAACATTTTACCCTATAAATCAGCCCTCAAAAATAAAATAAAAAAAAAAAGAAATAGCAGACAGGGCTCCTGGTTTATTTAGGAATATGCAGTGTAGGTTAAGAAAGAAAAGCTCATCAGCCCTGCACCTTATATTATTTCTAATGCCTGGTGCTCAGGAGGACTGTGACAAAGTAAGTAAACTTGAGAATGTGTACAAAGCAATATAGTAAGTATGAAATTATTCTGTCATGTATAGAATACATACATTCAGGTCTGCCTAGGAGGAGCATAATCATGGTTGAGGAGTATCAGTCAGAGAAGCCTTCCTGAAAAGATAGCAAATGATTCCACTTCAGAAGCTGAAAAGGGAACTATGGGATAACAAGTGTTATGCAAAGTGACTGCTCCTTGCAGCCTTATTCTGCATTCATATCCCATAAATAATATGTTTTCAGTAATCTGTTTTATCCTTTGCTAGAACAAGGCTTCATAGAATTAAAAATACATTTCCCTCACTCCTGAAATGCCCTTGAAGAAGTTGAGATTATACTAGGCCTCTTTATAAATCTAATGCTTTTTGTCATCAAGAAAAAGTCAAACTAATTAAACTGTGTGAGAACAGAGTACCTGTTAGTGACCTCTTAGCAGAAGCTGTTGTCTGTAGTTAATTCTCTCAACTAAATGTATGCATGTTGTACAATAAGGGCACCAGACAATCAGTGGCTTTTCCCCCTATCTGTTCAGACTCTTCCACTTGCCTTTCAACAGGTGGAGAACAAAGAAATGTCATCACCTCTCTTATTCAGCTCCTAATGTAATACAGTTTAATGATATTCTGGTGTTTCCTGTTATCTCAAGTTATATGATTATGATATATGAAATGATTCCCAAAATATTATTTTCATTGTTCTTAATAATCAGAATTTTGCAAAAACTTAGTTTTACAGAAACAAAAAAATGCATTTACTTAGATTATTTTATTAAAGATTTGTTACATCACACAGATCTTTATGAAGTTCAGCAAGAAAATACTTCTCATGACTTAGTACTGGGATAGATTAAATAATCATGAAATAGTTCCTATTTGTGTAATAGTATTTTTCTGTTTTTATTGGTTAATAAGCAAATCAGACCTAAATTTTTACTCCCCTATAGCAAAATCTATAGATATTTATGGCAAATATTTTATGTACCAAACATATCCCTCTTTTCTTCATGTTTTCCAAATATAATCATGATTAAAGAAAATACTGTAAATCTATTTATTGATAATATCGGATTTTAATATAAATTTTAATAGAACATGGTTAAAATGATTAATCTCTTCCCCAAATTTAAGTGATCCAAGCTACTATATTTTCTATAATGCAGAATAGGAAATAGTCTCCATGTTCATCAGCAGGCACTTGGTTCAATAAATTGATGTACTAATGCAATAAAATAATATGTAACTATTAAAATCATGATATAGAAAAGCATTTAAAATATAGAATAGTATTGCCATATGTTATAAAATTTTAAATCTCAGGCTACAAAATAGTCTGCTTAGGGCTGATTGTGTCATGAGCAAGAACAGCTTTCAATACACATACATTACAGAAATATATACACACAGATAAAAGATAAGAAATATATGAAATGAAATTATGACCATCTCCAAACAATGACATTACTTATGAGTTCTCTGTTTCTTTCATTTTTGTAGATTTTTTATGTTTTTAAATTCTCTACAAGGAACATGTGTTATATTTTTTATCTGGAAAAAGTATTTTTAAGTCAGATATGAAATGTTTATTATTATCACATATGACAGAGAAATCCTGCCTCTCAAAATAAGCCATGAGAAAGGTTTCCTACACACTCAATGCAGAGCCTTTTTCACTTCAGTGTCAACGGTATAGTTTCTGGACATTGATAAAAATAGCTAATAAGCAGATTCTACATTCAGTGTCATTCTCTCCTTTCCTCTATGTTCTCCCAGTCTGTGTTCCTGTTGTAGCACTTTCCACCTTGAAGTCTTCTTCTTTGTTTAGTAATCTTTGGTTCCACACCCAAACACATATTAAACCTGCCTCTTATTTGAGGGAAAAGATGATTCATATTTTTAATATTCCTTATATGTCTGTGGAGTAAGTATGTGAGCAACTAAGTGAAAGTAAAAAAAGTAGAAACCCTTGCTGCCAATCAGACCAGGAAAACAGCAGACAAGACACCTTTTCTCACAACCAATTTTCTTGCCTGACTTTGTCTGTATAATTGCTTCAAATCTGTATTTCCTTTACCTATCTAGCTTCAGCCTAAATGTTGAATATTGTATTTTCCCTCAAAGAATGTCAATAAAGATTTTATTTTTTTCAATTACTGTTGCAGGGAATGTTTCCCTTTAGGAAAACTAAAATTTAATAACTTTTCTTCAGCAAAGTTGACAATCTCTTTATTCTTGCCATGATGACTGTAGTCAATCAGTAGTCAGTTGGAAGCCAAGCTGAACATAAAGTGATTAAAAGAAAACCAAAACACAAATGCACCCTCTTGAAAACCTAATCACATTATGAAGCTCTAAGCATGAGTTATGAGGTAGCTGTGGCTGGCTGGGTTTTGATGAAGTACCTATAATTTCATATCAGCTGCCACAGGACTATTTCCTATAGCCTTTCTGACTTCTTTCTAAATTTAAAATATGATTTACCCTGTTATCATCTACTTATACAGTCTTCAAGATCTACCTAGGAAAAAATAGTATTAATAATATGTTAAACTGTATTGCTATAAGATACTTATTTTTACACATTCATATGGTGAAATTCAAGTGATAAAAATAAAATAGGTAATTCATTAGGTTTCAAAGCTCTGGCTGTTAAAATAAAAGCATTTTCTCAATTCAGGAATCTGGGCATGAATTTATATGTTATCAGCAAGTACTATAAATACATCTCTTTTGAAAATATGTACATTATTTTTATTCATGTTAGATTAGGAGTAATTAGCCTTATTTAAAGTTAAGAGGTTATGTGATCATGATTAATTTCAATATATTATATTCATAATTCAGCCCTTAACCAGTTTTCTCGATTGATGCTGAACTAAGTTTTTATTTTAGAAAGGATCATTTAATAGGGAAACCTTAGAAACTAATATCTTAGGCTGTTTTCCTGAAATGTGTTATTAGAAAATTGATACTCTCTGACATTATAAGCAGTTTAGTTTTTTATTCTAAGTCAATATTCTGCAGGAAGAACTTTATTATATTGATGGTGATTCTAAAGTGCTGTCTCTGTCTCCACATGTAGAAAAAGGAAAGCCAAACATTTTGGCAGTGGTCACCTAGGGTAGGCTGGGATCTTGCATAAAATAAATAGCATTTATGGCTTATGCTTCATCATGTAGCAGCTCTTTTAGAAGTCAGCTCTTTTCATTGGCCAAGATAGTCTTTATTTTTAAGTGAACACAGATTTTATAACCACCAGGTTAAATATTGAAAGTCTGTCTCCACATTGCCTTTGTCTTCTCCTCGTCACTCTTCAAGACACAGGCTTTGGAGAAAGTACCCTCCAGGCTACAGTGGACTTTCCTTCTCAGTGCTCTCATAGGCTATGCAGCCTAATTATTTAATTAATCCATGCCTTCAACCAACATTGAACCTGCTTTATGCTGGGTACAATACTTGGCACTGGGGATGGTGATAAAAAAAAAAAAAAAAAGAAATGACCCCTGCCTTTCTATGGCTTACAGATTTATAGAGAAAACAAGAAAAAAATAGCTTTAAGGGGAAAAAAAATATATCTGGGGAATGCTAATAGATTAAAATAAAACTCCCTGAGAAAATTATAATAGAAATCAACCTGAAGGATAAGTAGGAATACAGCAAAAGAGTTGAGGAAGAAGTTTCCAGGCAAAGAGGAGTTATCAAGACAGGGCAAATGAAAGAGTGGTGGTTTAAAAAACAAAAAGTCATAGGCAAGAAGAAGAGCAGAAATGAGAGAACTATGGTGGGGTGGAGGTGGGGTGAGATACCAGGAAGGCCTCTAAGTTACATTTCAGATGCTATATTAAGGACAGAGAAAGAGATTAAGCATATGCAGAGGGACACGGAGTGATCCACAGCTCAGGAAGCCCAAGGTGAGGAAAGCCCAAAGACTGTCAGAAACTAGTTAGGATGCTGGAGGTGCTGAAACTGCATGAGGATGGTGGCCCAGGCTGGCATGAGACCTGGGGATGCACAGCATTGGACAGGTGCTAATAATGCTTGGGAGGCAGAAATGGCAGGACTTTGAGATCCAAGTGTGTATCTAGCATATTCTGAATTACAATGACTTATTTTGCTCTATCCACTATAAAACTGTGAGTCTTTTACAGGCAGTTTTAAATAAATCTAGAACTGAAATCTGCTTGACATGTTTTAGGTGCTTGGCACACATTCAGGAATAAATCTTAATTGATTCTATGTTGTAAACTGTCTTGAAATGATGTTGTTATTATGTTCATACCTCTAGAAAAATTTCACTAAAATCATAGCCAAAAGAAATTGTGCTTTCAGACTCAACTGTACAGAACAAACTGATGGGGCGAGGTGGGGGACAGGATGGGTGAAATAGGTGATGGGTATTAAGGAGTGCACTTGTCATGATGGGCACCAGGTGATGTATAGAAGTGTTGAATCACTACACTGTACACCTGAAAATAATAGGATACTGGATGCTAACTATACTGGAATTAAATGAAACAAAAACCAAAACAAAAATTTGTGCTTTAAGTTGCTAACTATGCAATTTTTTTTCAAATTCAATTTTCTATTTTTATTTTTTAAAACAATTATGAAGTTAAATTT
The DNA here is from genome assembly GCF_053574225.1 of Canis aureus. Taxonomy (NCBI): domain Eukaryota; kingdom Metazoa; phylum Chordata; class Mammalia; order Carnivora; family Canidae; genus Canis; species Canis aureus. The sequence goes on along the minus strand of NC_135614.1, from coordinate 45,843,927 downwards.
AGAAACAAGTGTTTTTACCCTATAATTTCACACACTTATGAATTGCCGGGCAAGCCCCCTAAACCCACAGCACAAATTACACTTCTAACAGTATTGTTTGAATTATTTCAGAACTTTTCTAGGGTTTAACACACACACACACACACACACACACACACACACACACGGTTTTTCTTCTTTTCTTCGTTAATAAAAAGATGATTATGCATTACATAGACTTTTGCAACTTTCTTTTTTCTAATAAGATAGCATGGATGTCTTTCCATTTAAAAATGTTTCCTAGTTCATTTCCTTTAACAGGTGCAGCTTATCTAGAGATAGAAGCACCAGGATTTTAGTATTCCCCCACTAATGGGCATTTATAATTGCGTTTATTTTATTCATTATGATAAACAATGATGAAATGGACATCTTTGCACAGATCCTTAGTTACTATAGGACAAGTGTCTAGAATTAGACTCTCTAGATCAAAGGACATATACGTGTAATTTATATGTATGTGTATATACAGTCAAGTTGCCTTACAAAGTTTGTGCCAATGTATTTACTGCCAGTGGTGTAGGAATATAGGTGTCCTTTGCTTTTTGAAAGTTCACATTTTGCTACTTTGCTTTTATAATAGACCTACCTTAGTATCTATTTTTGCTAACTGAAAGAAATCCAAAGAGGATTTTTGCTTTTACTAAAAAAGGCAGGAAGCAAAAATAGGGTTCAGTGTTTATTTTGTAGTACATCATTATGGAGGCAGCAGGCATCCTGAGCAGCAATAGTGGTGCTGCCAAGCTCCTTCCCCCAAAATTATACTCAGCATCTCAGCATCAAGTTGCCATAGCTTTGAACCGTGTCTGTGAGCATCTGTGCTTTCATTTTGTGCATCCGTTAGCAAGATGTGTCCTAAGGTAACAGAAAAGCCTAAGAGAGGTAATTTTTTGGATCTAAGAATGCTCAAAAATTTTGCTGTATAAATTAATGATAACTGCTTCTTATTTTGCACTATTTTTAACTTATGAAAGTTTTCATGGGAATGCTCTACTTTCAGATAGCAGGGAAACGTGCACCCACATCCTCATCAAAACTGACCAAGGTGAAGGAAAGATATTTTGAACTCTCAATTTTGAATTTTGTCTAGGTGATTTCTTAGGCTTTACTTCCAAGTCACTTATTTACTCTCTCTGTCTATGTCCTACTACCATTCTGGAATCCAAACCTTGTCTTAGGGAGGGGGTGTGTGTGTGTGTGTGTGTGTGTGTGTGTGTGTGTCTGTGTGCTGTTTACATTGAGAGAGAAACAGCACACAAAGAGAGGCCTTTTCATAAAAGTCTATTGTTATGGGTACATTATGTTTATTGCACATCTCTGCCAGTACTGTGTGATAGGTGGGACGGTGTCTCTCTTATTCACTAAGCATCAGAGATTGGTATGTCAAGAAAATAGACATTGCCTTGAATGCCACCTTTATACTACTATGTCCTAGTTGTTCAAAAGAAAGATGGTTCCTATGATTCATCTGACTTCCTGGTTGCACAAATCTCACTAATCTCTTAGAACACTGTTCATGTGAAATAGAATAATGACCATTATGTTTATCATTAAAAACTAGAGTGTGTTGTTGTTGTTATATAAATATCTGGCTGACTGTAATGGAGTCCCAAAAGCTGCTGATAATTGGGTTTATGTGAAGAAATAAACACAACCAGTATTAGAAACAACATTGTCATTTTCTTCATGCCCTAAATAGAATGGTTTCCTGAGATAGGAAAAACCATATTTGTCAGACATAAAATTTATGTTCCTATGAAGGTGGCACCTGATATTATAATGAAACTCACAAAAAGCATGTAAAGAGGTCTGGAAGAAAACAAAACGTTCCAAAGTGTACAAGTAATTGATGGAATCATAATAATGCTAATTTTAATGATCAATCTATGAATGGCCTGCCAGCCTCACTCTCTACCACATTGTACTCTTATTTATGATGATTCTAATGTAATTGGAAGGATTTTTAAATTAAAAACTCATGTAGTACTTGAATAAAAGAAATTCCTTTTAAGTGGCTAGGTCACCATTGTGCCTGCTTATAGCTCCCAAGCTTTTAAAAAGGACACACCACACACTGCGTGGATGTGACAGTAGGACAAACCAGAGTATCTACTCCTGCAGCTGGCAAGAAGATCAACAATGCCAGCTCGTGTTCTGTAGTCGTATTTAGTAAAAGGATCCTGACCATCAAATTTATTTTGATGAGGAACAGCACAGAGTACATATCCAAGCCTCTCTAATAAGGTCTTTAACGCACACTGGATTCTTCTTCATGAGACAGATGGCCTTAGCCTTGGCTACTTGTCCCAATTGGTGATGGTCCTCCCAAATGATGCTACCTGGCTCTTGAGTCTCATGTGGGTAAATATGCACATTAGGAGCCTTTTTCTAGGTCTTGGAACAGAGTAGAAGGCTTTTGCATTCAGGAAACTCCCAGCTCATTCCCTGTACCTTCATCAAAAGTACATCAGGAATTATGAATAAGGGCACATACTGACATGCCGTTCACAGTATAAATGACTAAGCTGGGAGAGCGACTCTGCAACAAAGAAATCTTGTACCATCACACAGAGCATAGGTAATATTTAAGAAAATATTCCTCAACACAAATACTCTTGTCCATTTTTCTGCTCTTGCAAGGCGGGAACCGATGGAAGAATCTAGTTAAAATATTTTATTGTAAGAATAAAGCATGCTGCATGCTATTGTAAGAACATTAAATTATTTCCTTCGATCACCAAAAGTCCTTTCCCATTAATAATAAGATTAGCAATAGTTATTGTAACTGTCATAAGAATACCCATCTTAATTGAGCACCTGTTATAATGAACTATCCTCACATATGTTATCTCAGTTAATTCATGAAAGTTCTGTTAATAAATGTCCAGATTCTATTAATATCACCGTAGTATAGATGAGATAAACTCACACATAGTCACATAGACTAGAGCCATTAGCTCAGGGATGCATGGCTTGCAAGTGGAGAGGTCAAATCGGGACCCAAATGAGGTCCAATGCAATCTGTATCATCAGCTCTCTACTGGTTCTCAGTACTGTCTTGGTGGTTCCCATCCTAGGCTCACATTTTAGAAACAAATTTTTTCAAACCTCAGGTGGAATTGTTAGTCATCAGTAGTTAAGGCTTCCTTTTCATTACTGTCCAACTTTGCTGTTTCAGAACCTAACTTTAAAAGAAAATTGTGGGATGTTTATACGATTGAATATAAATTATATTTTTGAAAAATGACTTGAATGTACAGTTTAACAAGAAAAAAATGAAACCATCTGTGAAGATTAAAAATTATCTCTTCTTTTTATGTCCACATACCCCAAATCTGCAATCCCAACGTAAACTCTATCCTTCTGTTTTCCTACCTCAAGTACATGTAATTCTAGGTTTTTACATTCTACCTTGACTCAATCAAGCAAGCAACATTCTCCCTCTCTCACTCCTTTTCCCCCCTCTCTCTTTAATTTACTTTTTACTAGGGAATCCCTGAGATGATCTTTTAAATACTATTGTGAGGAAATGCATTTTCAATATCTCCGTGGTTGGTACTGCCAGTTCATTGCTATGTCAGTAATTCTTTTTCAGAGTTTTCATTCCCACCTTACACTTATGGGCTGCTACCTGCTCCCAGTGTTTACAAAAGTATTGTGAAAATGTTAAAGCCTTTTTAAGTTGAAATCTTCATAATGGTTTAATTCTAAACATCATCTAAAAATATGTAGTTGAGATAATTTATGATAGACAATCTATAATAATACATAGTAGTCTGTGATGGGTAATCAAAAAAGTAAAAAGCTGTGTCCCTGTTGCTAACTACAGGGCACATTTACCTTTCCAAAAGTGGTTAAAGGGTATAGAGGGAAGGGAACACCACAGCTGCATAAGAGCACCCATCAGGTTTTTCAACAGTGTTATGATTGGTTACCAGCTCGTAGAAGCAGATACTCTCAGCTGGTGGAAAGAGGTAAGTTGAGTTCAAACCTAGCATGGCCATCAGTGGTAGTATCACCTTGGGCAAGTCACCTACCAGCATTTCACATCAATTTCCTCATCTGTAAAATGGGAATAATAAAGGTGTGTTTCTCACATGATTGATGTAAGATTAAACAAAATAATGCATTAAAGTGTTTAGAATAGTGCCTGACACATAATGAGACCTGAAATTTATTGATCGCTTACTATTATTTGCCACAATCCACTTATCCATCCCATGACAAACGATGTCTTTATCAGGACACCTTGAGTATATGAATGTGGAAATGGTAAGCCAACTCCTTTCTAAATGCCTAAGCCGTGCAACTTCATGCTTTAAAGGTCCCCAGAAAAGGTTTCATGTAGAGCCTATGACTTTTCTATCCTTAATGTTTTAGATTAGGGATGGAAAAGTCTGCTATCTTGGGTGAAAAATGATGCATCTCTTTATGGCTTAAGTGTTTAAAGGAGCTGTAGCACATTTGTTAAGATTTATTTCCTCTCAGGCATCTATTCCATAGCCCAAAGGTTGCTGTGTGTTTATGTGGAGGGCCTATTTTCTCCAGGTAGTGTCTGCACACCAGTCACTTTGATTGAGCGAGGGCTTTAAAAATGGAAACATGTTTACAGAGTAGAAAAGGAGGCAAGTCTTGGCATAAGTGGGACTTGATGAGTTTCTATGGTAACCTCATTCAGTATTACAAGGGCCAATCTCATGGAATGAGATGATGTTCAGAGATGTGTTCTGGTATTTTCTCGATGGTCAACGTAACTATTACGAATAAGAAAAAAATGAAAACTGGTCTGTCGCTAAAGTTTTGCTGGAGTGCTGGAGCCATTCAAGGAGCTCATACATTTGATACTAAAGAAACAGAACCTTAAAAAGTAAAGCTTATGACATGTTGTCTGGTAGTTCCCTCAGCCTAGAAGCCATACTCCCCATTTACCAAGTACCTGTTGAAATTCTGGGGGAAAGAGAAGTCATAGTCCAGAATAGTCCCAGACTCCTCACCAGATTCCTACTTCTTGAAAATCTATTGTCAGATGTCTTAGAGCACATTGTCAGACGTTTGTAACAGAAAGGATATCTAAAGCATGGGTGACATTATATCTCTGCTTTAATTTTATCATTTGGCATTTTGTTACTGAGCTTTAGTGACGTGTTCTCTGCCAGCCTCAGAGAAGAGTGTTCTACAGGGTAACAAGAAACAATTAAAATTTGATTTCTTCAAGTCAGTCATTTTAAATCATATAGCACATATGTAACATTTAATTTATTTACATATTTAGAGCATATATACATACATAACCAATCTATTTATTCAGTATAATTGTCAGTACATTTTTTTTAAATGTTACATATGCAAAAAGGTTGCAGAGACCACTGTTTTCAGAAAGAAAAAAAAAGGCTCGATTACTATCATAAAGCAGGAAAGGTCAAATGGAAGCATTGGCAAGGGAATACATTTATTCTCCAACTTATTTATCAGGGAAAGACTCTTTCTCCATTTACCTAGTGTTTTCATGGATTGTGTTGACTAACCAAGCTAGCTAGCTCTGAGCCTGAGAACTTGCAGATGTTTTAGTTAAGGTATTTAAAAAGAAATTCTAAATGATCAAGGTGCTTTTAATTTAAAACCTAAAGACATTCAGCCACTTTAGCCAATGACACATTTTTTAATAGTAGAATTTGGTACAGCAAAAACCTGTGAGAATTTTCCTCCCGCTTCTCCCTCAATCCTTTCCTTTTCTCTTTTCAAATGGTACATTTTGGGATGTGTGAGAAAACATTAGAATAAACAAATAAGCCAAGGGAAAAAAAATCACTTGAAAATCATCTGCAGTCTTGCTGTTTAGCAAGAATCACTATCAACACTGTGAGATATGCTTCCAAGGCTTTCTCTACAATTACATGTAATAAAAAATTTAAACAATAATAATGATGATGTTTATATAACATGCTGTTCTGGGCACTTTAAAAAAGTGTTTTGTATTTAATCTTCCAAGGAACCCCATGAAACAGGTACGCTTTGACTACCATCCCTGATGTATGGAGAAACTGGGGTACAGATAGGTCAGGGACTTCAGCAAGGTTATAAAGCTGGTGAGAGAGATTGGCAAAGCCAGGATTTACTCTCAGGCAGCATGGCTCGATCTTACCTCTCCCAGCCACCCTGTTAGACTGCTTCTCTTCTTAGCGTGTATATTTTGGGGGGAAAAATGGCATCATATTTTACTTATTGTGTTAGGAGGTTTTTCATTTAATGTCTTGTGAACTTTCCTTGTGTTATAAAGTCTTCTAATGCATCATTTTTTGTGATTCTCCTTGTGACTCCATCTAAAAGGGCATGTGATGGAATGTATTTAAATGATCTCCTGTTGTTGGGCGTGTAGACTATATCACACTGCAGAAGCTTGTTTAATTGAGGAATTACTGTCTTGATCCTGGAAACATTAGTGTTCCAACTAACTCATGTACCAACTTTGTTTGAAAAACAAAACAGATTGCATGTTGCAAGACAGAGCTGCTGGCAAAATACTCCATCGTGTCAGATTTATACAAACCCATCTCCTGTGTATTGCACCATGTCCTAGAAAACTGAAAACCATGAAAACAAGTGCTCATATTTTAAGGGACTCAATGACAGCTGATAAAATATTGCATTTTCTGTAGCAGTTTTTACATAAAGCTTCCACCTTAAAGAAATGGATTTGATGGGACTAGGTGGCAATTTTTTAACACAAGCAGTGACAAAATAAACACCATCTGTTAGTATTGACTTATTCCACCGCATTCTCATGCTGGGTGATTTTATTTCACTTTTTTCAGAAATGGTTAATGACACATCTGGTAGTCAGTGAAGGTACACTTTGGGTGATTAAATGTGGTCATAAGTTTACACAAAATGCTAACAGAACATTTTTTCCCTTTCTATTATAACCAATGGGACATGTCTGAGTCCCCAGCTAGTTACTCATTTTAAAGCGTGTGCGGAATTATCTATTTGGCAGTAGTTAAACTTTTGGAACAATGTTGTGTTATTTGGGGGTCCTCTGAGAAGCAGACACTAAAACAAGATTAGATCTGCAAAAGATTTGGGGAGAAACACCTGTGAAGGCTAAAGGACGGGCACAGGAGAAGCAGGAAGAGCCTTCAGATGGCAATGGGAGTCTGACACCAGTGGCAGGAGAGTGGGAAGGAAAGAGGATTGGGAAAAGCCCCAGACTACAGCACATTCTAGAAAAGTGAAGGCCAGGACAACGAAGTGTCCATGGGTCAAAGTTGCCCATCAGAGCTTTCCTGTATCCTGCAAAAGCGGAATTGAGTTAGTTTCTCCACTGCGCTCAGTCATTGGCTGAAGGCAGCCCATGGGAAGCCTGGCCTCAGCACAGACACAGTGGTAGGTCTAAAGGAGACAGCGACTGTGGCTCTCAGTGACCTCTGTTCCCACAGCAAGAGAGCTGGGGGCACATTTTCATGGTCACCACAAACATCTACACAGGCAATGACAAAAAGAGTTGAGATGACCACTGCATTGATTTATCTCTGTAGATCTTTTAAAAAAGAAAAGAGAATATTTTAAATGATCTCTCCTCCCTCAGTTTCTCCACTGGTCTCCAGCAGAGGGTTAGCACAGTTGGAGAAGTGGGTCCTGCTTTGGTTAAATTCTATCAGCCTCCGGAAAGAGAAGAGTGCTTAACTCACTTGTTACCTATTTATCTGCTCTTGTAGAAAACTCTCAGGGATTCTACTACTGCTACTACTAATTTTCTTTCTGTGGAAAGTGTTACTGAGGTGTGACATAATTCTTGGCCCATGAACCTGGGAACCCCACCTCCTCTTTGAATGGAAAACTCATCTGGGCATGGGAGAAGTAGAATTCAGGAAGAATACATGCTTTACAGTCATTCAAATCTCAAAACATATTTTAAGGGCAGGAGTTAAAAATGAATGCTGCATTGTAGGGTCTCTTTCTGTGCGTGCCAGGCCTTTATATTGTCATGTTCCTTCATTTTTACAACCTTCTGAGGTAAGCGGGGTTTTGATTTTGTTCGCCTTCTTGGGTTGGCTTCTTTGTTTTCAACAGATGAAGAAAGTGAAGTTTAGACAGATCTGGCAACTTTTCTTTGGCACACAACTAGCAAGGACAGATCAAGGGTTTAAACCTGTTCTTTCTCTGGTTTTCCTGAGTTGCTAATAGATTTGCTAAAAAGCTTCTGGATCCTGACAGTTCCTTTGCTGCACTTCTTAGGGAAAGACTTCTAATATTTGTACTGATAACTGTCTTCTGATATTCATATTAAATTATCAGTTGCTATCTTTGTTGTGTGGCTATGACTGGTTCTCTGGGCCTCATATTTTGGGTGGTTTTTTTTTTTTGTTTGTTTGTTTTGGTTTTTGTTTTTTAACCTGCAAAGAAAGTAGATTGTGCTAGATGGTGCTTACCAAACTTCAGCCATTTTCCATCACCGAGATTTTTGCCACATCTATGATGCCACCTCTAATGTACTTGCTTGATTTTTATTTAAATCAGTTCCTCCCTTTGAACTTAAATGTAGTTAAAATGGAAATACCACATCACTATTTAAAATGGAATACCAGAATAGCAGGTAGAATTTTATGTATACATACCATTTTAAAATCATATATATGCTTTATATATACATATATATACATACACATATACATATGAATATAATGTAAGATGTATGTGAGGAATGAAACGTATTAAATAAATGCTAGCAGCAAACAGAGGCTTTCTCCTTAAAGTCATCAGAAAGATTGATGGAAAATTGAAAACAAATTATTTCTAATGAGAATGTCTAGAGACCCAATGCTATTTGACACTTTGTCACACCTGATATCATTTCATGGGTGTCCAGAGTCCTACACTTTGGGATCCACTGGAAAAAAATGACCTATTCCATATGCTTTCAATCCCACACACTTATGACTTCTGTTCTCCCCCACCTTCACCTACCTGTGGCATAGCATTTCTCCTCATCTTTTTAACCGTAAAATTTGTAAGACCGATTAGTCCTCTGACTGCAGATAAGCTCTCAGTGCACCTTGACTCCCAAGTAGAAAAACTAAGACCTAGAGTAAGTAAGAACATTTCCTTTTTTTATTTCTGGAAGGGTTCAAGAGAAGGAAGTAGACAGATCCAGGCAGGCTAGTGGAGCCCTGAGGCTAGCCCCACGGTGTCTTCTTCCATCAGCAAGCATTTTACCCTTGAAGATCAGTGTAAAGTGAATAGTGTGAAGGACTATGGAGCCGAGAACACAGACCAAGAGTTTTCTGTTGTACCCCATTTCTCCAATCCTATTGTCCTGCCCCAACACCTAATAACCTCTGCCAATTATTAACTATTCTATTTCATCTTATGGTTTTGGGAAAGGACATGGGCATGGCAATCAGAGAGAACTTGGTTCAAACCCCAAGTCCCCCACATCTAGGCAGAAATGCAGAGGTTTCTGGTAGATGGGAGAACTGGGGGTCTCCAGAGGGATTTCAGGGAGATGACAGGGGCAGAGCCCCACAGGCAGAGGGGAGATTAGGGGCTGCAGCACCCCAGCCCTGGTGCCCAACCAGCTGAGACATTGTCCTTGCCATGGGAATGTGAAATGCAATGACTAACCTGTTCTAACTTCTAGCTCCTGGGGGTCTGAAATCTGAAACTGCCTGTGTGGTTAATGTCTGGGGTATTTTTCTAGCATTATTTGGGAGAGAAAGATACCTCTTTCTTCACCCTCTGCCTTTCTTTTCTTTCTTTTTTTTTTAAGAGTTTTTATTTATTTACTCATGAGAGACGCACAGAGAGAGGCAGAGACACAGGCAGAGGGAGAAGCAGGCTCCACGCAGGAAGCCTGGTGTGGGACTCCATCCCAGGCCTCCAGGATCATGCCCTGGGCTGAAGGCAGGTGCTAAACCACTGAGCCACCCGGGCTGCCCTCTGTCTTTCTTTTCTATCCAGCTATCTGCCTTCCTGATTCACCACTTACTAACTCTATCTTCTTTCCTACTTTACCAACCCCTAATGCCACTACCTGAAATCCTCTCATTTACACATATATTTGCTACTTACTGCTGCTCCCTCTTGACTAGATTGCAAACTCCTAGTGATGAACCTTATCTGCCCTGTTCACAGCATGTTCTCGGAGTCTACGCAGTGCTTGGGACATGGTATTAGGTCAATAAGTATTTATTGAAAAGTCAAATGGATTGGTCTGAGGCAACTGTCCCCATTCGCTCCTAATGAGTGAGCGAATGAGTGAGAATTAGGAAATTCTGACTATGCACTACCATCACCTGGGGTTTTGTTGGAAACACAGTTTCTAGGTCATGACCCCTGGATAGTCTGATTCAGTTACTCTCAGGTAAAGTTTAGGAATCTGTATTTTTAAATTAGCATCCCAGTGCCTGGACCAATAGAAGGGAATTACTCCCATGGGGACTGTTACTGAATGCAGAACTTCATCGTCAGCATCACCTAAACCATATTTCCTGCATTGAAAGCAATTAATTATGTATCCATGATTTTTAAAATATATACCCCAAAGGCTTATCCAGTTTGTACATGACAGAAACAATTGTATTAATTCATAACCGACAGAAACAATTGTATTAATTCACAACCGGTTTGTGATAAGGTAAGAAGACCAGCTATCCAGTCAGGTGTCTCCTCCCCAAGAAAAAGATCAATTAGATTAACAGAAAAAATGGTGAATTGCTGAGAGTTTGCCCAAATGGCCTTGGGCTTTCTTTTAGAATGGCATCGATACACCACAGCATTGTGGCAGACAGACTGTATACCTATGTGGGTGGGGAATGAGGCCATTGAGAGATCTTCATCAGTCTCTCGTAGGGCTGCTTGGTTGCCCTGCAGTATAAAGTAGGGCCCGAGAGCCCATGCTTTGGAATGAGACAGCCCTGGTCTGGATCACAGAATGACTACTGATTAAACTGTGATATAAGGCATTTTACATCGCCTTTGTGAGGTTCAGCTCTTTCATCTGTAATTAGGGATAATATTGTCTAACTCATGGGTTTGTAATGAGCTGTCAGGATAGGAGACATTTTGTGTATATGGTGCTCAATAACTGCAAATACCATAACCTCTGGGAAGATTAATTCATATCATTGTCAGAAATTGCCCTACCAAGTCTCCAAAATCTGAGAACTCTTGTTCCCATTGGCCAAGAGAGGGATCAGCCAAAGATCTTTGATTGGGTATAGAAAAAGTGAGAATAATGAGACTTTAATGTTAAAAAAAAAATCCTCTGCCAAATTTCATTTGACATTTGCTCTAGTTAGTTAGGATTTTAATAAATGAATTTTTAAATACATAATTTTCCTGAAATACAGATTGGGATCCCAGAAGCAAAAGTGGATCTTGATTCAGATGACTCAAAAATTAATCTCCTAAGCAATAGTCTCAATGGGTAAACTGAGGAATTGTTGCTAGAGGACTGGGTAACTGTCATATGCCAACAATTGATGCTCCTTCCTGTCATCTGCCTTTTAAGAAATTTGTCGGCAAAACTAATGTTGATTAATTCAAGGATTATTAAGCACAAGTCAGAGTGACAAGATCTCGGGTTGATGGTAGAAGAAATATAGCTCGGATGATTCCGTGCTCAGCAGCAAAACCAATATGCAGATAGACCTCAATGCCTTTAGTTTGATTTATATCTCAAAGTGTACTGACTAGCATGTACAAAATGTGGCAGCAGTGCTATCATCGCCATATGTGACAGCTAGTCACTTATGGGAATATCCTTTACTCTGGGCTCCTGTTCCCCAAAGATTTAGCTTAAGGAGGAATTCAAGAAAGCCGGCATAATCATTCCTTTTAACTTTTAAAAATAACTTAAGTCATGGAAACAGAGCAGACTAATTAGTTGAATGAACTTTTTACATCCCATTAACTGAAGATTTTTAGACAGGCACTATAAACCTCAAGTTAAGATTTTCGTATTATCAGAGATCTACAAAGCCATCAGCCTTCTAAATCGATACCTTTCTAGAGTTCCCTTTGTCGTTCCAGCCCCTCTGCATTTGATCAACTCTATTTCTCATCCCAAATGAGCCCATTTAACATCTTGCAGGCAGCGGGGCCCACAGTGGGAGAGTTGGCGAGCAATGGTTCTCCGCTGTGGCTGCAGACTGGCATCACCTGAGCATCTTTGCGCCCCCCTCCTGCTGGTTAACGGGTTGGGGGGCGGCCGGGGCCTTCAAAGTGTAAGGGGCAGGGGCTTCTCCTGCACCAGGCGCCCTGGATCCAGAAGCCCTGCTTTCTGCGAGTCTGAGGGTGACTCAGTTTTATTTTCTGTGCCTACCTTTGACAGACATGCCCCTTGCCTGCTTTTACATAACAATTAACACGGTCTTGTTTTCACGGGAGAAGCCTCCACGATGTGCTTATTCACTGTCACTGCTTCGCTTGTTGTGCTGTAAATGAGCTTAGCGGGTGCGGTCTTGATGCAGACGGAGCTTGCTAATCATTCTGTTCATCCCCCATACTTTTGAGAATTGGGTCTTTTTTTTTTTTTTTTTTAATTTCTAGGTGTGCATGAATAGCTCTCTTTAGTTGTGGTAAGTGCATTAACTGAAACTAAATATGAAGTTCATTGAGACCTGACCATGTTATCATTGTATTCATCAGAGTGGATTTTAATGTTTACATGGAGGAAAAAAAAAAACACACAGACACATCATCATCATCACAAGTAGATAATTAGCCCTTTCTTACACAAACAGGAGCAAACAGCCACCAAACTTACTTCTAGTAATTTTTCCAGTCAGGCTGAATCTAACAGCCAGAAATGTAAGTATTTCCTGTACATTATTGTACAATACTCACGTACTCTTTTGATGTTGTCATTTCCCAAAGGGATACACACTTCTCCGGAATTTTATTGCTTTTTTGTGGGATGCAGAACCCCAGTCTTTAGAAATGTTTATTGACAGAGCAGAATTTTCCAGCATGAGAACTATATGTACCACAGGTGGTACACAGTGATTTTTAGGTACATCCCCTGAAGGGGATCACATAGAAGAGGGGACAAATATTCTATTTTAAAAGCCAGATATATTTTTTTAAGCTAGATAGTAAATATCTTAAGCTTTGCAGTCCATGCAGTCTCTGGAACTTTTCAGTCATTTTAACAAGAAACCAGATAGACAATACAACATAGCACAATAAACGGTAGCTGTTCCTCCAAATAAGCCTTTTCTTACGGATGCTGTGATTGGAGTTTCACTTAATTTTTACATGTCACTAAATAGTATTCTTGTTTACTTTTTCCCCAGCTATTTAGAAAGATAATTTTTGTTTTTGTACAATTGTTTTGCGCAAAAACTATTGCCAAGCCAGATCGCCAACTCCTGCCATAAGGGAAGTTTGATGATAGGCTTGAAAGCTTCTCCAGAACCTGTGAATTTCACTTTTTAACCCAGAGGCTTCATGTTGGTCTCCTCATCAGATAGAAATATTTAGCTAGAATTGAACCACATTGTGTTGGAACCCTTAAATTTTATTTTTTAAGTGCCCTTTATTTATGTCTAGTTAAACAGAAGGACTGTTGGAACAGTGATTAAAAAGAAATTTATGGAAAGATATTAAGAATCCAGGTGATAGGTGAATTGGCAGTGATCATGAGATATGTGCTGAAGGGTTAGTATTTGGGAAGTTGCTATCTAGATTTGATTATCTGACTGGCTTTTTTTTTTTTTTTTTTTTTTTGAATACCTGTGTTTCTGGAGGGGGAGAAAAACCAATTAAACACACAAATTCCCCATCCACCTACTCACATCAGAGCCAGCTGAGATATGAAAACCAAAGTAAAATAAGGTTAAAACTTGAGATGACTCTTGAAATACACAGAGCAAGAGTAGTTTAATTGCTTCCCTTAATCATCTATGGAAGAGTACAATATAATCTCATGTCATTTCTTACCACATCTTTTATCTTAACCTTTTAATGCTTAACATGTTCATACTGTACCATCAGGAGCTGACTTACTCATCTGTATCCAAAATGGTGACCCTCCCTTTGCTTTACCCAAAAGTACTCCATAAATGTTTAAACAAGTCAACAGAAATGGGAAAACAGATGAGGCAAAGATTAGGAGGTATTGTTTTGGAGGAAAGTGGATTAAACTTTGTAAGCTTAAAATGATGCTCTATGATGACAAATGTTTCCATTAATGCAAAGGCCTTGCTTACATTTGGCACCAGAGTCTCCTCTTGGTGCCTCCCTGGGCTCTTCCTTCACTTTGCACCTCCTTGCCTTTCATTCTCACTCAGCTGCCATCAAGATCTCCAGGGAGTCAGTCTGTGGCTGTCTTGCTTCACGACCTTGGGAGGCTCATCACTGCTCTGGGGAGGGGTGGGGAAACCACCCATACTCTATAAGCCTGTGAGCCAAGTAGACCCTTCCCTGTGGTCCTTGCCATTCTGGGGCCTTGGATCATGAGCCCACCTCAGTCCAGATCCTCCTCTTCCTTCAGTCTCTCCCCTCTGCCTGGTTCTTGCCAGCCATGAGGCCTGAGGCAGAGATGCTGTTCCCTCTAGCTCAGTTTCTCACACTTGCTGCTACTGATATTTAGGCCAGATAATTCTCAGAGGAGGCTTATTATGTCCAACATAGGATATTTAACATTCTGGGCTTGACTCCCTTAGATGCTGGAAGCACCACATCCCCCCTCATTAGAGCAAACAGTGCTCCTAGATGGTGCCAGATGTTTCCCTGCTTGAGAAACCCAGCTCCACAGGAACCCTGTCCCCTTATTTTTTCCTTTCACCTTTGAGAGTTCAGCACGGATTGTACTCGGACAGCTGCCCTGACTCCTACTTGTGTCCTCTCATGTGATCCTTTGAGTTGACACCTTGCCTGACCAGTGCTTGTCTCCATGGTTGATGAGCTTAAGGTCTATCTACACTAGAGGAAAAGCTCCTTGAAGGCATGTTCGTTCACTCATGGCCTAAATGGCAGCACTTACCATGGTGCCTGGCACATTGCAGTCGATCAATAAATATAATTTGAATCAACAAAGTGGAATTTTTCTTCTATAACCTCATGTGCCTGGTACTGTGTTAGCTTAAGCACCATCCCCAGCTGCTGGCATTTGGGTTACTTCCCACAGAAAAATCTTGAAGCTCTAAGTATAATAGCCCAACAAATTCTCCAAGTGATGAAGTGGCTGTCATATTTCAGGTACAAACACGTGCTCTAGTATTTGCCTTTACTGTGGACATGAAAATACACATAACTCCAAATGCCACAGAGGGGGCTTTCTCCTCCTCCCTTCCTCTCATATGTGAGCTATTCTTCTCCCCAGAGCTGATTAGACTGGACAGCCTTTATACGCAGCATCTTGACATAAAAAGCTACTCTTCTTACTCTTCCTTTTGCCACTATCCTGTCCCTCTGCCCCCAGGTGTTGCTGTTGTTTTGGGTGGTTTGTTTTATCTTTAAAATTATCCCTCAAGTATCACATTTCTTTTTCTAAGACAGTGGCTTCTGATCACCTTCTCATTTTTGTGTGTCCCATATTCCATAAGCCTAGCCCACTCTACAGTGTGCCTTGCTGTTGTGAAGGACCTAACGTTCCCCAAGCAGACCAAGGTAGCTCTCTCCATCAGACTTTGGCTGCCCTCCTCCCTGTGCTAGAACATTCTCATCCATCACCTTCTCTAGAAAAAATTCTTTGATTTCCAGGATTAGCTGCATTCCTTGTCTCCCCATACACCCCAACCCCTGATCTTCTAAGTGACTTTGTGCTTCGAACAGTAGAGCTACAGCTGCAGTTGCATGTTCACTGGCCTACCCCGACCCTACATTGCTTGGAAATGCATGGTGGGAGGAATAGAGAAGGACTCCCATAAATAATTCTTAAAGGAATGAAGTATGTTAAAAATGTAAATTCCCTGAAATTGAGAATCCATTTTATTGTTAGCTAGTTACAAAAAGATTAAGTGTAGTGAAAAGAAATACACAGACGACAGTCCTAGGAACTCAAGATGTTTCAACACAGAGATGGCAAAATGTGTAGTTCTTCAAATCAAAACTCAAAGGCTTGATAGAGGCTCAACACACTAGAATACTGCATTGAGTAGGATTCTGAGGTCTCACTAAGCTCAATAAAAAAGAATAATTAGATCCATCAGCACAATATACTATGAACATTGGGCAGAGATGGCCACAGAACATCCAGAGTCTAAAGAGGTAACTCAAAAGAGAAAAATCCTAACAAAAGTTCTGCCTATTTTACCTTGCTTAAATCAGAGAATCCCATATTTCAAGAGACCTCTTTTGACATCCCCGAATCTAATCACCGTATTTTACAGATGAAGCTGCTAAGGTTTATAGAATCAGTATGCTGAGCAGGTCTCCACAATCGTGAGGATAGAACTAGAACAATGCCCTGCTGATTATCTCTCTAAGAATTCTGAACCCTGCTGAGTTCATGGGGCAACATTCCTGTGGCATGACTTGCAGTTTAAGAGGCTTCTGGATCTAACATCCCTCTGCCAGGGGCTGAGAGATGCCAACTAGCAGCTAGTAGTAATGTAGACGTGATTTGTTTAGCATCAACTATGAGCTGGGATTTTGCTAAACACTTTGCTATGCGGTGTCTTCCTCACCAGCCTCCAAGATGCTAGGTGATAGGAATACTACCCCCAACGTACAAATGGGGAAACTGGGGCTTACCAGTGAACTGAGGGAAACGATCCAGCTAAAAATGGAGAGAGCTGGATTTGACCCAGTCTGGCTCCAAACTCACTTCTCTAAATGCATTATTAATATATTGTGGCCTAGTGGCGAGGGGGGGGGGCAGTTTTTATATAGCACATTTGAGGACATCTTGAGTTCTTCAGACCTCTTCACAGACATGATAAATCATAGAAACGGAATAAAATTTGCAAAGACAGTTTATCGAAAAAGATATAAAGAGTACTTGACTCAGAAAATTTATAAAATCCCCTTGCTCCCTTGATAGGGAAATCAGATGAAACGTGGACCACAGTACTTAAGCCTTTTAAATATTGGAATGTGGAACTAGAAGCTATAGATGACACATGCTAAGATTTAAAAAAAAAAAAAAAAAAAGGCGCTAGCCTTCCCTGGGGAATTACTACCTGCTAGGAGGTGGGCTGGTGTTTTAGAAACATAATGGCTTGAATCCTCACAACCCCTGAGTAGGCTCTGTATGTTCTGGTTGCTCACGGCACAACTCTAAAAACTCACCATTCCTATCAACTATGACCTTCATGGAAGCTTTGGGTGTAAAGCAGTATAGTGGCTCTGCCTCCGAGGTGGTGAATAGCCTCCCACTTATTGTTGAGAATGCAGAAGCTCCGTGGTTAGTTTAGGCTTCACCTAGCTAGAAAAGGACTGAGCTGGGATCTGAACGCAGAGCATCCAACTTCAGAGCTCTTGCTCCTCACTGCTCCTGTATGCTGAGATGCATGCAAGCAGGTATCCGGGCTCAGGGCAGAGAGCAGGCTGATGAAATCAGCGTGGCTATGCTTGCCTGGCTTATATGAAACCAGTCTTCAGAGGAAGCACCAAGCCATTAATGATTTGATACTATTAGCAGTAGATTATGAATATCACAATTCAGCCCATCTCGAGGGGGATAGGTTTTAAAAGCAAAATAAACAGATTCCATTTGAATATGTATTGATTCTATATTCAGTACTATTATCCTGCTTCCTAGTATAGCTTGCACTGAAAAATAAAACCGCTCTTTAGAAATGTACTTGGTTCAGCACCAGCACACACAGTTGTTCTCTGCCTTTAAACAAAACAAAACAAAAAACCTGTTAAGTTTTTGGGGGGGAACTGGAGGGAAAACAATATGAATTTTCAGTTTCAAAAGAACAGCAGATATTATGCAGGTAAAAATATTTATGTTACGAGGATGGAACTGCCACATGTTATCAATGTGACCACTAGCACTTCCTAAACGACAGCTGCTGGAGAAATGTACACAAGAAATGTGACAGTTCTATGGAAAATGTAGTATTTATATTCTAGCTATTACATTTTTTTTCATCAACCGTTACATTCCTCTCTCTTTCTCTTTCTGTCTCTCTCTCTCTCTCTCTCTCTCTCTCTCTCGGAGGATGTGGGATTTTTGCATAAATTGCAAATCTATGGTTAAATGAGGCACCTTTTTGACTTGGCTAAAGCTGTATAAACATGAAGTTATGAATACTCTGAACTGGTTCGAAAGGTAGAACCGTAAAATAGCAGCATTATCATGATTTTTTTATATCCGTTTCAAATTACTGTGCATGAAATTAGCATATGGTAGCAATTACTCTTTAACTCTGTGTAGCTTCTGAAGCTTCAGTGGAAAGGAAAAATAACATAGATTCCTGACAAATAATGTTTGAGACCGTTGGCTTTGGAATCGGGCCAACTTTAGTGTTGTTCCTCACGAAGCACTTGTGAGATCTTGGGCAAGTCACTTCAGCTCTGATTCTGTGTCCTCCTTTGGAAAAGCAGAATGATCAGAGTCTTCACCTCATTCGTTGTTACAGGGTTCACTAAATCGATGTGTAATAAAATGTTTGGCAAAGTGCCTGAGTCCTAGTTAGTAGGACACTTAATTGTAGCTTTCATTATTACTGTATTGTAGTATTCTCCGCTTTGCCCTGGGAAAGGATCTGCCTGCATCACTGTATAAATATTTTCTTATTTTAATGAATTGTGCAATAAACTTGAACTATACTAAAATAAATACTTCTTTAAACATTATTACCTACAAGTCCCTTTTTGGAGAATACTTGCTTTGGCAAGGAGAGGTATATCCTGCTTTAATCAAATGACCAGGCTTATTCAATTTGAGAAATTTTCACACCAATTTGAACACTGCAACAGTTAAAGAAAACTATGAAGTATCTTCCCTGACTGTGGAAAGATCTGGGGAAGGATTACTGACATCTTTTTATGCAGAAGAGGAATTACCCTGAAATAGCAAAGGAAGGTTTAGGACACCCACAGCAAATACGGCGTGCTGATTTAACTATTTAATGAGCAGATCCTATTAACTCTGCCCACCCATTCATTCAGTCACACGAAATAAATAGCATCCGAACTTCCATGTGTGGACGAATAATCCCATACGCAAGATAACGAAGGCTAGAAGAGCTTGCGTTTGAATATCCTGTCTTTCCTTGGGAAAGTCCTGCCTACTCATTCCTTCCACGTCCTCTCTTGACAGAGTACATCTCCACCTTGCCAACATATTTGTTTATACATTGATGTTCTGGTTTGGGTCTTGCTTCCCTCTATGAGGCCATGTCCCTCATTGAATTTCACTTTGTTTTAATGAAGAAAGGGCTGGTTTTGCCACAATGTGAATTCTTTAAAGCGTAAATGTTTTTCCAAGAACCGCTGTTCTTATTTTCTTCCAAAGTCTCTAGTTGTGCTTCCTCCGTCTCTCCAGCTTCAGCTCTGTCTGGTCCTTTCTCTTGCACTCATGCACAAACACACATATATACCCACATGCATACCGCCTTTTCAGTCTGCTTTCTCATAGTGTCAGGCCACGTCCCAGAATTGCCTTGGCTCCAGTTAGTCCAGAAACTTCCTATCCAAAGCCATATATAATATGTGCTAGATGACCTGGGAAATAGTATACAGTGTTAAAAAGAACACATTAAATTCTGATTTAAGTAACAATTGGGTAGGATCTTTTTTTTTTTTTTAATTCAACAAAGAAGAGCTATCCTAGGAATACTTTATATCATTTAGAAAAGTTTTCATTTTGTTCCCCGCAGATACTTAAAGTAGAACCCAACAAGTAGTGCCGTGAACTGATTCCTAGTCTCCTTGACTTCGTCATTTTAGGAAAGTTTTCAGCAACTTAGGTCTTGGTGCTTTAGCAAATAGCTTGTTTTTAGGTTAAGAGGGGAAGGTAAAGAGAGGCAAGAGTTTGCTCTTCTCCTTCCAAAATTTAGGTTTTGCTTATTGTTGTTACTGTTGCTCATTTCCTCTCTCCAGCCCTTTGTCTTAGCCAGACAAAAGCCAAGGCAGAGAGCAGGAGACAGAAAGAATGAACCAGGTGACAAAGTAAGAGATTCCTTGAAGGTTAAGAATTATTTCCAGACAGTTCTGAACTTGGTTCCCTTAGAGAACTTTGTGGTAGAAATCGACTGTGGAGCTAGCCTTTCTGGGTTGACTCTGTTTGAAGATTTTATCACCTCAGTTGAGTATAGCCATGTGTAGTGTGTGGGAAGCTAGCTGGAGGGAGGGAGTACCTGCCCTAATTGCCTTGCAGTGGGCAAAGTGGTCATCCTCTCTGTCTCATCTTATTCCAGGCCCCCATCTTGACAAATGACACCTTTTGTCGCTACAGATAATTTCTCTGGGTACAACCTTAGCCAACTTTGATTTTACTTTTTAAAAAATGTTCTTAGCTATAATCTGAGGACATCTTACCCAGTAGGAGCCATCGGTACTAATTAATTCATTGAATACAAAGCCCATAATACAAAAATTAGTACTTTTAGTGAAGTCATTCCTTATGGGGAAAAGCAAATGCCTCTCATAAAAGAATGTTCCACTCTCACTCCTCACTACAATTAGGAAGATAAAATATATTCAAACAGAAGAGTTAATACCAACATTGGATATGGAAACACCAAGGACACAAAGGAGACACAAAGGAAGAAGGCTGTGCAGACCAGAAAAATCCAGGGGAAGGAGGCTTTGAATAAAAATGGCATAGAGTAGCAGAGTCACAATAATTGTATGAGTTAACTGGTCTTGCTCCTTGTCGCTGTGTTGTTAGAGCTGAAAAAATCAGCCTTTATTATTTGTGTAGTTTGAATGTTTGTACGGTATCTCCAGGCTGGGATTCCTAACTTTGGAAGAAATGTGACGTCTTCTAAGCTTCCTAGGATGCCAATGAGTGGCATCTCAGGTATAAGAAAAGAGTACGCATCAGGTTTGGTAGAACGTAATGGAGGTAGATGGAGCTTGGATGTCGTTTCGTGGCTTGCATTATTGACAGTGGAGTTTGAGTAGCTTGAAGTTGGTAGAGATCACTGTCGAAACCATTTGTTACTTTGAGTTGGCAGAAACATCAAAGGAAGAAAACCCCTTGCCGCGCTGACTACCCCTGTGCTTTATGTGTATTGAAATGTGAAAAGTAACAGGAGACTTGAACCTAATTTCTTAATACTTGAAGGGAAAACTTTTATCCCTGTAATAACTCTTTTAACAGTTGTGGTTTTCATGTTCCTGTTGCATATGAGTGAACTAGGTGATCCCCTAATACCAATATAAAACCAGCTAATGGACGAGCACATAGTTGAATCAAACAGAATAATAATACCTCAACTTCTTATAAGTAATTTTCACATGTAAAGTAATTGATAGAAATTTGTGTATTTGTATTTTATTTTCCTCCTGCTGGCTGTTCTGGATGGAATTTCAGAATACATTATTTGATTACCTTTGACTCTACTCCTGGCATCCTTCCTATCATTTGTCTGCCTCTGTAATTTATTTCTGAATTTGAAGCTAAAAGGGGATAAATAGCAAAGCTTTGGGGTTTTGTTTTGTTTTGTTTTGTTTTGTTTTGTTTTTTGTTTTTTGTTTGTTTTTTGTTTTTTTTGTTTTTTTTTTTTGTGGTGGTGGGAAAGGGGAAGGATGGGAAGGATGGATTTTTCTAACACTAGGTAGAATTAATTCATGCTGTCTAGGGTAGTACACCATTCGTGTCCTCTGCTCCATGCTTAGCAGTGACTTAGACTCGTAACGCATACAGGTGTTATTAAAACTAAGCCAAAATTAATAGCATGAATTGTACAGGATAAACTTTGAAAAAATCTAAAACCCAATACTTGATCCTTGCCTAGAGCCTTGAGTATTTTAAGTGCAGTATTACATTCCATTCCAAGGAATCTAAACCGTGTGGGGATCTAAACCAGACTAAAGAGGCATAGGAACAAGAGAACAGTTTATTTCTTCAGAGGACTCTGAGCTATCGCAGCCTTGATAAAAGTCTTTAAGTAGCTCTGATTTGTAGATACTCCCCCATCATGCAGGAAAATGGTGTTCAGAGACCTATCAAAAGGCAAAATATAAGCTACAATTTAACAAAATAAAAATGGGCGATGCTGACACTTTTCTGGTCTAGCCATTTCTCTGCTCAGTGAAGATGATCAGGACTTTCTTGTTGTCATAGTAAATTTTAAATCCTTAGTGAGATACAGCCTAAGGTTGGAAAGACAAACATTTTATTTCAAGTTCTGATTCCTACTAATGGTTAGTGTTTGTGTAAGGTATAGCTGTTAGAAGATTATGATGTCATTATATATGAATTGATTGAAACAGAAAGTCACAATTGAAGAGCACTTTTTGCCATGGGGGGAAGGAGGAGATGTAATGTATTTTACAGACCTAGTTATTATATATGTATATACTATATAATCAAAACAATAGCATATGCACTTTTAATTTTGAGAGGTCATTGCAAGGGTGAAATTGGACAGTACAGGTGGCAGATCCTTGCTAATTGTCTGTCAATCCTCCGTCCCTTATCTTCTTAGGCCAGACAACTGAATTACATCTTGAGCCTCTATTGAAGTTAGGTGAAGTCATGAATCTGGAGTTCTTAATAACGGGATGTATGGGAGGAACAGCATTCACCATTTCCAGACATGGAGAATAAATATATGTACATATGATCCCCCTTTCTATTTCTTCATGCACGGGGTGAGAGAATGGAGAGGACCTGAGCCAGAGGACCTAAAGGAGCCTGCAGCCACAGAAGGGGCCTGAGTCCATGAATGGCTGCATGGATCAGAGCCCTCCCCCCACCAAACCCACCTGCCTTTTGCCTGCAAACTGTATTGTCCTACAAAGGACAAGAAATATACCTGGTGCAGTGCCACAATAACTGGGGTCATTTGCCAACATTGACTAACAGTGGTTATGTCAGAGCTTTTTAAAAAATGTAAAGCACAATGGAAATACAGATGAAAATATAAGAAAGCAAAAGACTGTTTCCATACACAGCCCATGTATTCACATCTGCTAAGAAGCTTCCCCAAAGCATTCGTCACCTTTCATTAAATGGGCCCGTTGAGTACTCCTTCTCTTCATGAGTCAGGCCTGTGTCTCATATGATCTCTCCACCATAGTCCTCCCTGTTGGTGAGAGTGTCAGCATTTAAATCCAAGTGCAGCCCCCAGCCTGAACCTGAGCTCTGGAGGAGGCCTTGGGGGTGAGTGAAAGTAGACACTTGTCCCCTCCTGCGCCAGCCCTTTCCACATACCCCTGACCATCGGTTTCCTGTTTTATGCTTTCTGTCTCTTCCAATGAGGGTTTGGTGTGTGGCCTCCTAATTCCTGGATGATTTGCTCTTCTCTCATTTTCTTACCAGCCCTTCTCTTCTTAGATTTTATAAAATTGATTGTCTTTTTCTAAGTAAAATTTTGAGTATCAGATTTGAGTTTCATTTCATGTGGTCCCTCCCATGCATCCGGGCCAGTTTGGATTCCAAACGTGTTCTTCCCTGACAGCTGGGTATTCGCTGTGGCTCTAATGTCCACACACTTATAAATAGAACAGTCACACTGGGGTGAAGGTCCGCGATGGTGGCTGCTCATGAAGTTAGTCTGATGGGTACTGGCTTGTTCTGGCAGCAGGGAGGTTAGAACAAATAGAAGAATGGCACATAGGCCATGTTCTCTTTGTTCGTCTCTGCACATCTGCATCACCCTCTGCTCTGTGCAGACCCATTTCCCTTGGCTTACAGCTCACATGACAGAATGGTGTACTGACACCCTGAAGCTGGACATTGTCTTAGAGAAATTGGCTCTGACTTTTAGAAATAGTTCAAGACAACAGAGCGTATGAGCGAAAGGAAAAGACAAAAGGCACTCTGCTTGGCCTAGTTTGGTCAGGTGTCCACATCTGGTGCAATAACCTCAAACAAAGAGAGCCAAGTTAGGTGGTAAGATTTTTTGGGCAAGGTAAAGGGAGTCTTCCTGAATCCAGCACAACCCCCAAAGGGCTACTACAGTGGTAGAAATGAATGGTGGAAGGATGTAAAGAGACGGAAGAAGAAAAAGAAGTCAGAGAAACATTATAATCTAACTTGTTTTTTGGAACCTGAAATTCAAGAGAACTTTTATAGGTGTATGTATATATGTATGTATGTATGCATGGAGATATGATTGGATGGATGGATAGATAGATAGATAGATAGATAGATAGATAGATAGATAGATAATAGATTGATAGATGATAGATATGGCCCAGAGTTGGGTAAGAGCACAAAGAATAAGGAAAGTTCAGGATGCCTGGGTGGCTCAGCAGTTTAGTATCTGCCTTCAGCCCAGGACGTGACCCTGGAGTCCCGGGATCGAGTTCCACATCGGGCTCCCTGCAAGGAGCCTGCTTCTCCCTCTGCCTGTGTCCCTGCCTCTCCCTCTCTGTGTCTCTCATTAATAAATAAACAAATAAAATCTTTAAAAATAATAATAAGGAAAGTTGTAGGGAGGGAACACAGGATGGATTATAAAGAACTTTGTTGACAACATTAATAAATCGAGACGCTAACCTAAGGACATTTGGAAACCACTGGAAGATCTTTAAACAGAAGAGTGGCACAGTAAAACTCGTGTTTTATATAAATCACCTGGCAGACATGTGGAAAATGGATTTGAAAGGAAGACCATCTGGGAGACAGGGAGACTAGTGAACAAACTTTTGCAGTATACTAGGGGAAAGATTTTTGAGATATAAACTAAAACAGAAGTAGTAGCAATATAGCTACCGATTATTTATGAAAACAACAAACAGCTATTAACATTCTTATGTGCTATGCACTCTGCTAGGTTGTCTTACATGAATCATCTGAATTCAATGGCTAGAAAGGGTCTATAAAGGCTGGTATTACAGATGGAAAAGCTGAGGCTTAGAGATGAATTCCCTGGCCAAAAGTCTCTTAGCCAGTAAGTGGCAGAAAGAAAAATAAATAAAGAAAATGCAAGTCCCCCTGATAGACTTCAATAATTTTAACCCCAATCCCAATGGCAATAGCTATGAAGAGGGGTACAGTTCAGACCAACAGAGGATGTATATTACCCAGACAAGGCAGTGGGCCAGGTTCTGAGACTAAAGCTAACCACCACATTTTGAGCCTGGGGTAGTGTCTGGGGTGGTGGATGCTGAGGGACTGTATTTAATCCATACTTAAAAATGCTCTTTCACATTCATTCCAGTGGATGGATCACCTAAAATAAAAAAAATAAAATAAAAAAAACAGTCATTTTGCAACATTGCTCCCTTGAGACACTTGACCTTCCACCTTCTGTGGTTAATCATTCTTTCCATCCTTCTTTCCTGGGGCCCTTGGCCCGTATTTCCAGCTCTGTGCTTTCAAGTTCCTTTGGTCCCTTTGTCCCCTGACATTCCACCCTACCTACCCTGGCAGCCACTTACTGGAGATCACAGCAGCTATCCATGGACCCTGTGCCAGCTCCACGGTGGTGCCTGTAAATATCAGCTGTACATAGTCTTCTCACTCCTCTTATCCTGTTCCTCTTTTCCCATCACCTTCCCCTCCTGGTCTACATTCAGCCCATCTCTTTACACCCTCACCGGCCACTTGCTATTTGCTGAGTGACTTTGCCACTGACTGGATATCAAGGTCAAGCAAGCTAAAGTCTTTTCAAGCTTTCCACCTACCTTTCCATCCCTTCCCATTTTCCTCTCTCCACTGAAATATCACGAATGAGGCAGTTTCTTTTCCTGCCTCCACTGAGCTTCACTCTGTCAATTGTGTGCAAATTATTTTCAGGACATTGTTTAAAATTTGTGCATGGTTCAAATTCATTTAGTTACTTTAAAATTCTTACCCTATAAAAAAGTAAGGTTTTGTTTTTTTTTTGTTTTTTGTTTTGACTAACATAACTTTCACCATCTTGCTATAGGCCGCATGAAGGGCCATATTTCCTCACCCATATGTCAGGGCGGGATAAAGTGAGTGAAGTTCCAATTAACTAGATTTTAGCCCCTAAATGACACTTTACCTCCCTATTGTTATTTTCATCTTAGCTAGTGAATTATTGGGTAGAAAAAAAGTTAACAAGTAAAAAAGCAAGCATAGTTAATACTCAAACTAGGTCTTTTACCAGACTAGATATTAAACTAACAAGTTTTAAGAGGCCACTTATTGTTAAAAAAAATGTTTTAAAGGGGGCATAAAGAGGGGGGAATGAAATGCCTGAATGCAAATTTAATCCCAGTTTCAGAAATGTGAATATGAAAGTATGAGAACAAGTTGCATCATCTAAGGAAGATAATACCATAAATTTTCACCCTAGAATCATGCTTCTCTTTAGCTAGCCCTTGTAATTAAGCTTGACTTAGTCAGTTGATAAGATTCCTATTCAGGTCACTGCGCCCGCTTTTAAAAGTTTTGCTTTATTTTTTGTTTTAAAGGGAAAAATACATTTGAGACCAATGATACCTCCTTCTATCGTAAGTTAGGGATTGGTTTTGTGATGTCTTTGCTCAGTAGTCTTAGTCAGTTACATAAACAGAGCTTCAGTAAAGATTGAAATACCACAACGAAAGAAAAGCCCATAACTGAGGAAGCTTTTTTGAATATGGAATAAAACATGAATCTAGACATGAGCAAACGAGAACACATTTTTCAGTGTTCTACCCCAGTAGGAGTTTAGTGGAAAAAACAATTTACTTGCTCTAAAATGACAGAATATTTCTTTCAGCAAATACCTATATGTGTTAGTGTGTACACGTTTCTCTTATTAAATGATAAAATCACTCTAGCTCTGGATTTCAGTGTTTTCTTGCTGGAAGCATCTGATTGCTCTAATCGAGCCTAAGACATAGTCTGGACAAAGTATATTCTTGCCTCACAGGCCCACAGTTGGGTGCTGCTATATGTACTTGTGTATGTATATGAATACATTTTAATGGCATTTTGAAAAGAATATAACAATGTTTGTATTTTTCAGCTAATAGACCCATTCCTACTTTTTACTCCCATTCCCCAGTCCTCCCTTTAGATTTCTGCACCAAAGCTGGCTGAGACAGCTCTAGTTACAACTTCCTATTTAATTTGGCTTATACTAACTTCCTATTTAATTTGGCTTATACTATACTTCTAAATTATTCTATTAGTTTGGGCATTGGATACTCATCTCATGTACCAAACACATAGGCACACACATACGTGTATACACAGAAGCACAGGCACACATGCCCCTATCCACATGTAAGTATGTGTGCACACTTGTGTACCTATATGCGCATATACATAATGTATACACATGCCTGTGCACTCTTACGTGCGTGTATGTGCATACACACTCAAGGTACATATACACTCGAACATGCCTGCAGGCACACTATGTGTACACACGTGCAAGTATGTGCACATATACATGTGCATATGCATTATCACAAGCAAATGCATGCTGGTGTACACACATATACTCTCCTAGATTGGACACTCTTTCCCTACCTTTAAATTTTTCAATTCTCATTTCCCCAGTCTTGAGACTGATGAGGTTATTGTATAGTTCACCATTGTTAAGAATAGGAAATTTCTCCTGATAAGGCTTGGATTTATCCTTTTGCAAGATCATCAAGCAGTCCTATGTGGCTATGGGAGTTTTTGGAAACCCCTCTGCGTGAAAGAAACATCAAATCATTGAAGCTTAACCCTGCAGAAACCAGGGTCACCTTGGCCTTGCCTTCTGACTTGGGCTCCCCGTGTTGTAATAAGTGAGGGACCTGAGAGCTTCATAGTCTTCTCCCTCTAACTGGGGTGTGATCATATGGAGGGATTTCCATGTGTTTTCTAACACTTTTCTGCCATAACTTCCTTGATCTTGGTTTTCATGTTCCAACACTTCCCCAGTGCTCCAAAGCTCTTGGCAGTAGCCTGAAGAGAGATGTTTATAGTTCTGCCTTCTGCTGGGCATGGAGTATCATGGATCGGGAAGTGGCTTTGTGACTCTTCACCGATCTTATCTCTGCCCTATTCTGCTTCTGTCTCATAAATTGAGACTGGGCATCTCTGGGTCTGATCTCTACCAAGTCTGCGGAAAATATGGGGAGAAAACAAGAACAAGGGGAGGATTGTCTCCCAACTGAATTGTCCAAGTCCTTAATCTTACCTTTCTTCTCTTGGGCAGACTTGGGCCTTCCTGGCCCTGTGATCACAGGGTATTGAGATCTGTCCATGTACAGCCCAACAAGCCACTGCAGTGTGGGCCTCTGAACGACAGGCAGGGAAGAGGAACTGGCTTCTATAATAAAACAACACAAAGTGAATAAATTTATTAGAATTTGCTAGCCAGACAGAAGAAACTTGTGCCAGTTCAAATCCTGTACGATTCTTGGGATATTTTCCCAGGTCTGCCTACCACCTTCAATCCCCTGGCGCTATCCCATTGCTGGTGCCACTGGGCTTACCACGACAGCCCTAAAGTTTGCCCCCAAGGTGGGTGGGCCTGGGAACACAACACAAGTGGGGCTTCCAAATGGTATCCCAAAAAGGCCTAAAGTAGTGATGTATGTAATTATAAACTTTCTACCCCTGTTCGTGATCTTTAAACAGCATACTGGCTCTTTACTGTTAATAGACCTTTGAATATTTACTTTATACTAGTTGTAATGATGTTGGATAGGCTGTAAGAGTGCCAACGTAGCTCCCAACCTCAAAGATCTCATGCTCTTGGAAGAAAGAGACCAGAAAATTAATATTACAGAGAATCAGTAAAGAAATGGACAGTGATGCGAGAGGCTGGGGAAAGGATACCAGGAAAGTAGCTAGCTTGGCAGTATGGGCCCAAGGAGGTAAAACTGTATTTTAGGAGAAAGAAAAGGGTTCATTAATGTAGTGGTAGTAAGGTAGTTCATTATCGTAATGTATATGTGCATATATATGTATATATGTGTATATATGTATATATGTGTATATATGTATGCATATGTACGGTATATATATGGTGCGCATGTATATACAGTGTGTATCATATATGGCATGTGTATGATATATAATATATATATTTTATGTAACATATATTTATAAAAATATTTATTTATATATTTAATAATATATATTATTTCTATTTCTTTTTTTATATTATATATATAATATATATATGGTGACCACATGCTGCTTTGAAGATTTTTCAAGGAGTCTCCATCTGGAGGTGGGCAACATGTGCTACCTGTGGAGACCCAGATGGATAAGGTGCTAGAGAGCCATGACAACCCATTTAAATCCAAAATGAGCCATTGAAGGATTTAAAGCAATAGAATTAAAACGTCATTTTCAGCATTCTGACCCCTAGGACGTTATGGTTGTGAATTTGGAAATTTTCAACAGAATTGTACCAGGATTGATGAATGCCTACTGAGAAATACTTCCTAGGGACAATACATTTAAGCCAATTTAATTTCTCAATCAATTTCCTATGCCTTTGTATATAAAACACATTTATCCAGAGTAAACGTGTGGTCAGATCTTCTTTGGTGTCAAAATGACAGAGAGAAAAAAATTCAAAGTTGTAAAAGAATAGTGGTGAGGTCAAAACTTCCCTTTTTGGGTCCTCATTTTATATAGGTCATGCAAGCTGCTAAATACAGACTATATTTCTGCCACATTCTAGTATTTGTGACACATAAGGGATCCACTTTAGTTTGGGGATTCAGTTATTTTAGAATGCTTCCATTACGGGATAATTTTTTTAATTTTCTAATTCCCTCTGAAGTTACTGAATATGTTTCAAATGGGACTTTTAGAGGGACAGTGGAAGTGTAATGATTAGGCACACTGTGCTTGCTGTCATAACACCAGAAGAAGAGGAGCTCGGAGGGAAGGCACAATCCTTGCAGTCGCTGCACACACCTGCAGGCAGCTGCCAATGTGTGCTTGGAGCCTTTCAAGGCCACTGAGGAACAGCTTCTCCCATTCATCCCAAATCAGCCCGGGAACACAGGGACAGGGAGAGGTCCTTTGTAGTAGAAACAGTGACTCCTGTCATGAAAGCTTGAGAACAAGTCACCTGAGGGTTGATGATGAGTGAGACACTGTATTTTGAAGGATCCCAAGATATGTCTTTAACATTCATGCCTTTTCCAGCAATCTGCTAGTCTGTCGACTTCAGCTTTCATCTCCGTGAATACCACCCGGTTTTCATTGTTGTGCCATGTCCATGAAATGTACATCACTCCCCTGCCTTTCATCTGAGAGTTTATTACCAAGATTCAAGTGTTCATCAGCAATGGGTTAACGTCAGTTGAAATTAACAGCAGTTTCACTCATTGGCTTCTATTGTTAATATTTACATAACTTCCAGATTGTGGCCTTTGGGTAGAGAGATCAATGGAATGCAGAATGAGCCAAGGTCAAGAAGCTCAGAAAGTTGCTCCTTACCTTAAAAAAAACAAAAACAAAGAGAATTGTATTTTATTTATGTTATTAATTAATGAAATGAGTAGAATGGGTTCTGGTTAAACTGACAAAAGTGAAATAGAGTTTCGTTTTATGGAAGTCTTAGCAATCCAAGTGGATACGAAGTACTAGTATCTGGAAGCTGGGTGAACTCAGCTTTCTGAGGCAAGCCATTACTGTATCTATAATACAAAAGTCTGGAGGGTAAAAAAACAGTTTTAAGTCATTGTACATTTCCTTATTTTCAAATGAGTGAAATTTACATAAAGCCATCTTCATTCAGATTTTGTACATTTTCCAGCACTACCAGACCACACTAACCTACTTCCTTTAATTTGACCATCAACTCACTATTTTGAGTGTTTCATCCTTAGATATAAACTGACCCCTCCTACATCCTTGGTTTTAAAGTCTCAAAGTGAGATGATTTAGAAATAGGTTGAGTATAATCTCAGATATCCTAAAATAATCTAGGAGTTGTAATTGAATGATTCCTTTGGCACACACTTCATATTCTGAATTCTTTGACTTTTTGAATGCCTAATTTTCATTAGCATGATACAGTTTTTATACCATCTATCTTTTTAGAGATTTTATTAATGTTTCAAATATGAAGATATTTTTCAGTGCTTGAGGAAACCATTTTTTCCCTTTCTGGTTGAGAAGACTTAGAGCAAGGGAAAGCATGATCTTTGGATTCCTCTCTCAGGATCAAAACTGTATCATTGTGCCCTTGAGTTCACCACTCTGAGCCTCAGTTTCTAAATCTGCAAAATGGGGTTTAAAATAGGAGTGTAAGGATCCTAAGATATGTCTTTAACATTCATGCCTTTTCCAGCAATCTGCTAGTAGGGGAGGGGGGCGGGCAAAAACTGACATAGGTGCTGCCTCCAAGGGGGCTTTCAGGCAAAACAAACAAACAAACAAACAAAAACAACAAAAAAACAAAAACCATTGCTCTGACAAACCAGTGTCTTTCCATTTGGAATCACAGTGACTTGTTCCATGTTTGTCAAATACCCTTTTCCTCTTCTGAGATTTTAGCCCTGCTAATTTGCAAAAGTTTTAATTTTAAATAGTTGATTTCTAAAGGTTTTTCTCTTCTGAAATTCTGAATATCCATTATCTATATATGAATTTGATTTTAGGCATACTATAGAAGTGACTTCCTGAATCAAAAGGACACTGTTCCTTTAACATAACTTGGAGAACTTCAACTCTCTTTGCAGGGTGAAAATCCAGAAAGCCATCATCCAGTTTGTCTTAGTATATTTACATATATGTCTTAGTATATTACATATCCTCATAATCCATCCATCCTTCTCTCATGGTAGAACTGGTCCAGGTCTGAGGAACCTCACTTGAAGCCATGTAGTGTAAAGGGAACATTTTGGGGCTCATTGTCTGCCAAATTGGGTCCTGTTGTTGGACCACTCACAGAAGAGCTGACCAGGGCAAGTCACAGCTTCTCTGTGGCTCAGTGTCTGCATCTCTGAAGCAGGGTGATCACCCCTGTCCTCTCTGCCTTACCAAGGATAATGTATGTTAAAGCACTTTGAAAAATCTCCTGGGATGAACAAATCCCAGATGAACCATTGATACTAATGAAAAGCACAGAGCCTACCTAACCCTCAGTGACTAAAAGGGGCTAAAGTCAAATATGTAATTCGGAGGTTGAGTGAGGTTTGATATTTGAATTATTTTATCCATTGTATGGTAGAAAGAATATGGGTTTTCGGGTCATAACATAGATCAAGATTCATACAAATTAGAGAGGAACCAATTTCCAACCACAACAAAGCAAGCTCCAGTTAAAGCCTAGTGTGAATCAGTAGTTTGGTTTATTATTTTTTTTCTTTCCTTCAAAATTTACCAGTTTTGTGACCTTTGGCATTTCACTCACCATATGTGAGCTTCAGCTCCTTGCCAGTTTTTCAGGATTTTTTCTGTGAGTTAGAGACAAAATATATACAACAACAAGCACAATCGTGGAGACACCCAGGCCCCAAAGAAGTGTGGACAATTGTTTCTCGTTCTAAGAACATTTGTCTACAGATGTTCTTAAACTCCACGAGGTATAGAACTCAATTCGTGTGTTACAAATAATTTTTTAGGTATTCACGGGTATATAAATAAAAGAAAATTTTTCCCAAAAAAAGCAAGGACAGGTAGAGAGAGAAGAGATGAAAGAAATGATTTGTCAGGTAAGAGAGCCCATTCCTAATCAAACATGCACCACCCTTCAAGGTGAGTTTCAAAATGGGAATACTTTTTTTGAGATGAATTGGCCCACATGCTTGTGAAGGTCCCACTGGACCAAGTTCTCTTCTTGGGTCTGTACCCTTGGTCTCAATGACTTACCACAAAAGACTAAATGGAAAAGAGCTCTTTGGTGGCAAGTATTGAGATTTTTAGGCAACAGTGAGATGTAAGAAAAGTTCCTAAAGGTTGTAGTTCAGAGGCTCCTGAGGTACAGAGGAATTTCCACGGGGAGAGAATGTGTTTCTCTGGAGTTAAAAGGTGAAATAAATGTTTAAAGAACTGAAAATTAATGCAGAATGACAGACGAATAAGTAGCGTAAGGGATGATGTCTGTGCATAGGGCTAATGGCAAGAAGGAACTTAAAAAAAAATGTTTGCAATTACATATACAGAAGATAGTCTTTCTAGTAATTTAGCAGATCCTCTAGAACAGTAAATCTCAACCAGGGGCTAATTTTGCCCCCCAAAGGACTTTGGGAGTGTCTGCAGACATTTTTGTTTCACACTACTGGCATCTAGTGGATAGAATCCAGGGACACTGGTAGAAGCATCCTGCAATGCAGAGAACAGCCCTGCCCCCGACAAAGAATTACCTGGTCCCAGATGTCAAGGGTACCCAGATTAAGAAACCTTGTTCCAGGGAAGCATTCTCCAAACTGTGTTCCAATGGCATGCCACAGAATAAAAACACATTTGAGAGGAGGAGAAAGAAATGTGCTTGTGGAAGGGAGGTTGTGTCCCAGTGAATTCAGGAAGCTCCGAGACCAACAAATGTAAATTGGCTTCTTTACTACAGAATTCTTCTGAGTATTTAATAAAAGAGGAAAGCATTGTGAAAGCCAGTTTTCCAAGAAAAAACTTTACTACGTTATAAATGTTTCACAAAGCGTAGTGTGTGAAACACTAATCGCTTTTTCATATTAGTTACTTATTAGTGACATATGCCATGGTATTTATTTGAAAACAAAGTAGACTTGGTTGACCTTAAGTTGTGTAACACACACAGCACAATCAAACATAAAACCTAGTCATGCATATAGAAAAAAAAATGTGAGGGCACAAAAGATTGCATCTTGACAGTGTACATCATTTTGATGGTCCGGGCAGTGATGAAACAAAAGAAACGTTCCAGTCCATAGCTGCTTCATACCATTTTTAATAGTAAGAATGACAGACATCTAACAACACATCAATATGCTAGGATGCTAATACAGCCTTTTTCCTAGTAGGCACTCAATACATTTGTTGAACTGAATTTATTGTTGATATTTAAGTGATTTCCCCCCACTCGTGTTTATAAGTGGGTAGTTAGAGCAGATGCTCACATCTGATTATTTTGTTTGTAAAAGGATTTCTATTCACTTGCATTTTTTTCCTTTGAAATACTGCATGTAAAAAAATGAAATACTGCATGTATTTATTTTAGTGCATCTTCTTAGAAGATGTATTAAAAAAAGAATGAGATTAATGTGTGCTCGCTGGTTGAATGTGGGACCATAATTTAAATAGGGGTATTGGGTTGAGAGTGGAGCTTTTGAATGAAAGCAAAAGCCCAGGGGGGGAAAAAAAAGAGAGAGACAACTCACTATTGTTTACAGACTATATCTAAGTTCCCTTAGTTATTTGAACATAATATGTGTTACTCAAAAGAGGATCTGGAATGAACTCTATGCAGAAGAGCAAGTAGGACGTGTGCTGTGCTGGAATGGAATCTACAGTAATCTATTACAAATGGCAATTTATTAGGAAACAGGCATGTGTATTTAGCATAATAAATCCCTGAATTCTAGTAGCCCAATTACTTAATTTTCTAAGAGAAAACTTCTATCTCCTCTCTTTTGATCCTACTTACCATAGTATTAAGGGATTAAAAGCCTTAGGACCTTTTGTCCTCCAGTCATTCATTAGCTTGATGTTATACCTAATCCACATTTCCATTTGCAGAAAAGTCAGTTAATATAATCAGCTATCATTATTTAACAGGTTTTTAAAAAGGTAATACATCACTTGAAAAGAATGATGGAAAAAAATGAGCGGCTTACTTTTGTACCAAACACAACTAACAACCTTATGTACTGGTTTTTCTGTCCCTGCCATGACAGATTATCACAGATAGGGATTTAACACAAATTTATTATCCTACAGTTCTGTAGGTTGGAAGTCTGGTAAAAGTTGGGCGGGGCTAAAATCCGTGTCAGCAGGGTTGCGTTCCTTTCTGGAAGTTCTAGGGGAGAATCTGCCCCTTGCCCTCTCTAGCTTCTAGAAGCTGCCTCCTCTGCCTAGTTCATGGCCCTGCTGTCATTGTCCCATTTCCCTCTGACCACAGCCAGGGAAGTTTCTCCATTTATCAGAGTCATGGATTAGATTGAGCCCATCTAGATAAAGCAGGATAATCTCCCCATCTCCAAGTCTTCAGTCTTACTCACATCTGCAAAGCCCCTTTTGCCATGGAAGGTAACATATTCAGAAATTCTAGGGATTAAGACATGGACATCTTTGGGAGTTCATTATTATGTCTACCATGACTTATTTCGTCATTTCCAATATGATTTCAGAGAAATTCCAAATGATTCTCAAAAATCAGAAAAGCATATTTCAAAATGTATTTAAAACATGAGTCATTACTTCCTCGGCTTTAAAATTAAATTAACCCAGACACGAAATCCTCAGCTCCATTTTTTTTTTTCTATTCATGCTGTAGAAATAAAATTCCCAAAGATACTGAGTAGGATTTGTCCTAGGACTAGCAGTAAGTAGAAGTTGGTGGAACATCTCCCCTGTCAACTTGCAGCTATGAATACCCATGTGTCACCCCATAGCCTGTGTGTCTGGCTCAGTGAAGCTCAGCTGTGTCACTTCTTTCTTCCCTCCGGCACTGAATCCTACAAGCAGACAATTACTGGTGTCAGCAAGCATGTGGCTACGGCTGGCTGCATGATTAGCTGTTAATATTTGGTAAAAGGAATCATTTGAACCCCATCAGTGTACCCATTGGAGAAAAACTCTCTTTGAGCATATCAAGCCAGGCTTTCTAATGTGAAGGATGCTGTGGCCAGAATAAAGCATTGCTCATTTTCCATGAAAGCTGTGGAAATGGACCCTTGTTCATTCATGGGTACTTGTTTTGGGTTTGAAAGGAGGAGAAGGGGTATGTCTGGAAGAGTTGAAAAATCCTCAACTTTCTATCTAATTTCTTAAAACTGTTTCTACTTGGACCTTAGATCTTTCTCCTAAATTACCAAAAATCCATGTTTCCATTATGACTAGTTGTGGAGAAATGAGGCAATTTATTGGTAATGAGAGTGTGATAAGGCAGCCAACTACAGAAACCCTCTTTGGAACTAGAATGGTAGTATTCGATTTCTTTATCCCTGAAGGACTTTAACACTGTAATCACTGCATCTGTCATTAAATACACATGAGGTTGTGTGTTGAGTAATTATAACTTTATTGGCATGCTTTTTAAAAATTAAGGCATTTTTGTAGTCAGCGCTTATAAACCACATATCGCTGTCCCACTCTTGGCTCAGGCCAACTGAGCAAAGAATAGCATTCAAAAGTGAGCCTTGGCTCAAGGCATATGCTGGTTTTATAAAAAGATTCTTTATCTGTGGCTTTTCTTACATTCAGCGTGAAATCCAGATGCCCTGCCTGATTGGGCTCCCACATGCTCATCTCTTGCCACTCTCTGCCTTGATCCCTAGTTTCTGTGGTCACATTAGACTTCTTTCTGCTTCTGGAAAGTGTAGGCGTTCTCCTGTTCCTGGATCTTTGCACTTGCCACTCCCTCTGCCTGCAAAACTCTTCCTCCTCTCCGGCTTCATTCATAAATGTTCTTCACATAGCCGCCAGAGGGCGCGTGTGACAGCCTGGTCCCAGTCCACTCTCCACCTTCCAAAGACCTCCTGTCTCACTGGGGATACAAACCAAGGTCTTGAGAATGACCTCAGAGGCCCTCCACAATCTGACCTCATTTGCTTCTGTGACATCCTCTTCCTCATACTTAGATTTTTCTACATCCCTCAAATAGGCTGAATAGTGTCTCCCATCTCTAGACCTCTGCCTTTGCTCTGCATTATCTTAATAGTCTTCCCCTAGGTGTATGCAAGGCTCCCTCCCTCACTTCCCTCATTACTACCGTACCTTCAGGTTCTAGAACAAGCATTTAGTAGGTGCTCACTATGTTGAATGAATGAACGCACAAGACCAAACATTACTTGTTCATGGAGCCCTTTACTGACAGCCCTGTTTTGGGAACTACCTGTATTCTACAACTCATCACCTGTTTATTTCCTTGATAGCATTTATCCTACATAGTTGTGAGTTTTGTGTCTCCCTTTAAAAAGTTAGCTCATAGGAGCAGGTACACAACTAACTGCTTTATTGCTGTGTCTTTAGCACTTCGTACAATAATGCCACATAATTGGGATTTGATACTCATTTGAAAAAGTCTGGAAGGAAGCAAGGCTTTATTTACCAAAATTGGATGCATACCCCACTAGGCAGGAACTGGAATACAATGTAAAAGGCGGTGTCCAAGGAGGCTGTGAATTTCAGTGTTAATACTCACGAAGGTGTAAATAGGTGAATTCTACGGCCCTCCTGACTCTGTGCACTTGGCAGTACCTGCTTGCTCAGAAGTGAATTTCCAGAGTACTTTGTAATTTACCCAAGACAATTGTTGAGTGAGACCAGAGATAGGTTCCTTTCTTTTTGTCCATCCTTGCTTTATATATCTCTTTGCATCTTACATCAGTAAATATTAATATGAATATCAAGTTATTCACTTGGCATATTTGTTCATCTTCCATGTGACTTACCTTCCTCCCCAGCAGCAGTCTTTTCAATTGAAAAAAAAAAAAAAAAAAGCTCTGAGGGCAAAATTGTTTTTCCATTTCCTTGCTGTGTTGACTTTTGGAAGTTTCTTAACTTCTCTGAATCTCCTTATATATGAAGAAGGACTCAGAAAGAAAGGAAGAAAGGAAGGAAGACAACTCTGGGGTGCCTGGGTGGCTCAATCAGTTGAGCATCTGACTCTTGGTTTCAGCTCAGGTCACGATCTCAGATTCCGGAGATCAGGCTCCTCCGTGTTCAACATGAAGTGTGCTAGAGATTCTCTCCCTCTCCCCTTGTCCCAACTCACACATTTTTTTTACTCTTTCTCTAAAATAAATAAATCTTCAAAAGAAATAAATTTAAAAATGTAAAAGAACCCCTCTACTCTCTAAGGTTCTCATTAATTCATCTAATACGTATTTTATGGAGCACCTGTTATGGTCCAGGCATGATCCAAGTGCTAGAGGAAGAGTGGTGTATGAGGTAAATAAGATCCCTTTCTTCATGTAGCTTTTAGCCCATTGTGGGGGCCAGGGGGGTAAACTAGAAAGGAGATAAGAAATTTGGTAAGATGTTTTCAGTGAGCAAGAAGTGTTTTCAAATGAAAAAAAAAAAAAAAACCAGAGTGATGGAACAGAAAAGAGGCGTACACATATTAGAGAGAAGACCAACTTCAGGTGCAGTTATCAGGGCGACTTCCCTTTGTGCTGAGATCTGAAGGCTGAGAGGACTCAGACATATGGAGAACCCCTGGAGTACCATCCCGGCCAAGGGGGCAGGAAGGGGTGGGGGGCAGGGACTTAACTGCACCTGGGAAGGCACAGTGCCAGGGCCGAGGGGGCTATTCTACTTCCTGAAAGCCTACTCAAATCGAAAGAGGCCCTGAAGGTCTTCCCGGGCAATCTTTATTTATTTATTTACTTTTTTTTTTATTGGAGTTCGATTTGCCAACATATAGTGTAACACCCAGTGCTCATCCCCTCAGTGCCTGTCACCCAGTCACCCCATCCCCCTGCCCACCTCCCCTTCCACCATCCCTTGTTCATTTCCCAGAGTTAGGAGTCTCTCATGGTTTGTCACCCTCTCTGATATTTCTCACTCATTTTCTCTCCTTTCCCCTATAATCCCTTTCACTATTTTTTATATTCCCCATATGAGTGAAACCATATAATGTTTGTCCTTCTTCAACTGACTTACTTCACTCAGCATAATACCCTCCAGTTCCATCCACATCGAAGCAAAAGGTGGGTATTTGTCGTTTCTAATGGCTGAGGAATATTCCATTGTATACATAAACCACATCTTCTTTATCCATTCATCTTTCGATGGACACCGAGGCTCCTTCCACAGGTTGGCTATTGCGTATTGCGGACATTGCTGCTATAAACATTGGGGTGCAGGTGTCCTGGTGTTTCATTGCATCTGTATCTTTGGGGTAAATCCCCAGCAGTGCAATTGCTGGGTCGTAGGGCAGGTCTATTTTTAATTCTTTGAGGAACCTCCACAGTTTTCCAGAGCAACTGTACCAGTTCACATTCCCACCAACAGTGCAAGATGAGTGGCACCTGGCAATCTTTAAATAATAAGTCTGTTGTCATCAATCTGCCTTACTTACTCGTTCTCCTAGTGAATACTGACTGGTGACTGTATTATGCCTCATCCTAAATGGTTATGAATTAGCACCAATTTTGTGGATTTTCCAGGCTAAATACCTCTCATAAATGTGCAAGGTTTTTAATTGCATTGCTCCCTGCTTGCAAATTTTTGGTTGTCTCCCCAGTACCCTGAGTGGTCCAGGGCCTTCTTTCTTGGCCTTCTTCACCTTTCTGAGGACCTCTCTTACTGCTGCTTACTATCGCCCTGCATGCCTTCCTTTCCTCAGGGAAACCTTGCTCCCTTTCTCTCCTGCGGGAGCCTTGGCCGGAAGTGCCCTTCCTCCATTCAACTTCATGCCTTCTGTTTTTTCCTGACTAATGTCTACTCATCTTTTAAGTCCCAGCCTAAGGCCTCTCCCATGGGCTTCAGGCTGCATTCCTAGTCCGCCCATCAAGCTATCTAGGAATATGCTTTCCCAAGTGCCCATCAGCCTCTATCTCATTATCACTGCGGCCTACCCAGCCACTCAAGTCTCCTGCTAGCTGATGGGAGCAGGCATTAGGGCTCTGAGGTCTCTCTCTAGATCCACAGGGCCAGACACACTGCATGGCACAGAGCACGTATTAGGGAAGCCTTTCTTCTATTTGAAAGGTAGACATCACATGCCTCTGAAAAAGAGGTTGATTAACTTCTTGTTACTTGAAGTCTAGTTTCATGATCTATAATCAAAAAATTGCTTTGAAGATCCCAGTATTCATAAGTCATGGCAGAGGGACTTCTTTCCTTTCTTTACTCTTCCTTTTTTCCTTCCTTTTTTTTAAAAAAAAACAGAATAATTTCAAATTCTAAAACTCTATGCCAATACCACACCTTTCATTCCATGGGCTTGCTGGTGACCAGGGATGCCTCTAACAGTCTCAAACTCCCCTAGCTTCAATTTGATCCTGTAAAATTGATTGCTTTGAATTTCTATTGTTACTCATTAATTGAAAGTATAAGTCTTCATGATGGGTTAATAAATGTTTTATTGAAGAAATCTCAGCTGTGCAAATGCAAACTTTGTACGTTTTAAATTGTAAATGGTTATACCAAAATGAAGCCTCAAACTTTACCCAAAGTAAAGCTTGCAGACTCAGTAATAAATCCATTAATTTCTTGACAATGCTTTTTGTGTATCTTGTTGGGGCTCCCATAGGCATCTGCCAATTCCCACTTGAATCAAAGACTATGTCCTAGATCTGCAATCTATTGACTGGGGTGGAGAAGTGGGGAGGCTCACAACTCCTCTAATATAGATACATGCTTATTCATATCCACCTTGATTCTGAGACTTTTCAACATTCTGTGACAAGATTTGAATTTGGATTCCTCTAACATGTCATGAAAACATTTTGTGCTACTGAATGGTGCTGGATATTCACTTTCATTGGGAGCTTGTTTTGAGGCTGTGGTCATGCACTTAGCTTATCTGAGCTTGATGCAAGGCTGTGTCCATGTTCTGGCTCTAGGTAACATGCTAGATCACTTGAAAAGAAGACTGAGATGACTCGTGGGATTAGGGTCGGGGCTGTGATCCAAGCCTTGTGCACATACTGTTTCTATTCCTACAATTCTTTTCCTCTACTCGATTTCACCCCTTTACCCCTCATTTTTGGCAAGGTTTATCTCAAGAAGACTGAGGAAGATGAAGTTAAGCTGCATACATACTCTCACTTTATTTAATCAAGAATTGTCAGCCCTGTTTATTAAGAAGCATTAGATGAGACTTCTTAATTTTAAATGGA
Organism: Canis aureus; assembly: GCF_053574225.1. Classification (NCBI taxonomy): domain Eukaryota; kingdom Metazoa; phylum Chordata; class Mammalia; order Carnivora; family Canidae; genus Canis; species Canis aureus. The sequence goes on along the minus strand of NC_135614.1, from coordinate 45,802,959 downwards.
GTGGCTGAGTGAGAATGTGCTCCATGTTGTGTTTTACCTACAGCCTAGAAGCCTGGAGCTCTATTGGCCTGTGCACCACCAACATCCCTAACAAAAATGACCCCCAGTTCCATCCCTGGGACAGGGTGGGTGGAAACTACAAGAGCTCTTGGGGATGCCTAGCCCCTCTACCGAACAGGAGATCCCAATAAAATTGGAGCAACCAAGGCCAGGCTGGCCATATGAGAGAGCCAGACAGTTACCAGGGAGAGACACTTGTCATGTTGGAATGTAGACATCATGAAGAAAGCAAATGCTTTCCATTTCAACAAATATCTCAATTTGGCAGCATCTTTTCAGTGACATACCACTTTGTCTTACTTACTTTTTGTTACTTTCCCTTGTGCTTGAACTGAACAGCCTTGTCAATACTTGACACTTACCAAACTGCTCAATTGAAAAAGCATCATTGAGAGAAAACCTAGGCGCTTTTTTCCACTTCTAAGTAACCTCTTGGTATTCCTGAAAGGGACCTCCTCTTCTCCCTCTCCTTCTCCCTCTCCCAGGTTGGCACCCTGTCCAGGTGTTAATGCTGAAGCATATTGAATGCTAACTTCCAAGCCCTTAACTCTCTAATTTCACTTATTTCTAAAATATAAAGACCTATTATTATTAACTTTTTATCTGGGAGCTAAAGTTTAGTTTTTGCATGTGAATAGGCCACTATTCTCTTTCCTGTATTAGAAACTGCCTTTTAAAGCTCTTGTGTTCTATTAAAATAACAATATCAAATTATGTAAATGTGCTAATTGCTTTATTGAAATTAATACCCTTATTTAGCAAGTTAAATCTTGCAAAATGGCCATTTTTATTAAAAATTATGGAAGTGTGCTGCCTGTTTAAAGGCTAATGTAATTGGGTGAACCCAACAACTGGGAAATGTCAATTAATGGGAGATTGTTAAATAATATTGTTTAAACAATCAATTTTCTCCTGTAGATTGGAATATGGTCCTGGTAAAGTAATAATGACTGTCTACAGCCTAAGGGAAGGTTTATGAGTATTTTGTTCTGCCCTGTTATTGAATCTGTTGTATTTTCTTTTCGGTTTGTCAAAAGTAGGTTTTGTTTAGTAATAGAAATTTCAATTTAGCAGTTTATAGGAAATTATACTCAGAATATTTCTCCTTTATGAAGGTCATTTTCTGGTTGGCAATAAATGGCCACATGGCCCCTCTGCCATCATGCTATGGGTACCTGTAGAAATATTTGGAGAGATTTTGGCCCCTCCCCTTTTTTTGAGATAGTTTTCCTTTTAGAAAAGGATTTGAGATTATAAAGACCTCTCTCTGCTCTTGAGGCATTGTGTTCTATCAGAAATATGGGGAGTATTCCTATCATGGGTCTTGATTTCTTACCTTTTCCACATTGGAAATAACTCTCTCTCCGTGATACAACCTAAAAATCCATTGTCTTCTCAATAGCCTTCAACTGGAACTGCTGGTGGCTCTATTCTTGCAGTGTAAATGCTCTCATTGGAGCATACTACAGAAACCTATTTATGAAAATATCTTGTGGTTTCCAAATAGTTGTAGGGAAGGGAATTTTTGGTCACTTATGCAATTTACAGAATTGAGGTCAACTGAGGATGTTAGGATAGTTCTGACTGAGGCTGTGAAGACGAAGGTAGGAGTAATACTCTCGATCTCTAAGCTCATTTCTTAACGCATATTGTTGGTGAGTCATTGGCTCTGAAAACCAGAAGAGAACCTCACATTTCAGAGTTTCTCTGTAAACACCTGTTCTTACTGTCATCCTATAAATTTAAAGTAATCATTGTAGGTGGTGGATTATGTATAAATTTCCAGGACTTTTTGGTGATGACTAGATAGTGTTTCTTTATTATATGATGTGACACAGCTCTCCACTCCCCCATCAACCAGGAACCAAACCATCAGAGAGTTTAATTTATTTAAATTTTCTTTGTTTACGTTGGATATGTTATCAGTTTGTTACATAGACTTCTATGACCAATACTAAAAGTACTGGCTTTATCAATCCAATTGTTGGTGAACAAAAGCTGATTTTTTTTTAATTTGCTGGAACCAAAAATGAGCATATTAAACTCTATTTTAACAGTCTGAACTCCCATTTTTCCCCCTGAGGAATTTACCAAACTGGCAGTTGCATTTATTGTCTACTAAATATATGCAATTTGAACTGCAGAATAATAAGCATACCAATATACTTGGATTCTTAACAGTTTCAAGAGAAAGCTTCTCACAGGAAAATTGTCTGCTAAGTTATAAGATATTCCATACACTGTTGAAATACAGTTTGGTGATCATTTAGTTTCATTTGATTTTTACATGCTTCCAAGGATTCTTTTGACAGAAATACCCATGGTTCCAATTTCCAAAGACCATGTACAGTTAATTATCTTACCATGAAGGTGCAAATAATCTTTTACTTCTGATAGCAAATACCAGATGAAAACCCCAAACCAGTTGCCTAAAACGAGTTTTTATCCTTGAGACTTATTTTTTTCTCACCAGTTCTATTGGGAATACTTCATTTTTTAGCTGTATCAATAGAATTTTGCACCAGATGAAAGATGTTTGTCTCTGTTAGTTTCATGCATTCCATGGAGGTGAAATTGCTGGCACCTGCTGAGTGAGACTTTTCTAGTCTGTGCTCTAATATTTTTTTCTAGCGCATGATCATTTATCCAGATTTTTGAGATCTAAAGCAAGGTATTCTTTGATCTTGAACTTAATCTGAACTTCCTAATGGTTTAAGGTTAAGATTAAGGTAAAGCTCAGCCCTCTAAACCTTCAGAAAGTAATCCTGTTGGTAGTTTAATTTTCTTCATAAGGAAAACATTTTTCTTATTTTAACTATTTTATTATTTGAAGATACATTATTTTGCTTCTGCCTTTCTAGAATGTTTGGTATAATTGAATCTCTTTTCATGGACTCTGGGTGGTCAGTAAAGCATCATCTCTTAGAGCTTTTTTGAGACAGTTAGGGCTATATAGTTGTCTCCTAAATTGTCACAACCTACTGCTTTTGAGCCCTGAAGTGTTTAATTCTATTTAATGTTGCTTTCTCATTTGTTGCTTTCATGGTAGTACCTTGTCACAATGCCTGGTGAATAGTAGGTGTTCATTAAATATTAAATGAATAAACGATTGTCACTTTCTACTTCTATTGTAGCACATCTGGTTGCATTCATACAGTTACATTTCTTTTTTCTACTTGTCTACTTGTAAGTTGTTCAGGTTTTAGAAATCTAATAGCCTTATATATGACAAATTGATGTGCAAGTCCAAGATTTAACAGTATATGAATGAGGACTTAATTTGCCTGAGGAATAAGAAGTCATCAAGGGCTTGAACTTTGTGACATCTGTTTTGACTGCCAAGAGGTCACTTTGAAATTGCTTCCTGATTTGGAACTGATCTCTCAATCCACAAGAGTGTGAAGTAGTTGAATTCCGGATGGGTGAGGTATTTTGTATTTAGCTTTCCTTCAGATGGTCATTACTAGCACCTAGGAGGACTGCCAGAAGCACAATATATAAAAATCACTAGGCCATTACAATGTTTGTGCTTATTTTAATTAGATTTCTTCTAGAATTTTTTAAGCTGTCCAGGGAGAAATGTATCCCTTGTGAATATAATGTCTATTATGTAAAACTTAAGTGCATCTGAGGGCTTGGAAAGTGTAAAATTTACACTTAGGGCCCTGTTTGGTCAATGTGATGAGATTTCAGATCAATTATAGAGGGGAGAAAGAACCAAATACATTGTTTTTAAGAAGACTTAAAAGATAATTTTTTTCCTTGCTGCCAAATGGTCGACAGTTTGCTTCTTTTGAATTCAGCTGCACTTTTAGAGTTTTTTGGTCAGATCCACTTCTCCCACTTATTGTGTCCTGGCTGGAAGTGTTGGGAGGACAAGAAAATTTCTCATTAGTGACATGTAGTGACACTTCACTTTATTGTGCACGGATGATTTTCTGACAGAGATAGATGACATGGTTCAAGTTTCCAAGAAAATGTTATTCCATCATGGAATGGAGAAGTTCTGAACCAATCTTTCCGGTTTACAAACAGCCTGTAGGTGTGCCACATCTGACAAACTGATACTGAAACATGGGAGCCTTGAAACTGAAGATGCTTCCTTATTTATTTTTGGATGTAAAGGTTATAGGTAACTGAATGCATTAACAATACCATGTTCTCTACTTGTGAATACCATGTTCACTACTTAGTGAAACACCTATGGTAATGTAGTCCTGGGTGCAACCTCTTCATTATTTTGAATTTTTTGATGCTGGATTGTTATTTTGCCATCAAAATGTATTTTTCTGGAGCAGAAAAGACAAAATAATTTTCTCTACATTCTTTAACACCAGCATCTTCTCAGTTTGATTCTTCAAATTGGTATGTAGTAGTTAGAGAGAGGCATACTCCTAAGTGGTTAGGAACATCCCTTGGTTACCCCCCTCACCCTCAGGAACAGGCTAATTCTCCTGACTCCCCTGCCAGCCATGCCCAGTTTCTGTTTGGAAATAAAAATCAGGAAATGAAGATTTAGGCTAAGACTAACAGTTGATTCTGTCCTTCTAGCCTCATGGTCATGTGACCCAAATTGGGCCAATCAGAAAGCTTCTTAGGACTCCTAACTCAAATTCTGAGATGTAGCAGCTCAGAGAGTTGGTGGGGTATTAAGGTGTGAGGCCAGAAATTGTTGCTGCCAGTTTTAGCTGCTAAGCAAGAAGCCAGCCTACAAATGAAGTGAGCCCTCAAAAAACGTAGTGCTAAAAGAATCTCAAAGAAATGTAAGCAGCATTCTAAGCCTTTGAATTAAACTATCCCTGAAGCCTACCTTATTTCTAGACTTCCCAGTATCATAACCCAATACTTTGATCTTATTGTTCAAGATCACTGAGTTGAGCTTCCCATTGCAATCAAAAGATACTAACTGGTAAAGCTACACAATCAGCCTTTTTTTTTTTTTTTTGATCACTTGGTGCTACTATAAAACTATAAACTGTACAAATAAAGTATAAGATCAAGGTGGTTAGTTGTGATGGAATCTCTAGTCAACACTGTGCTGGTAGATGATTAACAGCCTCCTGGGGCATGAGTGGAGGCTGGTGTGTAACATTTAAGGATTTGATTTTCAGGGTATAAACATTTTCACCATGTACAATGTAAAGATATAAATGTGATGCTTAATGTGGAATTTGGAAGAGATACTAACAACTGAATCTCACAAGCCTATAATAGTACCAGCATACCACTACCTCTATCCCCCCCAAAAGCTGCTGTTTTACATGTGAGAAAACTAGGGTCCAAAGAAGTTGAGAGGCTTTCCTGAAATGACATGGAGAAAGACCTTGAGTCAAAATGCCTGTCTCCTGATTTCTGAAGTCTTGTTCTTAATAAGCTGATGATCTGGTTTGTATATGTTTACACATGTAGCTTCTAATGCAAGCACATGTATTCCTTTTAAACAGAAAGGCCCCTGGTTGTCTGCTTAAGACCAGAAAACTATCTAAACTTACACAAAGTTAATAGTTCAGACTTTGCTGTCCATTTGATGAAGAAAAATTCCATTGTATCATAATGGAAGTGGCTACTACTCAGTTTACATGATCTCCTCAGAAGGAGCAGGGAAGGAATCTTCTTTCCATTTTATATATGAGGAAATTAAGGTTCAAAGAGGTAGAACTTGTCCAAGGACACATCTCATGGATAGTAAGGGGTGGAGTGGGAATTTGACTCCAGGCTGGTCTGACTTCAAACATCATTTAGACTACCCCGCACCTGATGTATTGTTCTGGAGAGATCATGTTCCGGAGAGATAATGCTCATGGGCTTTGGGAGATTTTCTATAATTTAGGGAACACTTATAGGGAACAAATTACAATACCAAGCAAAAATACAGATGGAAGCAAGTGTTTAAACAGGGCATGAACAGCATTAACAGCCCCCTTTGGGGTTCTGGTCATAGTTCTTCTTAATATCCCTGCCATGCAACCCATCATGTCATCCTTGAGATTTGGTAGACCTAACTTGTGAGGAGTCATATGAGAAGACCCATGTCTTGTCTCAAAGGCCTTTCTATAAAAGGGAATGAGAAATATTCACTCACTTCTAGAAATGGAGTAATTGGTAGGTAGTTAAAATCTATAAAGCAAAATGATTGCTTATTATAGATGTCAATAATTATAGTTAATAAAGAGGCCAGTTAAGGAAAAGAATGCTCTGTTTGATCATCTCATCCCTCTTTTATCAAATAGATATCACTCATGATTTCCATGGCTTCTCAATGTGTTCTATTTGCATTATTCACAGTGACTCTGCAGCTTTCAATAATGTGGTATGAATTATTTAAGTGGGATGATTAGCATAATCTGTACTGCATCCTTAAGAATACGGGGGCAATTAAATACTGAGCTTGACCTACTGCCCTCTTTTGTAGGGCAGAGAAGGATCCACACACCAGAGGTGATCGCAAAAATCAATTCTGTTCATTCTCCCTCTCTCTCCCCCTCTCCTGCCCTCCCCTTAGCTCTTTCTCCACATTGTACACACCCAGTTTTTATCCTTCAAAACTGGTGGAAGACTGACTAACTTTGTTTCAGTCTATATGGCATTTAGACAATCTGAATGAACATTGAAAATGCTAGTTAGATGTTGTCTCCAAGTATCTAAGCATCTGGATGTTTAGTGTGGTATAGACAAATTAACCAAGTTCATCCACTGTGCCTCTAGCTCTTCTTGGAGTCAGATGACAAATGGCTATAGGTAAGGGAGAATAAAACAATAGAAAACAATTAGTTCTGTTACATTCATACTGTGGAATGTCAGACAGCTATACCCAAGGTGTTTGAAAATTGTGGTCCAATTTGCTCTAATACTTATGGTAATTCTTACCCACTCATTCCCGTGTTGGATTCTCAAAATTTGCAGATAAACTACATAGGAGGCACTCAAGGCCATCTCGGTATTTCAAACAGTCAAATAGAAGTAGTATCCTTCTTGGTACAGGCTAACATATCAAATTTCTCTTGGTTAGGAAATGGATACTGAATGAATGCAGTTTGGTAAACAAAACTTTTTATATGTAGATACTTTGGAGACCTTTTCAAAGGAGAGGTGGGCTTAATGTGGGAGCTTTTGACCAAGAAATTTCCACGAGCTGTCCCTAACAGTTCATGAGTTATCCTCCAGGCACTTGAGTAAGGGCCATGCAGTGGTGAGCTGTAGACAGCGCTCATGGTACTTCTACTCTGGTGGGGAAGGAGAGAACAAATAAATTGTACAAATTAGATGAGTTACCAAAAGAACTTGGAATAACCGTTTCTGCTTCTAACCAAAAGGCATTTGAACACAAAGGAGCCTGTGATTTTTATAGGAACCAAGAAAGCAACATACCTATAGATAGCAAAATACGTGTGTTTTATCAAACCAGTTTAGATATCCTCTATCATTCATGTCTTTGAGTTAAAATGTTTAAGGTCTCAGTAAAAGATGCTATCTGCTCAGAGAACACATGAAATCAGAACCTTTAGAATTTTGCTCCAGTCTGTTAGACTAGCAGCCAGTCACCTAGAACCTCTGTAGACTCGGGGCCTGGGACAGAACCCCTGGAAGTGCTGCAGGAAGGCCTTAGGAAGGATCCCGAAATGCACACTGCCACATAAGGGCACTCCTGAGGGATCCTGAGGAGTATTGTTGAAATCTGGAGGCTGTGAGGCTGAAGAGTTGCCAGCAGGAAGGAGGAGGTCTTTCGAGGGGGGCCAAAGTGGCCCCACTGCTGAATTCCAGTATGGAAGCTGCTTTCCCCAGCCACAGGCAACCAGGCCGGTTACACCTCCTTTGGACCTGGCTGCAGAGAAGCACCAGTCTCCCTACTGAATGGTAGTGAGAGTGAGGCCGAGTTTATGAGATTTGCCTAAGGCCACAGAATCCATCCATGTCACACCTGGGATTAAGATTCAAATCTTTCTGCCTTCCAGAAAGACAACTACTGTCGCTCCCAATCATGTCCTATTTTTAAGTTCATTAGTTAACCTCTGGGTACTTAGCCAGTACGTCAAAGCATTTTAAATGGACAAGTCTAAAGTGATCGTCCTCTGGTTGCCCGCCTCCTCTCTGAGCCCCTGTGAAGCTCCTGCGCTTCATACAGAGGCAGGCTGCTCATCAACAAGTTTCCCTGGGAGGTGGGAAGCCTCTCTCCTCTGATCAGAACATGCCTGTCACAGAGCGCCGGCGGCTACTGAACGGTGCCTTCTCGAAAGGGCCGCTGCCCTAGCCTGGGAGTCCAAAAATCTGTCTTTTGGCAGAAGCTTAACTGTTTGGCTGCTGCTTCGGAAGGTCCATGCTGGTACCTCCCAGGAAGAGAGAACCCAGCTGGGAAGCTGCCAGTTGCAGGCAATCTTCTCCTTCATTTCAACTCAACAAATATTTAATGCGTTCCTGCTGAGGGGTCCAGTCCTGTGGAGTCTGCAGCCCTCTGGGGGTCTACAATCATGATAGGGAGTCCAGACACGAAAGCAGGAGGCAGCCAGATGATACATGGAGGCTCCACATAATTAAGAGCTCGGCAGTGATGGCTGCAGGAATTAAGGGATCGTTCAGGCCTCTTGATGTAGCACTGCTCTCACAAAAAAAAAAAAAAAAAAAAAAAAAAAAAAAAAAAAAAAGACCACTGGCAGCAGTTAATAGAAACCAAAGAAATTCTCCCTACCCTGTCAGTGTTCTTTCTGTCATTTAAGGACATAAGCAAAGTATAAGACAACATATGACCTCTGCTGAAGGGAGACCTCATAAGAAGAATAGGACACCTCTGATGTCAGAGATTCTTTTCGAGACAGTATCATGGAGGCACTAAGCTGATATGTATCCCTCTGGGGTCAGAGCAAAGCCAAGGGAGGCCCCAGCAGTCCTGGCCACTGTTAATAAACCCTCCCATTCTGAACTCCTGGCTTCAATTTGCTTCTTGCTTGTTCTGGGACTCGCATGGTTTTGTTGATACTTTTCAGCATTTGCAAGCACTCTCAGGATTCCTGGCTCTCTAGTATGGGCTTAGGTGGCAGTGGATTCCTGAGAAGGCTGGTTGCCGTGCATGATTGCTCATTGGCGGTACAACAGCCTAGTGGAAACTTCTGGCTCTGTGAAATCCTAATTGCGCATATCATAAAGTAGGATTAGGAGCTATGAGAACACAAAGTGATATGTTGGGTTTGAGTTTATGTTGTGTGAGACTTGCTTTTTCACACTTTTGATACGCTCTCTCACTTCCTAGAAGAGACTTCCTGAGCTAGGTGATTGGCTTTTAGAAGGAATCTCCCAACTCTAAATAATCATTAGTAATATAACCTACTGGATGTCTTTCCACCCTTATAAAACTAATTCCCATGAAGGCACTGAAAAAAATGTGCTTTCTTTCTCATTGTGTCTTGAACAAACTGGCACAAACTAAGTGCTCAATAAATAGCTGTTAAAGGGATTATATTAGTTTGCTATGGTGCCATAACAACTTACCACAGGCTAGGTAGTTGCAACAACAGAAATTTATTTTATCACGACTCTGGAAGCTAAAAGTCCAAGATAAGGTGTTAGCAGGTTTGGCTTCTCCTGAGGCCTCTGTCCTTGGCTTGCGGATGGCTGCCTTTTCACTGTGTCCTCTATGTGCCCATCTTAGGGGTAGGGGTGTTCGTGTGTGTGTGCACACACACCACCTTTCTCTTCCCATAAGGAACCCATAAGATTGGATTAGGGCCTACCCTAATGGCCTCATTTTAACTTCATCAGCAATTTAAGGGCCCTATTTCCAATTACAGCCACATTCTATGGTACTGAAGGTTAGAACTTCAACATAGGAATTCGAGGGAGACACAATTCAGACAGCAAGGATGAATGCCATAAACAGGATGAAGTATATCACAGAAAATTGGTTCATGTTAAAGGGGAGAGATTTGAGAATAATGTCTGTAAATACTACATTAAAGTGAGTTAAAGTTATTCCTTGTGATAATCCCGCTCTGCCTCAAATGTTCCCTTGAGCAGAGAGAGAACATGGCATTACAGCCAGCAGGCCAGGAGTGGTGGTCCAGCCAAGGCTAGATGATAGATTATCTTTCTAATTTGGGACTAATCTATTTTCTAGCCCCAGTTCTTTAACAAGGAAGTTGGAATCATAGAGTCCCTCTGTGATTCTGTGAAAAGTGGAACCAGAATGGAAATACTCCTCTGGTTATTCTGTTAGACTACGAGAAAAACCTTCAGGGATTGCCTTCCCAAAGGCTTATGAAGAGTTATCAGGAACCCAGTCTACCCTGTCTTTTCCTCAGTGGGATTCTCGTTATGTGCAAGTCAGAGTCCTGGAGAAGCAGAAGTCTGCCTCAGGATTTGTCCTAAATAGCAACTTTGAAGCAACTTTAACCAACTTCCTAAATAGGGAAAAAGCCTGCGAATGTTCCAGATCTCCATCCAGGTGACTGGGAACACTCTTTGCTGCCTTCCATTCATCTCTGCCTATGTTGGTGATGCTTAACTTTGGGGGCTATGGTAGTTGAGGCAGCAGGAAAGGCCTTAGTTCCTACCACCATAGTGATTATTAAACTTTAGTCCCACTTCCAACCATGCCCCAAAAGCTCGAAGTTAGTAACTGGTAAAACAATAGGAGGAATCACTTTCCATCCTATTCCACTGACGCTTCCTATGCTTTTCTTGTTCAAGTGTTTCCCTGGGACATTATCTTGACCAATGAAATGACAAACTAGAAACAAGTGGGATTTTCTTCCTACTTCCAGTGTAGTCCTCCAGCAAAGTGCAGTAAGTAATTTTTTATAACCCTTTCCTTCCCTTGTTGTCTCCTGGAAACAGTTGTTCCCATGTGTCAGAAATTGCTAAGATGCTCCGGGAGTACAGTCCCAGGACGGTGAACAGATACAAGGGCTTCTAAAACCTTTCATTGGTGAGGCGTGCTGGTGCCGACGTCTTGCTCACCATATGCCACAGGCACGTTGTAGCAGCCTTTGTTAGATTTGCGGATGTTCTCCCATTTTCATTTCCCTGGGAAATCACTTCTCTGAATCAACAATGACTTTCCAAATCTATATCTTTGCCTTTCCAGTTAGTGCCTTCTCTTCATTTAGTCAATCACATAGGGTTACAGAAATAGGGATGCGGAAACATTTGCAAATAATTGTGATTTCAGAAATTCAGGGCCATTTGCATTTCACTCTGAGACAGCAGCTTCTGAAAGAGGCTGAATAAAGCTTGAGGAATCTTATACACCCCCACCTGACAGAATGCCTCTCCTCTCTGCTCTTGGATTGTGCAGTCAATTGACACTTTGTTGACTCTACTTCCCTTCAATCTCCCTTTCTATATAACTTCAATTCTCCCTCTGCTAGGATTTCCCGTTTCTACTCCCAGTGGCTTTATACCTCAGCTCAGCCAATCTTTGAGAAACAATGTCGTGCATCTCTCTCATTTCTTTTCCATTCCTTGTCCTACTTGATCCCTATCTTACCTGTGCAAACACAATTGGGATAGTGCCATGATAAGAACCACCCTTTAGTCTCCATTACTGGGCCTGGGGATTCACAAAAGGTACCTGATAGAGTACAAACAGAAGTTGATTCTGTGTCCTTATCCTTAATCTTGGAGAAAAAAAGCACAATCTTGATTTTTCTCTTAGTGAAAAAAAAGCATCCCTAACCTGTTTCTTAATTCCCTCTTGATGATGTCTACTTCCACCCCCGTACTCTGACCTCATCAACCCTCTTGACCTCTTTCACCTCTTCCACCTACTGAGCACCAGCCACACAGCTTCCTTTAGACCCTGCAGACACGTCAAACTCTCTCCCACCTCAAAACCTTGGCACTTGATTCTTCTTTCTGGCACACTCCTTCCCAGTGGCTGTGTTGTATCCTCCTCACCAATCTGAAAAGTTCAACATGAGTTCACATGTTACCTCCTTGAAGAAATCTTCTCCAATCACCCTAGGTGCAATGATTTCCCCATCTCCACCCTGTCCTTCTCTTTTTCATTGTGATATTCTACTTTCTCCTTAACTTTCTTACTATCAAAGGTAAGATCCATCTATGTCAGTATTTGCTGTCATGGCCTCTTTTTTTTCTTCCAGCTTCTTTTCCTGTGCCTGTCATGGATGAGATACTCAACAAGTATTTGTCGAATGAATAGATTTAGAAGAGGAGTGTAAGGAAGGATGGGCTGGAGAGGAAAATCCATGAATGATCCATAAAAGGGCATCTGAAGAAATTGCCTTCTTGGTTTAGAGTTTAGCACTGAAGTTTGTAGTTCTTCAGAAGTGGCCAATCATGATCTTTCCCTGAGAGGTGGTATTTTCATAGCCAAACTACTTCAGACGTCCCCTCCACACAGGTGATGCTCAGTGATGCCCACCACTTGATCACAGCTTCTCTCCTCTCTAGATTCTATCACCTCAGATTCAACATATTGCAAACATTATCATTATTTCTGGCCTAGCAGCTCCATTTACCTTCTCAACTACCTTGTCATTGCCTCTCACTGCCCATCTTCTCATCTCACCAGAAGAGAAAAAGCAAGATCTCACCAACACTCCACCACCTTTTGTCCCTCATTCTCAACAAATCAGAAAGGCTTTATTTTACTTTAAATTAAACAGACTCATATTCATTGAGCACCTGCAGTTATTCCTAGCAACTCTGCTAAGCCTATAAACAGGACTTCTCTCCCACTCTGGAATTTAGTCTCCCTTTTGTGTTTTAATCAAATGATTAAACAACAAAGGAACCCTGCTCTCTGGGGCCAAGCCCTCTTCACATGGAGCTCCCCTTTCTTCAGTGACAATGTCCTAGCCATATCTTACATATTGTTGCCAAACTCATCATCCGAAGCAGCAATCAATTACTCTCCCTCCCCTTCAGGAATCTGAACTAACTCTGTTTGGGATCTAGAGTTCTTTTATGCTGAGCTTTTGAAACTTCTTTAATAATCTATCACTCAAATTTATTTCTACATTTCTTTCTCAAAGAATTCTCAGCCAAGCCATTTGCTTCACTGTCCCTTTAAACTTCATTTTTTTTAACATTTTATTTATTTATTCATGAGAGACAGAGAGAGAGAGAGAGAGAGAGAGAGAGAGGCAGAGACATAGGCAGAGGGAGAAGCAGGCTCTATGCAGGGAGCCTGATGTGGGACTTGATCCTGGGACTCCAGGATCACACCCTGGGCTGAAGGCAGTGCTAAACCGCTGGGCCACCCGGGCTGCCCTTTAAACTTCATTCTTATTCCTATAATACCTAGCATAGAATTTATATTTGGATGAAACCTTAAAAATCATTTGGCCCAACTATTTCATAGTATCAAAAAGAAAACGAGTTCACAGGTTTTGAGTCAGAAAACTACCCATCCAAACATTACTCCCTGCTTTGAAGGCTCTTTACCTAGCACATTTTCACTTGTGCTTGCTAAGTACATGTCCACATGGCTAGGGTGTTAGCGGCTACTATCAGAGCCCAAATAAAATTCTCAACACAAGTGAGGACTGAAGAGGGAGGTTTTCTCCAGTGAACTGGGAAAGGAAGTAGGCTAAAGTGAGTCATGTTGGTAGATTTGAGTACCTTTGCTTTCCTGCTCACCTGCATTTGCCATGTGGATCATTAGATTAGGACACTCATTCTGAGCCACCAAATCTTTAGCAATCCAAATCCTTGAACTCGTCTTAACACTGAAGGAAAAAAAAAGCAAACATGCACACGTGGTTGCTTTTCTCTTTCAGCATGAGGCCTGCGTGTACGCTTACTGGGGGGGATAGCTGAGACCAGAGTTGAGAAGTCCAATAATTGCCGACTAATGGTACCTCAGTGGTATTTCCAATATGCCAGTTACTGTTTAATGTCTCCTCACATGAAACCTGATCAAAAAGCTTTAAAGCTGCTGGGCCCCTACCATTTACAGGAGAAAACCTGGAGACCCAGGGCCTGAGAAAATGGGGCAGTGGGAGCACATTGACTGTCTGGGCAAGACCTCATTTAATAAAAAGACAAAGAAGAGGGACCATCCTCAAAATGCACTGTGTTGAGAGACCATGATTCATAAATGGTGTGTAAGGTAACTATTTGAACTGACAAAAAGGCTAGCAAAAAAATAAATAAAAGAAAGCAGGCTTTTCTTTTTCTTCTCTGTGTTTGAAACCTTCCCATTAAGAGAACACAATATGCAACTGCAAACATGGATCAGCCTCATTAGGGAGAAAGAAAATTGTTTGAAATAAACCTCAAAGAGAAAGAAAAAAGCTGTCATTTTCTTTAAGGACACTATTATGTTCTTATTGACAAGACAAAAGAGTAATAAAGTTGGAGCAACTATAAGCTTGATAGTTTGGTTGGAGGAAAATAGAAAAACGTTTGCTATTAAAGAAGAAAAAAAGTGGATGTTTTAATCCGCCTCTATTGAAGCAATGACTACTGACCTTACCCCTCATTGAGAGCATTCTTGAGTCTGTTCCAGGGGCAAAATTCTTACCTCAGTGATACAATGTAGGAATTTTAAAACTAGAAGAGAGCTTGAATAATCATGTTGTAATATGTTATAATTGAAAGAACCGTCTAAAGCAGTTCAGTAACCTGTCCATGTGACTTGCCTGTATTCAGCCAGCTTTTAGATTTCAAGGTTAAATTCTAGAAATCAGTAAACTTACATAAATTCTCCAGATATAGAATGTATTTATGCTGTCTTACTGGGAAAGTATCATGCTGTAAAGAAACTCATGGAGTATACTTTGAAATCAATCCATAAGTCAGGGATTCTGAGTATACCTGTGAAGTTCTGGAGAACTGAGGGTCCCAGCGTTCTCTTCCTTATCTGGATGAGGCACTGGGCAGTAGAAGTGGTATCAGGAGAGCCCGCATCCTTCCCCACTGCTTAGCAATAGTCAACACCTTCTACCTATAAACCCTCCTGGATGGATCAGAAGCAATGCCTCTCTGACCCCTTTTATGAAAAGAATGAAACAAGATGACCCTGCTAGCCCTGAGCAAGTTGTGAGACACTGCAGCTCTGCACAGAGAAGCCAGACACCTTGGAAGTGACAAGCTCTCCCTTGTAATATATAGTAGGAGTTCAGCAAAAGAAAATGCAATAATTTCTTAAGTACTTTGGGCCATTTTCTTCTCCTGCTTCCCTCCCAGAGAAGTCTGGACACCTTTTTATTTGGAAAGGTGCATTGTGACATTTTCTATCATTCCCTCCACCTATTAATAGCTCTGGCTGCCCCAGGTGCTCATTTTCAAGACGCCCTCAGAGAAGGGGGACTTCTGGCAGCCGCTCTGCAGCTGACAGCTTTGGGGAAATGGCAGGTTTTAATTGATGTATTGTGGGCACCGTGCTTTCTCTATCTCTCTCTCTTTACAAAAATGTGATGGGTTTAGTATCCTCCTAGGACCTATAGATTTTAATATGTCAATTATTCCCCTGTTATTGGAACCTGTGTGTTTGTGACTGACTGATGGTCTTCTAGGTACCTTTCTGTCTCTGTGTGACACCGTACACAGTGTCAACATCACCTTTCTCTCTCTGAATAACCTCTCCAGACAGGAAACAGCCAGCAGACCCTGTATAGATCCTCATCGGAACAGCAAGTCGTACAGATACTTCTCAAATTAGCTACCTGCCATGGGGTAATAACTACAGTGAAATGAGATTGGAAAGCAAGACTAAAAAGTAGGAATGTGAAGTACCAAGATTTTCCATTTTAAAATCATCCTGGCAGCAGGTCTCTGGCTCCCATCAAGGGAGACCACAGTCCCCACCCAGGCCAGCAGTTCCACGGGCACTGGCTGCAGGAGCCATCCTGTATAATCCTGGCTTGTTGCCAGCTCTGTGAAGTCATCAGGGTATTTCCCAAGAGTCTCTGAGGTGCCACCTCTGCCATTATTCTGCCCAGTGGAGCCACTGCCTCTGTCCACTTCTGTGCAGAGTTCCATCTTAAACCTGAAACTCTTCTCCCAGTATGAAGTTTGTGTGTGTGTGTGTGTGTGTGTGTGTGTTGGGGGACAGGGAAGGAGTGTCTCAGTTGCTTATTTCCTCAGTTTCCCTCAGCATTCTAATAGACCTTTAAAAAAAACTGTTTCATGAGGTATAACTCACATACCATAAAATTTATCCATTAAAAGTCTACAGTTCTGACTTTTTTTTTTTTATCAAATACCTGGAGTTCTACGTCCATCAACATCCTCCACTTTAAGAACATTTCCATCATCCAGAAATGCCCTATTGCCCATTTGTTGCTAATCTCTGCCCTACTCCCAGCCCTTAGTGACCAATGATCTACTTTTGGTCAGCATAAGACCTTTTCTGGGCATTTCTTACCAGGGGAATTAGAAAATATGTAGCATGATGTTTTAAAAATTCATCCTCTTGTCACATGTATCTGTAATTTGTTCCTCTTTATTGCTGAAGAGTACTGATATGGATATACCACATTTTCTTTACCCACCAAATGATGGAAGTCTGGATTTTTTTTTCCAGTTTGGGGCTATTATGATCTTAACACTTACATAACTTTCTTTGCATGGACATATGTTTGTAAGTTCTTAACTGCCACCTATTAGGTGCTAGCCTGCCCCTCAAATTATGCTAATCTCTTTCAACGCATTATTTTGAGACTTTACAACTGGTGAGACTGGAATTTTAATTAGAAAAACAAGGCTTATAAAGAAACAATTCATTTGAAGCTGTGTTTCTGGGGCCGAAATTCCAGCCCAGGGGCTTTGCCCTATGCCAGGTAGTCTCAGTAACAGAAAAGCAGGTGTTTGTGGCAAGCTCCCCCAGTAAGCTCCATTGGCTCCCCACCCCTAGCCATAACAAACGTCCCTGGTGTGGCCACTTTAAATGGATTTGAGGTTTACTAATCTGCCCTAGGATTCTTTCATGTAGAAATATTCTCTTCTAAATTACAGCAGCCCCATAGGTCATTTCCGACCCAATTTTCACATTGATACATAGGTCAGTGCAAATGTATTAATTATCTGCTTTATACTTAGCACCAGGGTAGGCACTGTAAGGATGCAAACAACCATGGTCCCCTGAGGACAGTGCGATGGAAAGACAAGACTCATACACACACACACACACACACACACACACACACGTCTAAATTACGTAGCTCTGACTACAAGTGTCCTGAGAGCTTTAATTATTTAAAAACCTGTCCTACCTAATACCTGCCCCGCTTAAAATTCACATGGCACCTGCCTATTTCCTTTTGAGTTACATAGACACTGTGGAGCTAAATTACTAATATAGAGAGCCAGACTCTATACAATTAAGGAGCTATTGAGAAGATAGTCTGTGGAAACATAGAAGTGTTAACATCATTTAAGGCAGTTTATTTTTCATGTTTCCCAGGTAGCAATTGAGTAATCTAGTTTTCTCCAGAAATGAAGATATGTGTCTCTGAAATCTTGAAGAGGCAGCTACAGTGCTAGGTACCGAGCGCAAGGCTCCTCAAAGGGGAGCAAAATAGAGTTCCCTGACCTAGGGCTTTCACTCTTGGGGATGAGATGAATGCTCTGCACTGAATGTGTGTGTCCTGTGAAATCCAGATGTTGAAGCCCGGATCCCCAGTGTGATGATATTTGGAGGTGAGGTCTTAGGTTTGGCCATTAGGTTTGGATGAGGTCATGAGTATGGAGATCCCATGATGGGATTAATGCACTGAGACCAGACCTCAGCTCTCTCTCCACTACACGAGGACACAGTGAGAAGGTCTTCATCCACAAAGCCTTAGAACACAACCATGCTGATACCCTGACCTCACGCTTCTAGCCTCCAGAACTCTAGGAAATAAATGTTGGTTATTCAAGCTAACCCGTTTATGGTATTTGTTACGGCAGTCAAAGCTAACCAAGACAGTGGATAACAAACAAATAATTAAATCATTGAAGTTGTAGAAAAAGCTACAAAACAAGAGTATTCTGGAGGACTCTGATAAGTCTGTTACGGGCAGGAGGCAGTGGTCTTATGCCCAGATATGCATCAAAACAAACCCAAAACATAACCAAGGAAAACGAAAAGTCAAAACACAACCCCTCAAGCCAATGTGTAGAGGAAGAATTAGCAGGGGGCAAGTGATATATCCCAGTGACTTAGATAGAATACGAGGCTGGCAGGAGAGATGGAGAGAAAAGATACATTTAAAAAGGTAAAGTCCTTCCTTCTGTGTCTTTTTTAAATATTCTGCAAATCTTCCGTAAAGATTGGCAATTTCTCTATCAAGCCTAGGTAACCTAATATATCAATTCTCCATTTTCCCTGCCCAACTTAGTGATAACATATCTTCCATTAACCTATGCTGAAAGAGCCATTTCTATTCTAAGAATCTATTTATGTTCTCCTATAACTTTCTTAAAGATATGCCTCTGGGCTGTAATACCTCAAGCTTATACCCAGCTGAAATGTGAATGCTTTTGCCAAATTTTAGTAACATCTATTGGGCCTTTTCTGAGTCATTTGATCATGGGAGCCTCGGGATGACTTTCCTGTGCAGTAAGAAAAATACTCCGCCTTTCATTTGAGGGAACTAAAGTTAAATTTGTTTTCAGGTTACTTGCCATCAATTTGGCCTTCATTGTCAACAGTATCCTATGACTTTTATCTTCAATTATTTCATGATTATCAAAACAACAAGTAACCCCAGTTCTGACATTTCTTTTAGTGAGTGTATACTTCTGTCCTTGTCTCTGCTTTTTATGACTTCAAGTGAGACACTACCTTTATTTCAGCTCCTTTCTGTATATTTTCAATTCTTTCCACAATTTTTTATGAAGCTTCTCTAATTCTTGTTACTTTCCAGTTGTCAGAAACCTTTAGTTATGTGATCATTTCTACTTAAAAATTTCTAGCATAAAAGTCTAGTTTTACCTTTTATAATCTTCACATCTTATCAAACTGGCTTTTTGAAAATGTGCTACCTTGTACTACCTCTTACTGAAAAATTAGTTGTTCATTTTCCTTCCAGTTGTCATCATTGACAAAAATAATTCCCATTGGTCTGTCTCCTTTTTTCTTTAATTCTCTTCTCTTATAAAAAGGATATATAAGAGCAGCCCGGGTGGCTCAGTTGTTTAGCACTGCCTTCGGCCCAGGGCCTGATCCTGGGGACCCGCGATCAGTCCCACGTTGGGCTCCCTATGTGGAGCCTACTCCTCCCCCTGCCTATGTCTCTGCCTCTCTCTCTCTCTCTCTCTCTCTCCATGAAAAAATAAATAAAATCTTTTTTAAAAAGTGTAAATAAAATCCCCCCTACCCCACACTGAGGTTAAATTATTTTATGATATGTATTGAAAAGCTTTTGTAATTCCACTAAGTTTCACTGACCTCTATTCAAGGTGTTGATGTGTGAAGAAATTTCCATCTGTAAAGGCAGCTGGATTTTCAGTTAAAAAAAACAATTCGCGTGTTTGTATATGTATCTTCATTTTTTTTAAAGGAACCAAACAATGATAGTGATTTCACTGCATATCTATTGGAATAATTGGGTATCACTTTTACTGGAACACTAGAGAAACTGAGTCAGAAGTGAAAACAACATTATTTAGGACAAACACCATGCAAGGCATTATACTAAGGACTAACGGAAGTAAAGTGATAAATAAGACAGGAGTCCTGCATCTAAAAGACTTAACCTTGACAAGGTTAGGGGAAAAAGGATGTTCATGTACCCATAATAAGACGAGATTAAGGAAGTCAGAGTTCAAGGAAAAGAGAGCATCGTTATGGGCTGAGTAGTTCCTGGAATGCTGTGCTGAATCCTTGACCCACATCTCCCTTTTTTGAAGACGGAAATTTGGGGAGGAACTTGAGATCTAGAACTGGCTTGATCCCTACTACATTGCCATTCAGATGAAATCCACATTATAATAACCTCTCCTTTGATTTGATCAGGTGTATTAGACTTTGTCAAAAGTAATGGAGATTATTTTTTTTTAAGCTGAAAAGGCATACAGGGGCTAATTGCAGTATTGGCTCATTATTTGGGAGGGAAGTTATTAGCTTACCTGGAGAATTCTAACAAAGGAAAAAGAGAACCAAGTGGCAAGTTGAATTAAATGGCAAACTGGGTATCAAGCCCCTAGCAGAGGAAGTGGCCAGAATTGATGCTCAGTGAATACAATTTTCTGTCCTTCTTCCCCTGCTCCCATTCCACAATGATTTAGTCCTATGCTTTTGTTTGTTTCAGTTGGTGTTGATATAAACATGTGAGTTAGAGTGTTGTGGGCTCCAGGGTCACTCACAGTTAGGGTGTCCGATTCTCAGAGTTGCCATGTTTATTGTCCTTGAACTTGATGTACTGAAGAATTCAGGATGAGAGTATTACCTTTATGATCCTGCAATGGTCCTTTTCTTTTGACCTGAACTTTTTCTGAAGTTTTGAGCCTGATTATAAAGGGGCGGAGTCCAAATGTGGTACATACCTGCTTGGATGATTGATAAACCACAGAGGCGGTTTATCAAAAATGAAATACATTTAAAATACACTAAAAAAAATACACTATAACATAGTAATACACCTATAGTTTGATCCCCTCTCTAGACCTTTGGGAGCTTCTTAAAATATTAAACTGAGGGCTTCTTTTTAAAAATATTTTATTTATTTATTCATGAGAGACAGAGAGAGAGAGACAGAGAGAGAGACACAGGCAGAGGGAGAAGCAGGCTCCATGCAGGGAGCCTGAGGTGGGACTCGATCCCGGGTCTCCAGGATCACACCCTGTGCTGAAAGCAGCGCTAAACCGCTGAGCCAAACGGGCTACCCTGGGGGCTTCTTTTTTAAGTAAAAATTATGTGGGTGGCTGATTAAGCATTATGGTGGATTCTAACTCCCTCCTCCCACCGCAAAATATGTCTGCACTGATATTTTGTTTTCAGAAGGGAGAGAACAATTCCTCCTTTGGTAGTACAGCTCCTTAGAAAGTTTCTGTTAACTTAAGATACAACATTTTTAGATGCAATTATATCCTATTTCACTAGTGTATCAGGAAATATGCCTTCAGAAAGTCTTGGAGAAATTTTATAGAATAAGGCCATAGCATGTAACATTATATGGAAACTTGACTTGAATATGTTATGAGGAAAGGCTTCTCTAAAGAAGTGAAGTGACTTATAGAAGGTAACCAGAGGAAGAAGTAGGGGGCAGGGAGGGAAAGAAATTGTTTGTGTGGACTGAGTGGGAAAACAGTATATCCCAGAAACTGGAAGAAAAATAGGGTTGCTGAGGCAAAAAGAGGGAGCAGGAGAGAGGTGTGAAACATGATGAGAAGTGGACAGGGGAGATCCTACAAGAGTTCCTAGGCTGTCTAAAAAGGGTGTATAAACTCTATCCTCAGAAAAATGGAAGTCAGTGAAGGATTTTTAAGACGAGGTCTAATGATCAGATTTGTTTTTAAAATATCATTTTGTCTGCCATGCAGATGAAGGATTAGAGGAGCAAGAGTGATATTGAGAGAACCAATGGGAAGTTGTCAAATTGGGTAAGATGCCATGATGGTGAAAACAGCATGATGATTTGTCCTTGTCTCTCGGAAGCTTACAATCTAGTAAGGGAGTGGACATACATACACAGAACTATTACAGTGCAGTATGTGATATGCTATGAAATTCAGCAAGATAAAGTAAGAAAAGGAATAGGTCACTTTTAGCAGAATCAGGGAAATATCTTCTTACATGTTGAGCAGGATCCAAAGTCCCAAGTGTCCTGACACTTGTCCATCTTTGGTTTTTGCTTGATTGTTGTTATTTTTTAGTTACAACTGTTGTCAGGATAAGAAAATATTTTAAAAACAGCATTTCTACCTCTTCTGGTTTTGTTTCTGCTACAAATGCACAAGCATGTTATATTCAGGTTCACATTATCTTTGTCAGGCATGGTAGAAAGCAGTTTTTAAAATTAATTTCCTTTTAGGAAGTATTAAGTGATATCCCCATCTCTTGCCCCAGGTCATCTGTCAGTATAGTTGAGAAGAGCTTAGAGATAAATCTTCTCTTTTTTGCATACTGCTGCTGAGTCAACAACTGGAATGCACGGGCCCACACTAATGTCTGTGCAAATGAACAAAGACATGACACCTTTATCGTAAGAAATCTAGAAGGGATTGCAATAAGAAAGACTTCCACATGGTTCTCCTATAGCTCTTGGGGCCCCTTCTTGAAACATCCTTCTGAAACACAACTGTAAGCATTTTTTACTGTCCACACTTACATATGGCTCAATTTTAATATGATGACCCATCAACTGCAGTGATTTCCTGTGATGGAAAAACTATTGAGCCCCACTGTGAATCTTTTTTGAAGAGAAATAGGCCAGGCTATACTGATATCATGAGAAACAAAATGCTAGTTGGCCACGTAAAGACACATTGGGCAAGCATTAGCTCATGATTTCACATTGGTTAAACTCTCAGCTCCATCTTTTTGTGAGCTTGGGGAAGTCATTGACACTCTCTAAGTGTCTTTGGAAAAATAAGATAGTTAGGCCAGCTGATCACTCAGGTGCTTTGCAAACTTAGTTCCAAATGTAGATTTCCATCCAAGAGAGCTGTGAACTGATTTTCAGAAGGTTCTTTAGCCTCAGGATAATTATAAGTATTTAGTTATATGGGTCTATACACAAGAGATTGTCTCCTTCATACTGATGTCAGAAAAGAAAAAAAAAAAAAGCTCCTTTAGAACTCTATTTGAAAAAAGCTATTTTGGGCCAAGAGAATGAGAGGCTGGCTATTTGACTATGAATTTTGAATGTCCTGATTGTTTCCAAGATTGAAGAAATGGCATATCTGGCCTAAAAAATAGTCTCCTATAAGCTTGCCATTCTTAGACTACAGCCAGAAAATTCTATTCCATTTAAGATGATCCAACGTAAGGACACTGACAAATATGAAGCAAAGGTGATAAAGATGAAGAAAAATGTGACCATTGCCATATAAGGAAAAGTTGTTAAAAACTAGCTTGGCTTGGTCTTTACAAGACTTAAGGACACATTACAGCTGTCTCAAATATTGTGAAGAACTATCAGCAGAAGAGAAATGAGACTTCTCCTGGCTCTGCCTTTCCTGATAGACCTGGGGTAAATCGATTGAAATTGCAGGAAGCTTAATTTGTGCTCACTGTAGAGATGAAACTTCGGACAATAGTATCTAAACAAGAATGGAATGAAACCTAGTCTCTCTTGTGTGTGGAGTAATCAGGAAGAGACTGACTCATAATGATAGTGAAGCAATGATGGAAGTGTTTTTGCATGTATTACCTCAATATTCAGAGCAATCCTTTGAGGTTGACTGCATTATCATTCCTGTAGTACAGATAAAGAAACCAAGGCACAGTATGGTTAAGCCTTTTGCCTAAAATCGCCCAAAATAGCTGATAGAGCTGGGATTTGAACCCACTTGATCCAGTTACAGATTCTGCAGGCTTAACTGTGCTGCTACATTGCCTCTAGGCATCACATAGACATGCCATGGGTGGGATTTCTGCCTAGAGTTTCCAGGGTGGTCTTTGAAGGTTCCACTAATAGTAATGCATTTTGTGGTGCCTCAGACAGGCAGATATGTAGTGGTGCAAAATACACAGTTCCTATCCATGTGTCTAGTTGGTCCTTCTGCTGTAGTGATGCACAGGCATCCAGTTGCCTTCCCTACACCATCTGGCATTGGGGTTCATTGTTTTTTGGGAGTATTTTTTTGCCTGAGATACTGATGTCATCTGTTTAATCCATTTCAGCAGCTATGCCATGACATCTTTAAAAATAAAATCATGAAAAATATTCAAAAACATTGCAAGAACAAAAAGCTCTGCTTTCTGAGTATAAGGGCTACAACTAGATCTTTTTTCCAAACATGATGGATAGCTTTTTGTTGTCTTCTCCATCAGAAATAGCACCTTGTGTGAATGTTTGAGAGCGATCTTGACTCAATCAGCCCCTTGCCCATTAGGAAACACAATGAGAGATGGAAAGTGCTTTCCAGTACAGGGAAAGAGAATCTCTTTAGAACCTGATAAGATCTATCTAAAGGTAACTGACCAAGAAGGAGCGCTGACCCCATTTCATATACAGGTGCTTTAAAATAATTTGACAACAGGTAGTTAAAATGTAAGTATGCTGTGCTGTCAATCACACTCCGTCCTTCTGGATTTTAACGCTTGTTTTACTTGAGGGAAGATGATATTTGAACATTTTATGGCATCCATCAACAAAAATGTGCACATGGTTTCAAATAAGGGTTTTCAGCCTTCTGAAACCAATTACTTCTGCCTAAGTGGAAATGCCAAAGCAGCGATGTGTCAGCAACTAAGAGAATAATTTAGAATAATAATAATAAATACACACAACAATGCTGTGAAACAACAGAAATTGTACACACACACATGCACACACACACACACACACACATATGCACAAACCTTTTAAAGAGGTATTTCCAAAACTCTGTGTCAAACAATGTTAAGCCAGAGCGATGCAGAAATGTCAGACACATTACATGGGCAGGACGTGCAGTTGGCATTTGGCTGCCAGCGGGGGAGGCGTCCTCCTGCAACTAATTCCTCAGGAACCTCATGCTGAGTGTGTCTACAGGGAAGGGAGAAAAAAAGGGAGGAGGGGAGAGCAGATATTGCCTATTATGTTCTTCCTTCGCAGCTGGAGAAGGCCTCAGCTGCATCGGGCTGGGACCGCTGGTGATTTTCTGTAGTTAGAGGGGATCACAAAAGGAAGAGCTTCCCTTTGTCAGCCTATGCCAATGGTGAGCCAGCCTCTCCTGGTCATCCGTGAGGCCGGCACCACTGAACACGAGCCAGGCCGCCTCTCAGGGAGACTCGCCTCTCCTCAGCCTGTGAGTTTTCTCCATGGGAAGGTTGTGATGGAGTCTCGGGGTAAGGATGACCCAGGTGCACACAGCTGGGGCTTCAGGAGGACTTTTCCTAACTGACAGAGTAGGTGGAGCATTGACTTGGACCCTTAGATGAGGATCTCGGAAGAGGTGTGGGACTTGGCAGGGACACTGGTTTTACTCCGCAGCTCCTGGAACAGCCAGGAATTCTTGTCACCGAGTGTAATTTCTAATTCCTAGCAGGCTGTCGATCTCAAAGATTTTTCTGCTACCTTCATGATGGCTGCCAGGTATATCACCAGAAAAAAACATTCCGTGAAAATAGTTATAAGAGGGGATTTATTAACTGTAAACATCTGTTAAGTCAAGCATCTTGTGTCTGTTGCTGAAATACTCTTTCAAGTTACTCTCTGTACATCTGTCATGTTTTTTCACCCTTCAGAGACCTATTTGTGGTAGTTCTCTGTGCACTGATCGGTTTTACCCTTGATTGTGGCTCTGTGTTGAGACGTTTTTTAAAATAGGCAAAAGGAAGAGTGGAGAGATGATTCATTCTATTAATTGAACTTCAAAACGTGGCTTATTCTTGTGACCTGTATCTGATATTTAGTATGCTGAACAGATTTTTAAGAAACTCCTGGTGTCTTTGTTGCAGGTGGCTGGGTTTGTTGACAAATCTTCAGGTGCACCATTTGCCTTCAAAGGGCATGCTGCTGTCACAGCAATCTAAATGAAGTAATAATAATCTCTTGCATTTTAGGGTAACTTATGTTTTACAAAGTGCTTTTACTTGTATTATGATGAGTCTTGGAATTGATCTCATTTTATCACATCGAGGCTTTGTGATAGGTATTAATATTTTCAAAAGGCCCACTTTTTAAATGAGGAAACCAATGACAAAGTACTCATCCAAGGTCATCAACTAGGAAGTGAACAAGTTGGTACTTTAACCCAATCCATGTCTCTAGCTTTTGTTTTCTTGTGTGTATGACCTAGCGGTAGTATAGACACAACCACATGAGAACAGTTTCCTACTTGCATATTGTTTATTATGTATTTGTGTATATTTGCCATTTGCCTTTTCTTTTCTTTTCTTTTCTTTTTTTTTTTGCCTATTTCCTTTTTGTTCTTCAGGCCATGGAACAGTTGTGAAATAGAACAAGTTCAAAATGAGCACACCCCGCCTTTCTACTATACATGAACACATTCTTGAGCCCCTAGATGTAGGAGTCTTGAGATGATGTGACTTTCCTCTCATTTAAGAAGAAAACCATCAATAAACCTGAAAAAAGGTTAATATTATTTCTTGTGAGTCTAGACAAAACCAAGGGATTATTCTATAATGGTGTAATTCCACTTGGATTTATTTGAGTAGTAGGGATCGGGGGAGCCAAGGGAAAGATCCCAGCATCCTTATCACATATCAATTACCTCAGCTTTTGAGAACAAGCAAGTGTGTTCCCAGAAGCTATGGAGGGCAGATGCCCTCATGAAGAGCCTGTGGCATCTGTCTGTCCAGGCAACAGACAACCTTAGCACTCCCTCAGGAATCGACCAGAGACTTTGAGAACAAAACATATGTCATTCGGAAACTAGGAGCAAATGTCAAAGGCTAGTTAGATAAGCTTCAAATGATTGAGAAGAATACAATCCTCTCTTCCCAATACCACCCCTCTTTTTCCCCAACCAAGGCCTTTCCTCCCAAAATCCACATTCAATGCCCAGCTGCATGTGTCCATTGGTTTCTTATGAGAACACAGACATGGAGCGAGCTTCAACTGTCATAACACAGACTCCCATCAAAACATGGGAGGCATCTCTTTTCAGGTTCACGTAGTATGCTTGGCACTCTTTCCTTCCGTACCTTTCTTTCTGCTTCAGAATGAGAGCAAGGGATTTTCTGTGAGATTAATTCCTTTGCTGAGACAATTTTCATATTCTCAAGCCTTTTTTTAAGATTATTTAGCAATGTTCTGGTTACTTTCTAGAAAAGATAAATGTCCTCTCACCTCAGCCATGGTCTACCTTTGTGCTTTCATCAGACCACATGGGCAGAAGTGATGCAGATTATCACTAGAGTTTGCATTGTGGGGGCTCTGGTTTAGTCATTATTTTTTGAAGTTATTCTGAAAATCTCTTGAGAAATAGGTGGAGGGTGGATTCATAAAATCTTGAAATGTCAGAGCTGGAAGGCAATGTAAATTACATGTGGTCCAATTGTCTCATTATAATGATGAGAAATTGAGTCCCAGGGTTGAGGATTGTCCCAGTTTATCATGATAATGACATGTTACATATTTCCTATTTGTCCTTCATGTTGCCCTGAACCATTTAAGACCTTGCTCTCTATCCTGACAAATGACTGTGGGGGCCATATCAACGGGTGCTCTGTCCTCTAGCTGCCAACTAGCTTACTCAATGACAGGAGATCAGAGGGCAGAGAAGAGGAGGCTAGGGCACCTCTTACCAGCTTCCTTCTTGTCCTGGTGCCAGATGCTGGCTATTTGCCTGTCCCAGAGACACATGCTTTCTCAGGTGGCCTTTTCCAGACAGTTTTTATCTTTCTGGGTTCCTCCAGTCACTCCATCTCCTTGCCCCTACAGAGCTACTAATGGCAACAATTTCTCTTTTGCTAGCCCTAGAGCATTGTGCCCTTCCTTCTAGTTTCCCAAACCCTGACCCCAACTTTTTAAAAAGTGCCCTTAATAAACTCTCCTCACATTACGCAGTTTGGGTGCCATCTGCTTCTATGCTGCAGACCTTCACTAGCACAGCAATATCTCCAGCTAAAACTACAGCTCAGCTGGTTCTCCATCTCCGTAGGTCTACTCTTAGTCTTTCTACCATAAGTTTTTTACTATGGATCGCTTATTACTTTGCATGAGTACATCTTTTATAAATATACAATGTTTTTCATAGTGAGTAGCAATAGGATGTAATACTTAAAAATATGGGTCCAAAGTCTTGGGTTCAAATCCTGATTCTGCCACTTACTGTTGCTTAACCTCTGTGTGTCTCCATATATTCTCTCACAACTAAAAGGTTATGGTGAAGATAAAAAGACACCAGTGTGCTCAAAGAACTTAGCACATACAAGTGTTCAATAGTAATTGTTTATATGTGCCCAGCACATGGCGAGTGTTCCATAAATGGAACCGGGAGCCCGACGTGGGATTTGATCCCGGGTCTCCAGGATCACGCCCTGGGCCAAAGGCAGGCACCAAACCGCTGCACCACCCAGGGATCCCAAATGCTAGCCTTTTATTAGCATTTGCAATTTGTTAGGACTCACATTCTACGCATGGAAACATTTATTAGGACTCTGATTCTGTACATGGAAAAAATTGCGGATTTTCCTGATCCTTGCACAGTGTCATAAAATTTCCCAAGAACAGAGTCATCAGTGCCCAGGAGCTGAAGAATGATGAGGAAGTGGGGAGGTACAGATTTGTGGGGGTGTGAGTCACGGGGATGTGAGGATAGACAGAACAGGAATGCAGACAGCACTGTGATGGACAAGCCTGGATGTGCTTGGAAGCTTTTGTTCTGCCTGGGAGGGACATGAATCGGCAAGGTGGGGGTCTAGTTCCTGGCTGGCTGACCTGGGAGGAAACCATGGAATGTGCTGCTTGAGATTACAGCTATGAGCCTGGATGTTCCTACACCAACAATAACATGGGGGCTAGCTTCCAAAGGTACTGGTGAACCCCTACCTAGAGACTGAATTTCTTTAGTTTCAGGGTGTAAAATAAACCATTGTGTTCCTATTTTTATTAAAAAATGTTTTTCATATACTTATTCTTCCTTTTGAATTATTGATGAATATTCAGAGATGTGAAATCAGTTATATACTCTGTTATCCATGGGTATTTGGGAGTGGGGGGCTAGACTGTCCTAACTACTGGTTCAAGTAGAAAGCGTCATATAGCTCTTTGCCAATTAAAACTCCATGTGGCACATTTTATCCACAATGGCTTTACTCTTTGTCTCCCCAGAGGCGTGGTAAATTGTGGCTTCTCTTACCTCGATCTAGTGCTTTTCTCCTATCTTTAAATACAGCACTGTGACCTACCTCTGAAAGAAAAAGAAATAAAGTCATCCCATCTTCTGTTGCTCGGGACGGTGACAACTCTCTGTTATTACTTGATGTCAGACAAGGAAAGAATTTAATAGTGTTGGAGGCTGTGGGAGCATAGAAGGACGTCCATGGTGCTGTACAGTCTTTGTGAGTTAGACCTCGGTGGGAATATCTGATTGCCAGCAGCCCAGGCTTCTCCCACTTGTGTTGTCTCCCTGTTTTCTCTGTTACTTGCATTATAATTTTGATTTCTGGCCCAGAAGGTAACTGCCCCTAGAGTCAACAATTTGAGTTTAGGTAGCCATTAATGGGGAGGTCACTTGTAAATAAATGAGTGTCCTGTGCAGCTGGCTTCTTGTTGCTGTATCCACACTGCAATGTCCACTCCTCCACCCAGAAGTTAACATTGAATACCTCTGTGACACAAACGTCCAGAACTATCTCTAAGATAGTGAGTGAATGCATCTTTCCTTCTACCCTCCATTTTACCTGTTTTAAGTCATTTTGAAAATGTACCCTCTCAGTGAGCCCTATCCTGAACATGCTATTGAAAAGTAAAATTCACCCTTTCTCCCATTCACCACCCTCACTCTGAAACCCCCTCACCTGTTATTTTTATTTTAGGAGTTTCTAACTTGCTATGTAACACTTTATTATGTTGTTGTTTCTTTGTTGCACTAACACATAAGCTCTACCAGGGCAGGAAACCTCATCTGTTTGTTCACTGATCTATCCCATGGACCCAGAATGATGCCTGGTACATGACAGGCTCTCTGCCAGTGTTTTGCACAAATGAGTAAAACAGTGTCCTAAAGAAATTGAGTGGCTTAAATTTCTACAAGAAATTTTTTAACGCCAGAAAAAAAAGTCTAGTGCTGTATTTCTCCACCTTGAGGAATAACTCCTATTAGGAAAACTCATTGATTAAAAAAAAGTGTTTTTATGAAATTAATAATATCAGTGCAAAAGAAAAGTTTGTCTTTATAACAGATAAAAATATAATTGTTGCTTTAGATCATTATCAAATTGAAACTTCAAGATTAAAATCGCCAAGTGGTGCATGACCCCACAAATTCCTCTCCAAACAGCAGAGGACCTATGGGCTAAAGCAAAGAACCAACACCCATTCTAGCCTGAGCTTCTCAATAGCTATTCTGAGCTCGTGGCCTTGCCATTCCCCATCCCACCATAGAGGCATCTCACAAATATCATGCAGCCATCGGGCCAGAGACAGAAACACAGAGATAGTACCAGAAGGACCATGTCCAGCAACATCAGTGATTGGAAAAGTTTAATCAATTTTGAGTCATCAATGTGCTTGTACCAATGAGTTAAGAGTGTCATGAGAGCCACGCCCCTGCTGGAAAGAATGATGTAGATGCAGAAGTACTGCCTAACTGGGGGCTGGCCTGAGCAACACGTTCTGGATCCTCAGATGGCTTCCTGGAAGAGAATCAAAGTGACTAATTCTCAATCTTTCTCTCACGCTCACACACACGTGCACATGCATGCATACAAAGATATAAGATATTCTACAGATGAGAGAACAATCTGACCAGTTCTTCAGGAGGAAAAAGATACCTCCTGCCACACCCCCAGACACCCTATTTTACTCTTAGGTGGGAGTAAAATACAAGAACTTAGCTCCGTTTAAGCATCTGTGTTTTCATCTACATAGAGCATTGGAGCTTCTTCAACAGATAGAAGATATTACATGAAAGATGAAAAAGAATGCCTAACATCTATGATGGCCAGTCATTTTCCCAGAGAGTTGCTGGACACCCTCTCCTCTTTGCTGCATCCATTTATTTTTCCTCTACGAGACCTTCTATGACTTAAGTGGGTGCTCCAAAGTGCAGAGTTCCAATTGTCACCTTGCAATGGTAAGGTTAGGGACAAAAAGACAATTTTAGATACTTCCTACTGTTGATCTCTGTGTATCAGAAAGGCTTTTGTTGTGCTAGTTCACTGCTGTGCTTAGGCAAAGGTTTTTACATATTTACTGCCGCAACGTATTCAGTCTGTTATAAAGTAGCATCAGCGTTCAGGGTGCCATTCCCCTTTCTTTGACCCAGTTTAAAAAACCTCCAACTAAAGATGTTCATTAAGTTTACACAGAGGTTGCAAAGCGATCAAAACTCTTCCTTTCATTGCTACCGGAAGAATTACTGTAAGGACTCTACATCTTACCTTCCAAACGCTGTTATCTTTTGGCATGAAGAATGACTGCCATACAAGAAATACTTTACCAAAATCCAGTTGAAGTGTCAGAGATTTTTTTTTTCCTCCTCTTTTATTCCTTTTCAATGATCACTGATTATCTAGCTTATAAGTTCCACGTCTACACTTTCTCTTTGGCCTGCTTTTTTAAAGAGCAATTCCAGAAACCAAGACTGTGACCCTGAGGTGGACATAACTAAATATTGGCACTAAAGGTGCAAAGGCGTGCATTCCAACTCTCTCATCAAAGGCAGCCCAAGGAAAGCTCACTGCCTAGACAAAAATATGGTCCAAGCAAGTGAGTGCTTTAATGGATCTTTTTAAAAAGTCCTTCTTGAAACAGATCAGTTCGTGTTCCATCCTGTCTGTTAGATTGTTCTTATTTCTTACCTACCTGGACCATAGAAAGCACAACTTTTACCAACAAGCTCTTGCTCGTTCCCACATCAGTGCAATTTTGTTCTTCACATTCGATTCTTTATGCTGAGAGTTTGAAATTGCAGCCTTAAAGCTCCCAAGCGATTGCCAAATGTCAAGTATCCCCAGGCATAGCCACCAGCTGAGAGAGCGAGGCACTGCAGGCCGAATGGGAACTATGTTGTTATTATTATGTTTTTCGTGGGATGGAGAGGAGAAGAAAGGCAAAAAGAAGGAAGATGACTTGCGTGGGCACAAACACCTTATCTTCAGTTGCTCAGCATCTGTCAATGACCAAAGTCATGCAAAATGCCACATTTGGGGGCTCTTGGCTGACTCTGTTGCCACCCACACCTTGAGTAAATGATAAACGGTAGTGGGCGCCTCTGAGTTTTCGTTTATGTTAATACCTAGGCTTCTTCTCCCATGTAGGATGAACTTTACCTCACTTTAAATTATCTGCTTACTTGAATGAAGACTTTACCAACTCTCCAACTTGTTGAGCTTGACGAATAGTAACTTGTTGCTTCTCTCCCCCTTTGTCTGTCTGTTTCTCTTTTTAACTATCTCCTCTGTATCTGGTGAAGAAGCCAATGAACAATTGACAAACATGTTGTTAGTCAGGCCTTTCTTTGGGGAGAGGCCTCTTAATCAGTGAAAGTCAGAATTTCCAAGCCACTCCTCCTGATGGCCAATGTTGGGTCTCGTTATCTTGATTCTTAGCATGGGGATCTTTGGATAGAGTCTGATCAACAGGGAGATGTTAGAAAATTCTCAACCCAATATTCCAATTGCAAAATAAAGCAAATGATATATACTGCTATGGTTAAAATTGAGGGACTGCTGATTTGTCCTTCCCCTTCATCTACCCTGAGTTTATCATGCAGGCTGCTCTTTATTTCTCAAGTCTCTGCCCAACTTTTACTACTTCTGAGAAATTTTCAACGACCCCCACCCCGTGCCACCCACAGTTAAGTAAGGTTCCTCTTCCCTGCTCTCACCGCACTGTTTTTTCCATCACAAAACTGCTTATATCCTACTTAAATTAATTTAGCAATTTAATTTAAATTGTCTAGATTGTCAGTTCTCCAAGGAGCAGAACGCTGTCTTACTTATTGTCGGATTCCACCTGGCAAGGAGAAGCTTCTCAAGAAGTACTGTGATTCTCCATTGGCTGTGACTTTGCGGCCTGGAATCTGGAAAGAGTGTGCTCTATTCTCTTTGTGTTTGTGTCAGCCCACCAAGTCACACTTGGCAAATTTGCCTGCCTTTTTAGATCTAAAGAGAGCTCTTTCATAGGTGGAACAGGGGCACTTGGAGACGATGGGCCATGAGGATCGCCTCTTCGCCTTCTTCATTCTATCACCCTCCTGCAGAGAAGATGAGGGCCAAGATGCATATTTATGATCTCTGGATGAATGTGCCTTCTCTACCTGCCCGTGGGGAGCTCTCCCACGAGTCTCCCCTCCACCAGCCGCACTGCTCTGCTCTGATGGATGGAGCTGACCGGGCAAATTGCTATGCTGATGAACCGCTCAGCTACCTGCGCAAATGTTCCAGAGAGATCTCCAGGGATAAACTACATTTTAGAGAAGGATTCATCCACAGCCTGGGGTGAGCCTTTTAGCCCTTAGCTAGTCGAGTATGGCGGGCTAAGGAAGATGAAAGGACTATCGTATCAGTGCTCACTTTTTAGCAACCCGAGCGCCTGTCCTTGGGCTGGGGAGAAGCCTTACTGCATTTTTCACTTTTCCCAGAAAGTTATTCAAATTGAGACCTTAGAGGTCCGGGTGTCACCGTGCTCATTGAAAGAGGGAAACCAAGAAGCTGAACTGAAAGCACTTAAAGGAAGGATGCATTACCTTAAAATATGCAGATGGAAAACTGACATTATTGTCAATGTCAGAAGTCACCTTTCTGAATAAACAGTCACCTCTGGGCAAATGTGGGGATGTGTTTCGTTCCCTTTACAAATGACTGAGTATGCAAATGTAGGGAGGTGGAGTTGAGCCCTGAATGCAGGGTTGTCTTCTTTCATCTATCCCTAATGAGGAACACACAGGAATCTGTCAAGAAAGGCATCACAGGCTGATTTGTGCCTTCTGAATAGAGGGGATTTCAGTGGTAAATCTGCCAGCTGGTTTTGTGCCTGAGTATTACATCAGTCTCTTGTATGATCTTGCATCCTGTGTAAAATGCAATATTTTGGCCTAATGGGCAGGATTAGCAAGAGCTGGGAAGCCATAAATGAAAGTTTCTTGTTTCTAGAGAGCAAGTTAGAGCTTTTATATTATCTGCCGCAGAGCTCAGTGAATTTAAATGTATCTCTTGGGCTTTAGTAATATTCGTGTTAATGTCAAAATTGATCCCATTGTTATTGAGATGTGTGGGTTTTCAGGCCAAAGACACACAGTGCCTGTTGCCAGGGCTGATGAATATCTGCATGGGATATGTTCCTTCCAACCTTTTCCCAGAACTGAGTGAGGTTATCATTGGGGCCTGCTACCGAGTTCTGTTTTGTAGGCCTGGATTTTTCTGTAATTCACTCATAAATTTAATTGACATTCACTGACGACCTATTGTGTGCCAGGCACTTTGCTTGACTCTGGGGATGTAACAGTAAGCAACAAATCTGGACTCTTCTTCCAGAGGATTCCTACCTAAGTATGGAGATGAACAATAAAATAAACAAGCAAAAAAGATCATAATTTCACACTGATACTAGTGCTATATAGAGAAAGGAAAAGAACAAGAAGAGATGGACTTATGGAGAGGAAAACCACTAACTCTGTTGGTGATGAGATGGTATTTAAGCTGAGATAGAAAGGATGAGGCCAAGCCAGCCTTGGAAATAGAGGGAGAAAGAGCTTTCGAGATGAAGGAATTAGTATGTGCAAGGACCCTAGCCTGGGGAAGAGTCTGACATGTTTGAAAAATTAAATGGAGACAAGCATGTCTAGTGCAAAACAAGGAGGCAGAGTGGGATGAGATGGAACTAAAGAAGTTTTTGCAGAGAACACATCATATTGGGCTCTGCAGCCATGGTAGGGAGTTTACTATTCTATCCTAAGTGCAGTTAGAAGCCATGAAAGGGAGTTTTTGAGCTCAGTTTATATCTTAAAAACTATGTTTAAATAAAAATATCAAATGTGGCAAGGTTGTATTGAAACTAGAACCCTTGTGATTGCTGATGGGAACATAAAATAGTATAGCTCTATAGAAGACAATGTGGTGGTTCCTCAAAAAAAAAAACTCAACGTAGCATGACCATCTGATCCAGTGATTCCACTTGTGAGTATATTCCCAAAAGAATTAAAAGTAGGGACTCAAACAGATATTTGGACACCCATGTTTTAGCAGCATTATATACAATAGCCAAAAGGTGGAAATAAACCAATCGTCCCTCAACAGATGAATACGTAAGAAAAGTAAGGCATATACACACAGTAGAATATTATTTAGCCTTAAAAAAGATAGAAATTGTGACACATGCCTCAACATGATGACCCTGTGCAAAGTGAAATAAGCCAGATGCAAAAACAAATATTCGAGGGTTCCATACTTACGAGGTAGGTACCTAGAGTAGTCAAGTTCATAGAGACTCAAAGTAGATTAGTGGTGGCCAGGAGCTGGGGGAAGCAGAATGGGGAGTTAATGTTTAATGGAGACAGAGTTTCTATTTGGAAAAATGAGGAATTTCTTGAAAGATGGGTGATGGTGATGGTTGCACAACAATATGAATTTACATAATGCCACCAAACCGCACACTTAATGGTGAAAATGGGAAATTTTATGTTTTGTCAATTTTACCACAGTAAAGAGCTACCAAAAAAAAAAAAAAAAAAAAAAAAGCTCTCACTATCTCATGCTAGATAGAAAAGAGGCAAGAGAACAGTAAGGAGTACAGGAGGTGATTGCTCTAGTTTGGTATTAAAACAGTGGTGGGCTAGTGACAATACAGATGCAGAGGCTCTGTGGATCTGAGACCTATATTAAAGGGAAAAGCTACAGGATATTGATGGATAACATCACAGTTCTTTATAGTTAGAACACACTTGAAGCCTTTAGACCACACTTATGGGGGTAAAGACTGGCAAAATCCCTTTGACTGGCAGATGTGTTTAAACTTGACATCTTGGTCCATGACACGAAGAGCTTTATTTTTAAACTCTTCAGTAGTCTTGGATAGAGTATGGGAGCTATTGCTGTTGACATGTGAATATTTGCCTGCACTGTCATATAGCAGTCATATGCTCTGTGCGAGCGTGGCTTGTCTTTGTGATTTGCAGTGATAACTAGCGTGTGGCTAGAGTTGTTTCATTCTCTTTCTTATTAGTAATGCACGTCTTCTATTAGCATATGCAACTAACTACTCCCTTTCCCCTGTGCAGTGTTGACATTCATTGTAATGATTTATTATCCAAGCTAAATAACCCTCAATATGAAACAACAAACATGCCTATGTTTGTGTTTTCCATTTGTTTTGTTTTCTCTTTCTTGCTTCCGCATAAGTAGGTAGTTCTTTATGTGATAATTACGTGGTACAGAAACAAGCAGTTGGAAAGCCCACCAGAAAGGTTAAGAATGTTGATAAGGTTTATTTTTTAAAAATTGAAAATCCACCCAATTTTAGTAGCCTCCTACATTACTGCCTTAGAATTTAAAAAATAACTAGATTATTAAGAAAATGTTTGTTATGAGCAGACGTTCCATATAAAGACTTAAT
The DNA here is from genome assembly GCF_053574225.1 of Canis aureus. Taxonomy (NCBI): domain Eukaryota; kingdom Metazoa; phylum Chordata; class Mammalia; order Carnivora; family Canidae; genus Canis; species Canis aureus. The sequence continues at coordinate 45,766,621 of NC_135614.1, read as the reverse complement.
GATCTATGGAAAGACCGTATTTGGGCTTCTTATGGAGCCTCCAAAGCCTATAGGAGTGTCGTTTTCTTTTTGGGGGGTGTTTCCAAAATGGTCTGGACCATGAGGCTACAATGTGGTAGAGGGTAGTGGCTGGCTCCTGAACTCTGCACTCCAACTGCCTGAATCGTCTCCCAGCAAAGCCACTAACGAGCTCTGTCACCTTAGATGACTTACTTAAGCTCCCTGAACCTCACTGGGCACATCTACAAAATGGAACAATAGTTACACCTAACCCATGAGGTCCTTGTGACAGTGAAGTAGGATAATAAATGTAAAGCTCTTGGGGTGCCTAGGTAGCTCAGTTGGTTAAGTATCTGACTCTTGGTGTTGACTCAGGTCATGATCTTGCAGTCATAGTATGGAACCCCGTGCCTGGGCTCCAGGCTCTGCACATAGCGTGAAGTCTGTTTCAGATTCTTTCTCCCTCTCCCTCCTTCTCTGCCCCTCCCTACTCATGTGCACCCACTTGCACATTTTCTCTCTCTCTCTCCTTCTCTCCCTCTCTCTAAGTAAATAAAATCTGAAAAAATAAAATAAAGCTGTTGGAACAGTTCCTATCTTAGAAAAAGTGCTCAGTAATGTTAGCTATCATCATCAGTGAACCACAAATAATATTGCCATTAGAAAGACATTATATATGAAAATACATTTATGTAAAGGCATCATATAGAAAGATAAAGAGAGAGAGATATATACACTGAAGTTATTTTTCTGTAAACATGTATATATGACAGTGAAATTAACAGGAAGAGTGATGTATAGTTTATGGAGTGCTTGGTGCCCATGATAAATTTGTACAATGAGTACAAATGAGATGAGAAATCTCAGTCCATAACCCATTTGATATTTAACAAAGGCATATCCTCACCCACTCTGGTCATTCTGTTTCTTATTAAATTTATATTGTCCATTTTAATCACTGCGACCCCTCTCCCTCAACATCATTTTGGACACGGGAGCATTTTCCTTGGCTAATGACAATTCCCACATCTTAATATCATAGACAACTAGTTGCCTTACAGTTCATCCAGTTAAAGTTACCTTACCTGACTTACTATAGCATTTTTGTTTCCTAAAGAAAAAGAAACACTAATTTTTTGTTGAGTTGCAGCTTAGAAACCTAAGCAGGCTATTCTTGCCGCAGGCTTTTCCCCAATAGAAAATTGTTATTGATGTTTTGTAAGTATCACATTCCATTCAAAGGTAAAAGGCTGCTTCCACTTGCCATTTTTCTAGTGATTTTTTTTCTACCCTGTGTCTGCAAGTCAACACTCCTGGGCTCAATTAAAATATGTATTTAGCCACTGGATTTGCGGAGAGATGATCTAACTTGAATACTAATTCCTGGGCTATTGCCTATGAATTCAAGAATGGTGCACATTGAGGAATGGCTTTCAAGACAATGGCCAGTGAGCCCAAGATGCCTGGCAATGATCATACCTGAGTATATGTGTATACTTGGATTCTGATGAGTTTTGCAGCAAACAGTGTTGCTCATTAAAATCACAATTTGAGGGCAGCCCGGATGGCTCAGCAGTTTAGCGCCGCATTTAGCCCAGTGCCTGATCCTGGAGACCCAGGATCAAGTCCCACATTCGGCTCCCTGCATGGAGCCTGCTTCCCCCTCTGCTTGTGTCTCTGCCTCTCTCTCTCTCTGTGTCTCTCATGAATAAATAAATAAAATCTTTTTTAAAAAATCACAATTTGATTGAGATCATGCCCACCTGAAAAATTCAAAGTCACCAAAACTATGCCACCTCTTGCCTTCCCAGTGCCTAGGAATCCTGTAAGACAGACATGAGTTTTTTGCAACCTCTGCTCTTAAGACTTAATACATAACATCTTTTTTAAAGAAAAAAATTATTTATTTATAAGAGAGAGAGAGAGAGGTAGAGACATAGGCAGAGGGAGAAGCAGGCTTCCCATGAGGAGCCCGATGTGGGACTTGATCCCAGCCCGGAGGATCATGCCCTGAGCCGAAGGCAGATGCTCAACCACTGAGCTACCCAGGCGTCCCATGACCTAATACATAGAATCTTGATAGCAAGTGATATATATGAAGCTCTTACTATGAATCAAGTCCTCAGCCCCTAGCCGGGAATAGAATGATGGCCAAAGGCAGGCACGGCCCCTACCTTACATAGCTTCCATTCTTGGGACTAAGGAGTGGTGATGTAGTCATGGGAATCCCTGAAGCTTTCCTTTGAGGAAGGGCCAATTGAACAGAATAATGAAGGCTTAGTGACTAGGAAAGAACATCTCATGCAAGAGAAGCAAGGTACCTTTGCCCGTGTGACAAGTGGGAGCATGGCCAGGTGGGCACCTGAGAGAAGTTCTGGGTGGCTGAAGCCAGGGAAAGCAAAGTTCAAAATAATTCTCAAGAAGTGATATGAGTTTCGTCTTGACTTTTTAAACTAACTCTAGTATGATAGTGGGTATTATGGATACTATTTTTCCCAACACCTCAGCACATTAAAGCGTAAAGTGGTAAAATAACTTCATTCCCCAGCTAGGAAGTGGTAGGTGTAAGATCAAAACCCGTAGCCCGAGCTTATAGCCAACATATCGTGCTTCGTCTCTAAGATACATCCCTCATATTTTCCAGGCGTTTTGACTCTGTGTTGTCATCTATTGCCAGCGTGATCTTTCTGCAGAGTCTCTTAAGTCCCAAGGTTGGTTTAGTTGGCATCAAAAACAATCCAAGCTAATTGCTGGCAGACTAAAGAGGGAACCCAGGTGAACTTTTACACAGCCATTGTCACCTTTACTCCAAATCTTAGGGTTTCTGAGCCTCAGATGGAAGCGTTGAAAAGAGGGTTTGAATGTTTTTGGGTCACGGTGGACAGTGCCATGGCAGGGAGAGGTTGGCATAGCTTTTTCAGCTGGTACCAAGTTGTGATTTCAGACAAATTTAAAAGAAGCAAAAATAGTATTATATTTAAAAATGGTTTCAAGTTATTTAAGGAATAAAAATAATCTGATATTTAGTAGAAGAACAGAAAAGGAAAGGAAAAGGGGCAGGACGGGGAGAGATTCATTGGTACATTATAAGCCCACCTTGGTCGATCTGTCTGTGTCCCTCTCCAACTTTCGCTTTGAAGCTGAACACTTGATAGATGAGCCCAGCACTAAAGAAAATGCCCCTTTTTTTATGCACAAAAGCTTGGTAATTGCCGCAGAAAGATACTTAGTGGCTCATAATATTCATATAATCAGATTAGTCGTGAGTCCTACCTCAGCGGAGGATGTTGGAATAATCCAATTCGCGCCTGTTTACCTTGTCTGTGTGAGCACTTCTTTCTCCCAGTCATTTTATCCTTTCTGTTGGCCTCAATGGGTGCTATCAACAAAGCTACCCCAGTATCTCTGAGAAGTCAATTACCAGATGAGAGAAAAAAAAAAAAAAAAGATTTGAATATTCGAAGAAGTGTAGGGTTTTGCTCTTGTCTTTGCTTTTTTTTTTTTTTCTTTCTTTGTAACAGTCGAAACAACCGTGAGGCTTTCAACCTATGCTACTAAAATTTTGTTGGGCAGTTAACATCTCAATCCATGGACAACTGCCTCATGACCAATCCTCTCTGAGCTTTGAACATATGGCTATGTCTGATGGCTTCGCTGATTTCACCAGGGAGAGTTTTATAAGATCTCTATTTGAGGGAGCAGCCACTACACAGATGAGTGATACACTCCTGGAATTAATTATAGCTTGCCAAGTTTGAGGATTGATTCATTCTAAGCCCAGAGCCAAAAACTCATCTTAAAGCTGGCTTGTCTTTGATTATCTAGGTCCAGCTTACAGTCCCTCGAACCCACTGCCATTTGTACTGTGCTATTAATAGTGGGCTTTGTATTGGAAAAGTCCTTAGATTGAAATTCACTTTCTAATCATACATACATAGATGGAGTGGGGGCCATACATTCCCAGGAACTGATAATTAAGAACGATTTTACCTTGCCACTCCAGGCTTCCTCTTTGCTGTGAAGGCTTCCTTTCTTCCTGAAATGAAAGTGGCATTTCAGCCATCTGGCATAGGCTGCTATCAATAAAGGAATCCAATCACATTTACCCACATTATAATGCATGAATAATGAGCTCAATCTTTATAAATAAATACGTGCTCCCTACAATATAGGAGTGGCCTCCAGCATTTCTGATCTTTCCTCAAAGAAATAATACTTGAACAAATAATATATCAAAAAAACAACCTAATAATTCCTGGAATCTAATGGGAGAAAATAGCACGGATTAACGGTGATAGCTGCCTGTCAGTCTTGGAAGTCTACCTAAAGAGTTGTCAACTGTGTGAAGTTTTCTTCTTACTCATGTTTCGCTATCAGGAAAGCTCACTTATGGCTTCATGAGTTGCCTTTTCTTTGATTTTCTTTTCTTTCTTTCTTTCTTTCTTTCTTTCTTTCTTTCTTTCTTTCTTTCTTCTTTTTCTTTCTCTCTTCTTTTTAGGCACCATGGCTCTCTAATTTTCTGGAAATAAATCCTAATGGGTGTTCTCCTAGCTTTCCCTGGGGAAAGGGTACAGGCCAACTTCTCACATTTGGTGTTAGGACTTTGGAGTCTGACGTTTTCAATTACCTACTAGACCTGGTATTTTCTCTGAATAAAACACTTACCAAGTGTCAGACCCACTCTTCTACAGTTCCTAGTACAAAAAGTGCCCTATTAATAATTTGCTTTGGATAGATTGCCAGCATACCAAGTGTCAGCACCTCCCATAGCCAGGCATGCATGTTAAATAGAATTAATATCCTATCAACCAGAAGAACCAATAAAACTATTCTCCATTTTCTATATGCTTAGCCTCTTTGAAACTACTCACAAGTCTTTTATTTTGGAAGCATATTTTACAGAGAAGAAGACTTCCTAAGTATGATTTATTTTTTTTCTTCCCTTCAGAGAAAAAGGATTTAAAACTTTTTGCTTGGACCCTCCAGAAATGGCTCAGCCAAACCATCAAAATATCCCCACAGTGAGAAAAGATGCTGTATTGTTTCAGAGTCCAGATCTGCCTCTTGTGATAAACAGATTTAAATCCTCACTATTCACCCAGTGCAAGCCAATCTGAGCCATGGAATACATTGAAATGATAGAATGCTTTCAAGTTTAGCATTTTTTGTGTGCTCTGTGGTTGGAAATTCTGTTGGAGAAATATGGTTAGACTATTTTGACAATTTTTAACCTGCTTAAATTGGATTTTTTAAAGTGCACAAATTGATGTTCTGCCTACTTGGAGAATGTTTTAAAGATACCAAGACTTCAAAGAAAAACAGTGAGAGTAAATCAGATGCAAGCATCCCTGTATCCATCCTAGCAAAATTAGTTTAGGATTTCCTAGGGCAATGCTAAATTAGAATGATTCTCAGGCGTCAGGGCAAGTACCACTGGTAATCATCTTTTTTTTTTTTTAAATGGTGGGGGGTAGTTGTTGGCTGAGAAAAGGAAAGATATTTTCAAATCTTGTGGGAATCACTAAATGAAATCAACTTCATAGACATTTTTTTTCCAAGGAGGCAATTGGGAATTCTTAGTGGCCCTGCTACTGTCATGGAGAATTGTGTCAGTTTCTGGTCCATTGGAATTTGAGGTGTCAGGTAGCCTTTCTTACCCTCTCTGTTCTTCCCTGCCTTCCCATTTGGTCATCAGATACCTTTCTCTTTCTTACTGCAGGAGAAATTAGGTCTCGAAAACAGCAACATGTATTAGCCACGATATCAGCTCCAGAAGCTGAAAGCATTTTTTAAAACGAAGCCAGAGAGATGGAGTGATCTGCTTGATAATAAAGCTTAGCTTTAATGCCAGCTCCATGCTGTTACAGCATATTACTAAACAGCAAGAAATGTGGCACAGATGTTGTGGCGGCCATATTTTACACCATCCAAAAGGTCATGTCGCTTGTTATTACATTCAGAATCAATATTAAGTGAGCGTTCCAAATTTCAGCTGTCAGTTGAATTTATTGCTGCAAACCAAAGCTGAAGGGTTCTCGACTGTGATCCAAGCAAGCTAACAAATTAACTAATATAAGGGCATGCCTAGAAGAAGCAGGTGACCCACATGCCAACAGCAGAAGCTGGCTTCTTACATAGCTGCGAGAAGGGCTGCCCCACTTGCCAATCAGAACAATTGTCACCTTGATGTTCTAAAAAGAGAAGGAAGGAGGGAAGGATAGAAAGAAGGAAGGAAGGCAGGCCAAGCTGGTTGATTCTCAGGTAGATGAGATATGATGAGGGCAGCTTCTTTAGATGAAGTGTGATATACACCTATCTGTCTGACAAAACAAGGACAGTTAGCACACCTTGGAGATAAGTTGACCTTCGTTGCGAAAAAATCTGGGTACCTAAGTTTACTCCGTAGTCTTCTTTAGACCTAGTTGTAGAAACACTGAACCAGGTGTTAACTGGGCTATCTTCTTCTATCCTGCCACTTAACTGTCTCAGTAGCTGTATCGTGGACTGTCTTTCTTAGCTGTAATCAGCTCTAGAAAAAGTACAAAAATACCTTACAAATGGACATCCATTTAATCAGTACACGAACAGCTGAAGTTGTCTACAGTTTAGTAAAGGGAATTGGGAGGTTACAGTTTACTAAAAGAAACTCTAAATAATATCCAACCACTGGATCAAGAGTGATATACAGAGTCTCAGAAATGCCATGTCAATATATTCTGCACAGAATGGTAGGTAAGAAAGTGGAGGACTGTCTGCTGCCATCTCCAAGCCTGTGAGTCCATATACCCATGGTTTTCTCTGAAATTACTTCTAAAACCTACCTTTACCACGGTCTGTGGTAGTCTCTCCGGAACATCGGATGAGAGAATGAATGTTGCCCAATTCACAAGTGGTCCAGAGGACATGCTGGGGCTTCTGCCTAATGTGAAACCTCATACCGTCTTCTCACCACGAAAAGTGAGCAGGAAACTGGGTTGTGTGGTCCCTCAGCAGATGGAATTTTTATTCTGAGAATTTCCAGTACTTTCTGGCAACTCTCCTGAGACTTGGGATGCGTTAACTCAGAACTGCTGGTAACTCAGAACTAGGTTTAACCAAAGCCCTCAGATGCATCCTCCACAAGAGCGGTACTCACTTTTGGATATTTTCTCTTATCCCGCCTTCTGTTACAAACGCAAGTAATGATTTTTAATTGACTTTACTACGAGTGTTTAGGAAAAAAAATCTGTAATTCTAGTAAATAAGTACTTCAGTCAAGGACTATTCATTATTCAAGATTCAATAAACATTTTTTGAGTACCTACTCCGGGCACATGCTATGTTTGGTGCTGTGGGATAAAAAGATAAATATGATGTGGTCCCTATTCTCAGGGACTGGGAGAGAAACAGGTACATTGGAATAAGTATAATGCAGTGTACAGTTTAAAATTCTGTTACCTTTTGACCCAGGGGGTTTATTTCTAGGAATTTATCCAAAGAAACCTTGTGTAAATTTATGTTTGAATGTCTATTAGTTGTTTCATGGTGACTGGCAGCTAAGTAGATGCTCAATGACTATCAAATAAATATTATGAACTATTTATAAGAGCAGAAATGGGAAATTCTAAGTGTGCAACAGAGAGAATTGGTTAAGTATGATATCTACAAATTAGATTTTATAGAAATTTTGTATTTTGTAAGAATATTTAATGGCAGAGAAAATATTTTCTAAATACATTGTCAAGCAAAAGCAGCTTACCAAGGAATGTATGTAGTGTGTTCCTAGTTTTGTGAAAATACACACCACACACACAGAAGAGAGGCTTTTATATCCCCCATGACCAAACCAAGAGACTGAAGGTTTAACTAAGACAGTAAAGCAAAGAGTGAAAAAAAATCATACATACCTAAAAATTTAAAACTAGAAAAGTTTTTTTTTTTTTTTCACTTATCTTAAGGGGAAAGGCCAAGCTTTTTCCTGGAGTGTGGAACATTTTTTTCTTACATACATCACTCCCATTATTCAGCATATATAATTCCTATTTTGGGTTCTTCAAAATAGAGCCAAAAATTGAAAGGCTTGCAAAGAAGCCTGAATCCTGAATCCTTCTAGATGTTTATATATTCCCCATCAATTTCCTTCAGTTGTACCTAATTTGACAATATTGTTTATAGCAATTTGCACACATGGAGTTTTTTTCAAAGCGTAGAATTTAAGAAAACACTTTGTGTTAACACTACAGGCTCATGCTATATTTAACTGAATTGTGAAATTAGATTAAAATGCAACTGGCATAAATAGGTTTGGGACAAACACAATTTGCAGTCACAAAAGGGGAGAGAGTTATTAAACAGCAGCCTACAAGCTGCATGCTTGAGGTATGTTAGTATGTTTTACAGAGGGGAGAAGAGTATGGGCTAATCCAACAGTCAAATGCAAACTCCTTAGAAGAGCTCCTCGTTGATCCCTTAGTAGGGAGAGAGAGACAGAGAGACTGAAAAAATAGATACCACTATGTGAATAGTGCTTCTCTCTGAAAGAGGAAATAATGATACATTTGTATTCGTTTTCTCCATTTATGTATTATTCAGTCTTTACAGAAAGTATACTTTGATAAGGAGACAAATTACTCACTAAATTAACTTTTAATAAATATTAAAAATAAAAGATGAAATGTGCCTATGTTTATATGACATACAGTGTTTAAGAAGTGATCTGACAGGTTAGTTAGCAGCACTGTCTTTGCACTTGGGTTCCTTGGCTTTGAATCTCAGCTCGGCTACCTCTTCACACGTGCAGCTTTGGGGAGGCTCACTTGAAGCAGGCTATAGTCCCCTACTTTGTATAACTGAAAAATAGAGATAGTAGTAATAGAACCCAACATCCAGGATTGCATGAGGATCAGATAAAGCATACCAATATTTTAGAAGAGTGCTTGACACAGAGGAAGCACTTAAACATTAGCGTGGTCTTGTTTTACTTATTTTCCTATGTCATCAAGGGGCTTTATTTCTAAATTGGGAACCAAAATTCAGCTTTGTATATCATTCAAGGGAAAATGAGAATAAGTGAATGATGGAGAGCATATGTATATTTATCTTGATGTTATAGGGTAGGGGTTGGCCCAAGAGCCAAATCTGACCTACTGCCTATTTTTATAAATAAATTTTTCCTGGAACACAGCCACACTGTTCATTGACTTCTTGTCTATGCCCATTTCCAACCTGCAACAAAGTTGAGTAGTTGTGGCACAGACCACATAGACAGTAGAAGCTAAAATATTTACTATCTGGCTTTTTATAGAAAAAGTTGGCCCACTCCTGCTCTAGGAAATCCATCGAGGATAGTATCTTTGTCGACGGAATACAAAGGGAAGACTGTGAGCTAGAAAAGTGTGGGTGAATGAGGGTACTCAGATGTGTACCCATATCATATATGTGTGTGGAATCTGCTGAAACCAATATGTGTTTATGTGGAAGACTCATGCTCAAAAGAAGAAAGAAAAAGTTGAGCTGAGTAGGACCCATGCAAAGATCTTTGTCCACAGCAACAAAGGTGTTTAGGCCTAGTGTGTTGGGAAACAAGGAGCCATTACAGGCTGTTAAGCAGGGCAAACATATGCATAATATGGCTCAAAGGAGATTATCTGCCAGCGGGGTGTGTGTGAGAATAATATGGTAAGGAGGAAATAGGTTCTCCCCAAGAGTGGTGGTGGGAGGGAATAGAAAATTAAGTTTCACATAGTTCTTTAATCCTTATAAGAACTCTCTTTCCCATTCACACAAAGAAAACACTGTGGGTTTCTTCTCAAAAAGTAGGCTCAGTAGTATACAGTCAACAGCAGAATTTATCAACATTAGCAGAATAGCACAGTCTTTCCTACAATGGAATTAAAATAATAATTCAAAAATGGGATACTTAATCTGGATAAAAACCTAGATTAGGCTCACAATGCCTTACTTTAAAAGTTATATATACGTTTGTGTGTAGGCTGCCCAAGCCTTAGTCTAGGGAAACAACATAAAAACCATCTTATTCCATGTGAATTCTTTGATGGCAAGATCTGAGTGCTTACCTGGCCAGTTATCAATGTCTAATCTGACTCGCACTCAGCTTAACCCGTGGCCAATGGTTTCAACAGCGTTAACACATATCAGGCTGTCACCCAGAGCTTAGGGTTATCTTTAAAGCCCTTGACTGTTGTAGAGAATATCATCGTGGTAATGAGGTGGAAAGAAGAGAGTTTCCATCCTAAATGTAAAGTGAAAAGAATGCACCTAGCATGCAATCTTTTAAAAGCCAAGGAGCAGCAGGGGTATGTAGCCGCACTGCCTGCTGGCTGGACAGGGTTTTGTACTACATCTCAGAGGTCCTCTGTTAATTACAAAGGCTTCATTGACAAAAGGTCTTCAGCAACTCAGAACCAAGAAACAGCTCAACAGCAGAGATGATGTTGGAGGAAATAGTCACTGCCTTACCAACCAAGAACCTCTCTAGAATTTAATAGGGGGCAAGAGAGGTGGACATGATCCTCAGTAGCCTAGACTATACATTGTGAGATCTCAAGTGCACTTTCTTGGTACCCAAAAATTCCCAAGACTGGGTGGGCACTTGGGCTACAATCTCCTTTGAAAAGTGAAACTGTATTACTTCCTATTGTCCTACATACAGTGGCTTTACTAGGCCCCACTCTTCTGTTGGAGTCCTGATACCAGTAGACTTGGAACAACATAAAATAGGGCAGAATTGCTTGAGTAAGTGAGTTGTAAAAGGTGTGTTAGTCCCTGTCCTTTTGATTTTGGAATCAGGTAACACACTAGGACAAACGTGGCTTAGAGAGACAGGCTTTCTGAAATGCTTCATAAGCCCTGGCATTACAAAGATCTTCTACAATTGCTGCTCACAAAATCTGTTCTGCTCCCAGCACAGCTCTCTAGGAGGCTACATCCTTCTGGAACTGGGGTGGCAGGGGAGGGAAGCAACTTAGCCACCATTATACTTGGCTGTGGAAGGTGGTGAGCCACCCCACCGGTGTTCCAGAGAGGCTGGGGCCAGGCTCCAGGAAGCCACAGGACAATCTCAAATATCCCAAATTTAGAGAGATATGAGAGTTTCCCAAATCATGAGACAAGTACCAGGGTGATACTCCAGGGGAATAGCTGGGTCACACACTAAGTACATTGAATCACATAGCAAGAGCAGTGTTTGGTGTTGACACTCTTAGCATCTTCATTATCCCAAGGAGGAAACTTCCATTTGACACTAGCATGACTTCATAATATAGCCGATTCTTATCATTCATGGATTTCCTATTTGTAAATCTGCATACTTACTAAAATATAATGGTCACCCCCAAATCAGGACTTGTAGCGCTTTGATCACTTTCAAGGACATGTGTATAAGCAGTGAAAGGTTTGAGTCACCACTCTGTCTTCTTGTTTCAGTTCTCATGAAGTTAGAGTGTTATTTGATGGTCCACTCAGTGCCAGGTTTTCCACATTTTTGTGCTTTTTACTGATAATTCTACTGTTTAAAATGGCCCTTGAGTGCAGTGCTGAAGGGCTATCTAGTGATCTAAAGCACAAGCAGGCTGGAATGTGCCTTACAGAGAAAACACGTGTGCCAGATAGGCTTTGTTCAGGCAAGAGTTACTGTGCTGTTGGCCATGAGTTCGAAGTTAATGAATCAACAATATCTATTCAATAAGATGTTTTTAAACAGAAATGCACATAAAGCTATTTATTGATAGACTGACGAAAATTTGATGACCAGAGACTCCTAGGAACCTAACCCTATATTTCCCATAGGAGGAATGGTTCGACATTTTCTAGTCCAGTGTTCATGGTGACTTTATAAAACCTAACTACCAGGAATAATGACAATTGTACTTATAATTAACTAGCAATAGCATTTTGTAAGATTTGGTAAACACTTGTGTTTCCACTTGTTTTTCATACCACATATTTCTTATTGCTGTTACCTTCTATTTGTGACATAAATACTATAGCAAATTTTCCTTGTGTTACAAAGTAGCAATACAGGTGGGGTTTTTTTCCCCCCAGATAAATGTAAGTGAAATAACTGAGTAAATTTAAAGAAGAAATACTAAGTAATTGATCCTATGTACTAGTAAATATGGTAGTATATATACACCCACGAACAAGATGTGAAGGAGGAAGGCATAAAATAACTTCTGGAACCCTAGAATTGGAGAGAGCATTGATTCTTCACCTTTCCTACTCACTGCCTCCTCAGAGTCCAGGTCTGTAGCAGACAGCAAATTTAACAGAGGAACTGGGACATGGCTCCCTGGGAAGGCAAAGAGTAAATGAAACGGACTGAGTAAGTGCATGGCCTGTCTAAATTCAAGTTGAGGCTTCAACAGTCTCGACAGAATTTATGAAGATCGTAGATTAGGGGTTTTCTGCATTGGTTCTAAGTTTTCTTATAATTAATAGCAGGCTCCTGAATTACTGTTAATAATAGAGTTCACCAGGCTTGGCCTTTAAACCATGAATTGGCCAATGGCCCAGATACGCTGATTCTCCCCCTCACAGCCCTGGGAAGGGAATAAGCTCACACCACACCTTAGTAAGACACTGAGATCATTTCCAAGTTCGCCTCTTTGCAGCACACTGTTGTGTAACTTGCTTTATCGTAAATGCAAGAGAAAGGAGGCTTTTGGCACTTGGAGCAAAAGATATAAAAACAAAAAAAAGTACAAGGGAGCAGTCAAACTGAAATGCGAGCAATTAAAGAGACAAAAAGTCCCCTTAGCTGCCTTTTGGGTACTTTTTTGATCTTTTCACCAAGGAATTAGTAGCTTTTAATTTTCCCCATCTCAGCTTAAAATACTGCTGGTGGAAAAGAAATGAACATTACGGGAGGGCTGCTTTGGATTAAAAGGCAAATGTAGGTGAGTCAATCCAACAGCTGTCAGATTCCATGAACACAGACAGGGTCCGCTCACCTAGTTCACTGGTCAGCTTTAGACTGGACAGCAAAAGTCCCCAATGCAGAAGCATTTTTCTTCACCATATTTCTAATCAGATGCGTGTCTCCACTTGACTTTACTTAGCATCATCTGATTTGCGGCTTCTGCCATTTAATAGGGAGGAGGGTGATTGCTTAATTTTCTAAGCAATTAGAAGGACAATGCTTTTGAAATTGAGTGTAAGCTCAGGTTCTGTGCCCACCATGGAAGATGAAACATCGATCAGCTCCAACTACAAACTGGAGGGGCTTTTTTCCTCTCCCTCTCTTTCTTATCTTTCCTCATTCCTCCAGGATCCTTTTGTTCACCAGCACAAACCGGTGTCAGCTCACCCAGGAAGTTGAAGAGAGGGGTCACATTAGTCGGGGAGACGGTAAGGGCCAGGCCTGAGGCTGCTCAGGACAAGAAGGAGACGTGTTTGTAGATGACCAGTGCGTGCTGCGGGGCAGGCCCATGCGGTGCTGGCAGCAGCTCGAGCTGCTGGGCGCCAGAGCACATTATTTCAGAAGGAAGGGTTTCTGAACTCCAGTTTAACAAGCCCTCCACAGCTCCACTTCCAATCCCCAGGAAACTCATTAATGCAGTTGGATGTGCTTAAGATAGAGAGAAGTGTGGCCTCCCTTCAGCTCCACCAATGCCAAGGTGGCTTGTCCATGCATTAGCCCAGCCTCTTCCTCTGCCCTGACTGGATGGAGATGCTTCCAGCCTTCTGAGAACTAGCACAGACATGATTCCAATTCACCACGTCATTTCTAACATTACAAAAATGTCAGCCAACATATGAAGGGTCCTTTGCCTACCAGCAGATCCTCTGGCCCTGGTGAGAAATCATATGGATTTATCAAGGCCATGCTTGGCCAGGCTAGTGGGTACAGTAATATAGCTGGCACATCATGAGTATCGCTGTGAATAGATGGTAGGAGGAAGGAGTTTGAGGAATTCTGAGAGTAAGGGAGTAAATCACAAGGCGAAGGTAACTGGCCCACAGATGATAACTCTGAAGAGTGTTTTTTTACAACCAAATTCAGGGTTAATTCAATAGAGAACAGCCAACCAGAACAGTGTCCTAGTAAGAACAGTAATTCTAAGAATAGGTGCAAAAATCATTGTCTATTTCAAATTCTAGCTCTGCCACTTCTTAACTTTGAGACTCAGGACAAAATTACGCAATCCCTGAAGCCTCAGTTCCTTCCTGTAAAATGGGTGTGTGTGGGGGTGGATAATGGCCTCCTGAGAGGCTTGTTTATTGTTCTGGGGACCTTTGTTTTGGTAAAGAGATAAATAAAACAATGTGAGTATGATTGACACAGAGCCTCACCTATAGGATGCAATGGAAGGGTCGGGGATTGCTGCTGCTTCTCCTTCCCCTCCTCCTCTTTTTTCTTCTCTTCCTGTGGTTAGATCATTTGAAGCAGGGATTGTGGTTTTCACAGAAATCACTCACGCTTCCATTTTAGGCTAAGTCCTACAGTAAAGGAACGTGAACTTTGATAGCGATCACAGGTATAGTCATTGGCCAAAGGCTGGCAGAATTCCTGTCTTCTGGGAGTTTATATTCCTAGTATGCTCTGCTTACCTGCTTTTAACCTTCTCCAGCATGAGGAGTTAAGTGAGTTTTGGGTGCCAGAGAAATAGAAAACTATGTTTTCCTCTCAGCCAACTAATGAATAGAAGATTGCACACATTTGCATTTGTCACTGTAATTCCTTTGTTCCAAAAAGGGGTGAAAAGAAGGTCAAAAGGGATGTCATACATTGGAAGGAAATATCAAAATGTGTACCAGGCTCTCTTTAGAACATCACACAAAATTGAGAGTTTGTGTTATTTGGGTTTTCATTCAAGGTAAAGAATCTAAAATACCAGTGACAAATGATTTGTGACTCCTACTCCATCTATTCAACTCCAAACTATTTCAATAAATCTAGGAATTCATCTCTATCCTGTTAAATTAAGGTTTTTCCATTTTGAAGGAAAGAGTGCCAAATTGATAAAGTCTTTTGAATTATTCTCTCTAAATATACTTAATCTTCATTAATGCAGCCCTGCATGGTATTCTGAGCCAATCTGAATGAACAGGAAAATTTTTCATGTATCTAATTCTTAAAAAAGACAACATTTCTTCCCCCCCGCCCCTCAACTACACAGCCTGCCAAGGAATGTGTGTATAGAGATTTTTATGTACGTTCAGAGTTTTTCTCTCCTGTCTCCTGGTCTCCTGTCTCAGCCCACCCTCATTTCTAGATACTATGTGATACGTTTTAATGTGGTCACTGAATTTTCTTTATTTTTCCTAATTTTCCTCAGTGCCATGGGAAAATAAATCAACCATTTCCTAACGTGCATTTGATGTGAGGAAGTCATTTAGGGTAGTTCCTTTCTTTCCTTTTGTTTTTCCTTGCTGATGTGGCTAATAAAACAATGTGCATTTCAATTCCCAGGCTCCCCGGATTCAGACCTAGAGAGTAGCTAACACACAATTGATTTCCAGCCCTGCAGGAAAAGGGAAAGCAGTAGAGAAAGCAGATGGATTGATTGCTGAGATACAGGCCCTGTGGGATGCTTCTATATCATCCACGTCTTGAATGTATGAACAGTCCTCTCATCAATAGGAAGATCCCCAGGAGAGTAACTTCATAGGGTTCAAATAGAAGTTTAATTGGCAGGTGTGCTAGCCCACGTTCACCCCTCTTCAGGTCTGTCCTGCTATAATAAACTGCCAAACTTACAAATTCTGACTTGAGAAATAGGCAAATCCAAGGTGGAAACGTCAAATGGTGGTACTAAAAGAGCATTAGTCAAGGGATTACAAATCCAAATATCTACTAGTACCAGGCAGGCAGATGTGAGACAGTAAATACAAAAGTACTGTTATATTTACCTAAGCATAACACCTGCCTACTTACTTTCTTAAAAGGCATTCTGGGGTGGGGGGTGCCTGGGTAGCTCAGTCTGATAAGCATACACCTCTCAATTTCGGCTCAGGTCATGATCTCAGTATGGTGAGATCAAGCCCCACATGGAGCTCCACACTCAGCAAGGATTCTGCTTATTGTTTTTTTTCCTCTCTCTCTCTCTCTCTCTCTCCCTCTCCCTCTCTCCCCCTCCACCCTCCCTTACCCCTCTCCCTTGCGCTCTTGTGCACACTCTCTCTCCAATAAATCAATCTTTAAAACAAAAAAAAAAATTAAAAGTCACGCTAGGGGTAAGGGAAGTATCATAGCCAAACAAAACATATTCATGGGTCATCTTGGCTTACAGGCTGTCATCTATGAGCCCTGAATTAGTGTCACTCCTCACATTACAGAAGAGAAAATGTGGAATGTCGCAAGTGAAAGCTCTTACCCCATGTGGCACACTCAAAATTTTCTAAACTCACATTTTTTTTTTCTGTCCCTGATGCCATGACCAAACACCACACTTAAAGTTTAAATTGTAGCCTAGAGAACTATCCCGTGATGCTTCAGGTCTATGCTCTCTGGAATGCTTTTACTTATATTGCTAGACAGAACTCTCTCCCTTAAAAATGACAGCAACTGAACAACACCTGGCTACAGCAAAAATTAAAGGGAAGTGTGTTGCCTCATACAACAGGAAAATTCTGGTTAAAGGCATGACTGGATCCACATGCTTAAATCGGCTTAAGAGACACTCTCTCCATCTCTTGGCTCTTCCCTTTTTTTCTGTTGGCATCATTTTTAGGAAGACTCTACTTACAGTAACAAGATAAATCCCACTAGGTCTAGGCTTACATATCTATCTGTCTCACAACCCAGCCAAATTGTAGTAGAGTTTCTCTTTCCCACTAGATACCAACAAAAGAGTCCTAAGATCGAATCTCACTGGAATAATTTGGGACATACACTCTCCCCTGAACCAATCACTATGACCAGGAGAAAAAAATATACCCATTGGCCAAAAGTTGAAGTCTCCCCAGTGAACCTATTGGGTTGGGAATGAGGAGGGAAGATCAAGAAGATGCAATCCAGAAGTCAATGGAAACCAAGCAGGCAAAAACCATAGACATGGATTATACTTCCCTGCCATGCTCTGTTCAGAGTTTGTCTTTTACCCATAAACCTTAGCATGGGGCCTAGGGGTTTGGAATTTGTAGGGCCATGTCTTAGAGTTGCCTGAACCTACCAGAAGGCAAATAGTAGGGAGCAGTACAATTCCTAGTGACTCAGATGCCAAAGGTTAACCTCTTCCTTATCAATTTTCTCCACTCTTAGTTTTAATGTGTATTATTAAGCATTTACTAAATATCAAGGACTTTATTAGGTATTTCCTCACAACAATCTTACAAAGCACAGGGATGATTATTCCCAGGGGCAAAGAGGGAGCATCTGCTGTTCAAGGTTCTAGTGAGCCACGAGATTTCCCGTACAGGAGGGGCTTGGAAGGAGAGAAGGGATGGATCCGTGGGCCAGCCCTGTCTCAACCATAGCAGCTCTTTCATCGATCTTCTATTTTTAAATTTTGTATGCTAATTTCTAAAAAGCCATTGGCGCTTAATGTTTTTTTCACTGAAAGTCACTTAGCAAAAGTGATTTTACTGCTGAGTATTCATACAAATGACAGAACTTGAGTTTAATCTCAAAAAAATAAAAGAGTAAAGAAAATATATTGACTGAAAGGTTAGAAAAGTTCAGGAAGGGCTGATTCCAGGGGCTCCTATCTTGGATGGCTTCTGTTCTGGATCAGTTCCATTCTTGGACTCCATGTGAAAGCAAGAGGTGTATCTATCATGCTCCTGGTTCTCACTTTGTTTAGAGTCTGCCTCTTCCTCCAGGCAGCTCCAGGCATTCGTCTTGCTTCTGGCAATCTCAATAGAGAAAAAGCCTCTCTTTGTCCAATAGTTGTAAGAAACATCCCAACATTGTGTCTTATTTTGTCTCAATGACCCATCCTACACTGCATGCCTATTCATGGCCTCTGTGACCAGAGGAATTCCACGCTCTGTTTGGCCGTGCTCGACTCAGGTGTCCACTTGTGCACCTGCAAATATAGGCAACGCTTGCACACCCCATGGGTCTAGAATGTGGGAGAGGTGGGAAAAAGGAAAACCAGGGATCATTAGTGGAAGGTGGCAGGCAAGAATGTCCACCAGCACTGGAGTCAGAGAGCTCTAATTTCCAATGCATACCCTAATATATTGTGTTGCTTCTCTTTTGTCATTGATATACCTAAAAATAGGTAGCTTGTATATTTACTTTCCACTGAATTCTTTTTATTCTCCCATGGCAATTATGAGAATATAAATAACCCGTGATGGGTAACTGGTCCATGGAGATTTCTGTTATGCCAAAAAGTTGGTTCTGTTTTGCCAAAAGAACACAAAAGTGTTCTTCACTGAGAAAACACAGGTATAGTAGATGTCAAGTAGCGGATTCAGATCTTGGTCATTATTGAGTATCTGTGTGACCTTGAGCCAACACTTTGCCCCAGGTTTCTCCTTCATAGGATTTTGAAAGGATCAATTGAAGCAGTATGTATGTGTATACACACACACACACACACACACACACACACACGTCTTCATGTAGCACCTAAAGGGAAGTATTGCTTTCCTGTTTTTCAAGTGATATACACCCAGGGACCATTCTAATTAAAAATTCCTCAGAATATGTATACTCTAGATTAATTTACAGTAAAAGAATCTATTAAAATATTTCCTAGATTAAATCTATTTCATCAAGGAAAAGGTACCTGATGGATTCATGGTGATGAAAGTATTATTAGTAATAGTTGGCAGTATTTACAAGTAACAATGAAATATTAAACAAGATCTTGAAAATAAGGGAAATATTTAGATCTTCTGAATCAGAACAGTTCATCATAGAATAGATCTTCAACACTTTGCTTACAGATTTTATATTAAGGTAATGGTAGGTATGGTAGCAGAAAAGCTACTAGCTTAACTTAGAAGAATAATGTATATTATTTTCATCACAGTCCAATGGATTATTCAGGAAACCATACTCCTTCTAGTTGATGGCTGTGCATTCACTTAGATCATCAGCATCCTCTCCATTCAGCCATGGGAAGTACCACTGTTTCTTGATCACTGACCCATCACTTCCTCTCTTTTTACATTAATACTTCTGTGGCCCTACCTGGATGCAAGTAGAACTAACTAATGGAGTCCTAGAAACAACTCTTGACAATGGAAGGGGAGGCAAAACCTAGATCCTACTGCCACCCTAGATCCCACTGCACAGTACAGCAGCACAGTCCATGATTTTGTGAGCATCTTGAGGAGAGTGCAGTGGCTCGTTGAACATTGCATTCTTCTTGCTCAGCATAATACCTGGTACATGAATGTTTCTTGATTGAAGAAAGGAATTAATGAAACAAACTAGCACATAATCAAGATAGGCCTTATAAACAATTCCTAGGCAAATGATTGCAAGCATCTGAAATCCATATTTTCCTTTTCCTATTACTGTCCTACCTTAAGTTTGGAGATAAAAAAGGATTCCTGGGAGCAAGAGCTACCCAGTGCAGAAAGCCAGAACCAGTTGCAGGTCAATAACCATTTTACCTTCTTCCCAACTCCTGGCCTCTCCACAAAGCTAAACTCACCTCATTCTCTGGTTTGCGGAAGGGGAGCCAGAAGTAACCCTGAACAGGTGGAAGGAGCAGATTGCAGTGTTTCTCCTCTGGACAGCCCAGCCAATTTTGGCTGCCCCTGGTCATGGATCTGTCATTTTCCAGATTGGTTGGACATTCTGAATGTCTTGTTATTAATGATTATTTTAGCATTCACATAAACTAATTTAGGTTGTCTTTGTTCCTTTTCAATTATGTTGTTTAGATTCCAGCCAATTACCTTAAATAAACCACCTTAGTGTGTGCTTTCATTTGTTTTTTCAGGGCCAACAACGTTCTTTGCCTGTTAGGCAGTTTTGAGAAGTAGTTAAGAATATGCTAACTACTGTCAGACTGCCTCAGTTCAAATCTTGGCTCAGCTACTACCAGAAGGGTAAAATAGGACTTCAATAATAGTTCCTACTCTAAAAGGTTATTATATTAGAAAAAAAAGTACTTAGCACAGTGCCTAAGACATAATATGTACTTAATAAGTGCTAACCAGTATTATTTTATTGTAATTATCTAGGTATTCATACTTGAACATTTTTAAAAGGGGACTAGATCCTATTATAGTTTACAGATAAAAGAAATAACATCCTGGAAGTTCAGTTTCTCATTGCCTGGTTTCTTGATTTAACCTCTATCTCTGCTCTTTGAGTGTATTTTTTGTTATTAACAGACAAAATAAAAAGAGGACTTTTTTAAAAAAAGATATGATGAAGCCATGCCCTGGCTTTGATTCCTGCACAGAGCCTCCATTCATGTCAGTGCGATTTCTCTGCATGGATTGATGGCAGAATGTGGTCTGTTTCTAAGACTGTTTAAAGCAGGGCACAAAAGAAATCACACTGGCAAGGTCCACAGCTGGCAAAACGGGAGAGACTAAGCCGGTGAAAGAAGCTGTTAATACAGACCAGAAAATTTTTAAGCTAAAAAAAGGAACATGCCCACTGAAAGTCTGAAAGCAAAAAGTTTTATTTGGGTAAAGCAATGTTCGACTCTGCATGATTCCTACTTAGAAAATGCACACGCTTGCCTTCTCCAACTGCCAGAACATCATTTTTTAACACAGAGGAACCAAAATAGAGAGAGGAATAATGGGCTTTCAGACAGTCCATGCCCAAAAGCAAACCTAGAAACACAAATGTTGAAGTGCCTGGAGCCATCTGAGTGTAAAAGAAGGGGTTCCTATAACCCCTCTATCACAGAGTTGATCTTCCGCTGACGTTGACCATCCTCTGGGAATCAGTATAAGCAAGATTTCCAATACAGTTGTGAAGAGGGTACAGTACTGAGGGTCCCCGTCACTTGTGTCAGAGCTCCTTCCTCTATCCTTCTCACTAGATTCTCCACAAAGCCCCTCTTGCCCGAAGCCCCCAAGTGACAGTCCACCCATAAGACAAACATTGTCTAAACTCACAGCTTCCCCATCAGAGGCTTTACATATTGAAAATGCCTCTCCATCTCTGGTAGAGCGGACATTCCGCAATCATAGTGATGCTCCCTTTTTGTAATCAGTGAAAAATAAAACTTTGCCTTTCATTTTTTTACTCCAACCCCTGGAATAGGACTCAACATTTCATGACCAGTCACATCTCTGCCAAAAGGTCCCATTTCTCTGTGCCTGTACTTTATCAGTAACTGCCCACAATATGCATTTGGCTTGTAGACCCCAAGCGGGTAAGTGTAGCCTGTCAGATACCCTTAGATTATATCTGGCAAAGCATAAGTCTTTATTAAAAGCTCTCTAGTGAAACTTCAACTGTCCTATCTCAAGTTTTGCATAATCTTCAGTACAGTGCATACTAAAAACATGGATTATATCATCTACGTATGCACGTGCATGTATTTTTATACATCTGTGTATTTTATGTATAAAGTGAAACACAACACCCCACATATGGAAATATGGAAATATTCCATGGAATGTGACAATAGTGATTGCACAGCACACAGGGGAAGCAATTGGAACTTTAAAGATGACCAATAGTTCCCAAATTTTGCAATTAGGAATCAGGAAGAGAGTTACAGTCTTGATTTCAACCCTCTTTTACTATTTAAGGGAGTGGACCTATTTTTTTTTTTGTCACCTACACGGTGCTTAAGAATTTGGAAATGCTGGACTACAATTAAAAACAAAACAAGCATCATTGAGATCTCCACTTCCTTACCTCGCAGTTTTCCTTTGAGGATAAAACAGAGTAACTGACGTGATGACATCATTAGAACCTACCAGACCGTCCAAATGAAGCAGCCATGGACTTCTGACTTGAAGGTTATCGTGTGTCTCCTGGGGGGCAACTTGGTGATGAAGGCACAGCATGGTGGCACATGTTGGAGGGACACTCCACTCCACCATCAATTCCCTGATGTTTCTCGTGACACAGGTGCAGAGAGGTGTTTGGAATGCATCCCAACCAGAAGCATGCATCAGGAGATGAGATGGTTCATGTACGGCTCCAGAGGGTTGCTCAAGACTTGAAGACAACATGTTCTGTCTACCTCACTGACTATAATAGTTCCTTGGGAGCCACAAAGAGCAGTTGTCTACATCCTTAAGTTTAGGGACTTCCTCCAGAGCTAATGTTGCACTCAGTAGAACAGAATGCCTCCCTGGGAGTGGTTACCAGAGGTCATATAAATCTGCCTGGAGGTCTGCAGTGCCTTTTTTTGTTTTTTAAAGGTGATTCATTTCTACCCCTATGAAGTATCCTTCTGTTAACAGGCATTTACATGATAATAACGATGTCAACATGTGCAGCATTACAAAAAGAGTTTTGTATGTTGAGTAACATTTTCACAGTTTCTGCAGGAGTCTTCTCCTCTGAGGTTTCTATCCCTGATTGAGTTTTCCAATTTTCTCCTCCTTTCTTTTGCAAGTCCTGCTGCACAGAACGCATGCAGGGGAAGAAAACCATTTTTACACACCCACTTTTCCTGGATTCTCCAGGCTGCGTAGCAAATATGCATTGCTATGGGCCTTTAGAAATAGGCCAGAGTGAGAATCTCTCCATGTTGTTTAAACCTCTATGCTGCCTTGCTCTATCTAGGTAGAAGTAAATCCTGGTCTGGAATTACATATTCTTATCTTCCCTTCTGAGGGGGTGTAGTGCAACCCGGGCTTCAAGATCAAGAGAACACCAGCTTCTTCTACTTCCTAATGTATGATCTTGGGCAAATGACTCAAAGTCTCTGAGGCTCTGTTTTCTCATCTGCAAAATGGGGGTCATAATAGTAGTTTCATGAGCTGGTTTAGAAAATTAAGAGAGAAGAGAACCACAAACTCTGTGTAACTATGTATAATAGATTACGGCAAATGTTTAACAAATACCTATGATTTTTCAACATCTACCTCTTCCCAGGCATTCTTTTTCTTCCTTTCTCTTTAGTAAAAGCAAGTGTAATAGGTTTTATGTCTCAAATCACAGTTTCTTCTTCTTTTTAAAAGATTTTATTTATCTAGAGAGAGCACAAGTGAATAGGGGGAGGGATAGAGGAGGAGGGAGAGAATCTCAAGCAGACTCCTCACTGAGTGTAGAGCCCAATGTAGGGCTCAGTCCCATGACCCTGAGATCATGACCTGAGCTGAAATCAAGAGTCGGACGCTTAACTGACTGAGCCACCTGGAGGCCCCTAATCACAGCTATTTTCTTAAGAAACATCAAGAGGTGAGTAAATGTGACCAACTAGAGAGAGCAAAGTGTTGTAATAACATTACTTTCTATTACTCTTCAGTTTCGCTTCTGTATCCATCTTTCTGTTCACTTGGAGAAAAATATTAAAAAAATGTTAATAAGCCCTAAATTTGAGTATTAAGAATAGAAAAGTGATAGACAGTGAGGAATATTGCTTAGGGCTTCTCTCCCCAACAATTATTATTCCTGAATATTTAAATTCTATTTCTATCCACCTATTTAATTGAGGAATATATTACAGTAGATGTGTCACCCACCAGTCCACTCAGAACCCAGATAAAATCTAAAGCTGCTTCTCCAAACACACATTATACAAAAGCTACAAGTGGCACATGTTTGCCAAATAAAAGACTTGTTTGAAAAAAACAAACATTTTCTTTGGGCATGACAAATTACACATGTTTATTTCAAATCTGTTGTTTCTGCTGGGGAATCTCAAAGGGAAATAAGTTGTTTTGGTCCTAGCAGCTTAAGGGTATGAGGTTAGCTGTTCCAAAGATCAAGTCGCCAGTGATTCCTTTACTAGGAAAATGGGGGTGGATATTACATTTGTAATGAACCTTTGTCAACATGCATTTTCTGTGTTCTTGGTTAAAAATGAATCAATGAGTGTTTAATTCATTCTGTGTTCAAGTACTGAGGTTGATATAAGTGTGTACAGCAAGGGTCAAATTAGTGAACAAAGGAGGAAGCTCTGGAAAGTGAAAGAAGTAGGTAACCATCCTGTGGAGAGGTTTCACATGAAAGATGAGTAGGAGATCCATGGCACAAGTGGAAACACAAGGGAAAAGAAAAAGGCTGGAAGGTTCACAGGGAGAAAATTGGTGGGGAAAGGAGACATTACAGCAAAGCCATAGCAATGGGAATTTAAAGAGCAAGAACGGTAAACGCATTGTGGTATCCTGGATAAAATCCTGGCACAAAAAAAAAAAAAAAAAAAAAAACTGATGAAGTCTGGAGTTGCATTACTGGTAATGTGCCAATGTTCGTGTCTTATTTTTGACAAACAGACCATGATGATCTATGATGTTGATGCTAGGGACCTGGGTGAAATCTGAAACTGTTCCAAACTAAAAGTATATTTTGTAAAATAAAACCAAGCATGAGGGATATTGAATAGAGCAGTGCATTAAGCTGACCTGGGGTTTGGGGAGTTGAGGGAGATGCACAGGAAGGCTGGTGCCATATCAGTGGAGACTGGAATGCTGGGCTGGGGAATCTTCACCCTGGTACAGATGGACAGGTGAGAAAGCTCTTATGGAGAAAACCGTTGAGAGGGGAGATAATATTTGATGTTTGTACCCGCCCCCCCTCCTCAGCACTGTGAGAATGCAGTGATGGTGGCACATAAAATCAGATCTATCCATCTTCCAAGGGATTTGAGGCTTATGAGTGGATTTAAGAAGGGAAGTTGAGGGAGAAATCCATATGGAGTTGCATTTGATCCTGCAAGGGAATGACCCTGAAAACAGTTATCTATGGACCTCCCTTTGACAGAAATCCACAGTGAGGAGTTACAAGGGAGGAGGAAAAAGCCTTGAAGGCAACAGAATGAGGAGGTGCAGGAGCCAAGAGAACAGCCATGAGGCTACATGGCTCCAGAAGTCCAGGGAAGACAGGGTATCAAGGTGAGTGTGGACAATATTGTTAAATGCATCAAAATCCAGCAAGTGAATGGGAGCCATACAGATGTCACTAGGGAAGTAAATGATGGCCATCAAGACAGCCATGTCACTGAAGTGATGAAGACAAAAGCCAGATTTTCTCTTTGAGAAAAGAAGAAATCAAAGCAAAATGCACATTCCACCTTTATAAGAATTTTTTCTTTAGAGAGAGAGAGAGAGAGAGAAATAAGATGTCAAATAATGGATGCCTCTGTATGAGGAGGAAGGCATTTTTGTTGTTTTCAGTGATTGTTATTTTTAAAGACAGAAGAATTTTTTGCCAAAAGAGAAAGGAAGGAGGAGACACTATAGGTGCTAGAGAAGGTAATGAGAAGGAAAGAGTCATCTTTAGGAGCTAGAAAAAAAAAAGAAACAAAGGCATCTATACAGGCATTGGCTTTATCTCAACCGACACCACAATCATTTCCCATCTGGAGCCATGAAGCCTCCTAATGCATCTGTTCACATCTACCTGACCCCCCCCCCCATCCCCATATATTCACAGTTCAACTGGAATCTTACCATGCGGTATCCCTCCCCTCTGAAAACCCTTTACAGCATTGTTCTTTGGATATAGATCAAACTCCTACTAGGAGCTATAATCTAAACTCTTACCTGCCTCTCCAGCTTTATCTCACACCATCCCCTCTCCTCTGCTTGCAACCACACTGGCTTCCTCTCCATTTCTTGAAAAGTATGGTCTTCATTTCCATAGAGTCTTTGTGGATGTACATAGTGCTTACTCTTCCTTATGCTTCGCTTCCATCTTAACCCTCTCATCCTATAGATCTTAGCTCAGTTATCTATACCCAAATGAGGCCTAAACTCATTCATACACTTCTGTAGCAGCTCCTTTTGTTTAAAAGCATATCTTGCAGTTCACTCAGCTTCTGTGGGTCCATGTATACCCACTTGTGCATACGCCTGCACACAGAATTGAGTCTGTCTCCTCCATTAAGTTGGAAGTAGCTCAAGGCTATTGGTATGCCATGCCTTCTCTATTCATTCTCCACAGCCTGGAAATAGCATCCAGAACATGGAAGTTGCACATCTATTTGAAGTGGCTACCAGGACAGGTTGTCCATGTTCAGGTGTTTCTGTGGCATCTCTGGAATTACCCTCTCTAGCTGTCTTTCAAGGTCCTGATGCAGCTTGTGTCAGCCATGTCCTCCCCAAGAGAAAATTCTTTATCCCCCTCTTTTCTCACTTATACTATCAGTACACTATTTGGCAACAAGAGACATAAATTCCACTGCCTACGGGAACCAAACAAGGATCCACTCCAGTTTGTCACAATTTCCTATTAAATATCACACAGAGAAGTTATTAGTGCTAATGAGGAAGGGGAATCTCTACTTGTTAATCTTAGCCTGACATTGATGAGTGTATGGCCATTTTGCTGTGGTGCGACTTAGCAATGGTTGACATGCAGAAATACGTTCTCAGTGTTCTCAGATCTCCTGATTTGGGGGTCAGATTCAGCCTAGCACCCTCTAGCCAGACACATTGGTATGTGGAAAGTAGAAAGGTGTCACTTGACGCATGGAATCCTGACCTCCTTTTGCTTATGGCATCCCATGTAAAGCTTCCTTGCATTAACTAGGACCCATCCTAAATGGCATCCCCTTTAATGAGCAGAAATATTTGTCCCTTTTAACTGAACAGCTCATAGAAGCAATTAGCATTTAGGGAATTTCTTGTTTAGAAATAATGCCTGCATCAAATTTCCCATTATGGACTAATTTGAAACTGTAAGATAGATGCTCATTTTTCCCTCAGATAGCACCTGCAAGCATTTCTAGCAGTGGGGCTTATAGCAGCTTTATTATGGGTCATCATATTTCCTTCATGGTATGAGAGAGAATGGTGGGTAAATAGAAACCTCTTTAACTTAAGCATTTTCTGAGGAAAGAGATTACGTTCCTTTCAAATTTCTATTTACCTGTCATCACAGATCTGGACGTTGAGTATGTTTCGCATGTTATAATTACTTCTCTCATTGCCTTCGGGATCACTGCCTTTTAGCCACTGCCTGGGATATGAAGAGTGATGCCATGTGTCAAAAATGAATACTGTGCCAGAAAAGGGGAGGAGAGAAACTTGCTGCTGACAGTCTCAGAGGAGAAACAAATCTCCTCTATTAGTTGAGGGGGGAAACATGGATGGCACAAAACATGCTTCTGACCCCACCAAAGCTGCATGTGCTTGATGTGGGCCATTCTGATCATCATTTTTATAATATGGGTATTTGATAATATGGATAATAGCAATAAAGGTTAGTGTTTATTAAATTCTAAGGACTGTGAAGTCTTTCCATGATTTATTTCCTTGACTTACCCTGACAACCCTATTTACTGATGGGAGAGTTGATGTTGAGGTTCACTTTAACGCCTAAGTTTATTCAGCTAGAAAATAGGAGTGCTGGGATTTGAACCCAAGTGGGTTGACCCCCCTGAGCCAGAGCCTCACCACCACCAACCCCACAGATGTTAACTTCTCAGTCACCTCTATCAAGACCTGTTGCTACCAAGCCCCATCTTCCTCAGCCTTCTGTAACTTAC
Organism: Canis aureus; assembly: GCF_053574225.1. Classification (NCBI taxonomy): domain Eukaryota; kingdom Metazoa; phylum Chordata; class Mammalia; order Carnivora; family Canidae; genus Canis; species Canis aureus. Next base: position 45,739,136 of record NC_135614.1, on the reverse strand, counting down.
AGATGGGAAGTGGGTCACTCCTTTGAAAGCCCCTTGTTGACAACAAAGAAAGCACTGCCAGCCACCTGCTCCCGGTGCAGATCTATGTAGCACAGAGTGAGCATTCGGGTGTTTAGGACACAGTCCTCATGTTGGGAAAGAGGGAACAGGACGAGACTTCAAACCATGCAACACAGAACCAGGCATTGAATGCCTCCTTTTAGGAAAGGAGCCGGCAAGGCCCACTGTGGGCTGGGAGCAGGCTTCACCTGTGTGCACGAGGGGAGCTCTTCCATGGGTGGGCAGCTTGCCCTAGTGGGGAAGGAGCCCAGAAAGGGAGGGAGATGGGGTGGGGGCCCTGGTATTCCAGGGGATCCGCAGACTCCGCACTTTTGCCTGGGGCCGGCCCTGCTTCAAAGTGAAACTTCCACAGGAAAACTAAATAAAGGAAAGAAAAGCCAAACAGAACAAATTCCCATTTAGTCAGCTTTTACTGTCCTCGGAGGCTCTGTGTTTATGCTAGATCTTAATTATGCTGCTTGTCAAAGACACACTAAACTCCACTGTGGTTGAGGGAGCTATTTTATCTTTTTATCTTTACAGTCAGAAGAGGACTTAGTATGCTGAACCCTACCCTTGATGAGCTTCAAACCTGGAATAAAAGAACGTTTCTCTCTCTCCTTCCCAGTTGTCCCCACCTCGGCGCCGCCGACCGTGAACACCTAATGAGGAGGCTTTGGCGGTCTTATGAATCGGCAGAGCCCAGGTGGCCTCGGACAATACTGGGAAGTCCACGGGGGCTGCACAAGCATCCCCTGGATAGCCCCCCAGCAGCGGCTCCCAGACCCCAGACCCCAGACCCCATGCATCCGCCTCTAGACCTCCCTCCCCAGGGCTCAGAACCCAGACTTCCCGGGGAGCCACTTAGCTGTACCCTCCCACCAGCACGAGAGCCGGGAGCCTTCCTCCGGGCATGCTCAGGGTAATATTGGGGGGATTATTTGAGATGTCAGATGCACATCAGTGTGCAGTAAATGACTCACACCAGGACATTGTTCCCTTTTCAACCCTGTTGTACTCTCTCAGATGAAATCAAGGAGAATGTCTTCAGTATTGTTGTAATCTTCCTTTCTTTTCATTGTATCTATTTTTACCTTTACTTTTTATTTATGGCAGGTGACACTTGTTTTACATTTCTTGTGGTGATGTAAAATTTTCTTTTTCTTTTTCTTCTTTTTTTTTTAAAGATTTTTTATTTATTCATAAGAGACAGAGAGAGAGGCAGAGACACAGGCAGAGGGAGAGGCAGGCTCCTCACGGAGAGCCCAATGTGGGAGTCGATCCCCAGATCCCCTGGATCACGCCCTGAGCCGAAGGCAGACGCTCAACCACTGAGCCACTTCCTAAAGTTTTCTTTTTTGATTAATGTATTTGGGGTAGGAGGGGAAGTATATTTAAGATTTACGAAAAAAATAGATTTCAAGAAAAATTAAGGAAAGGGGAGTACACAATAAAGCAAAGATTGTGAGAGCACAGGAAGGATTAACTTTTGACGTAAGTTTTAATCAAGAGGCCCTAGGTTATGCCTTGCTCTAACTCAGTGTAAACTGATATGTATTGTTTATGCAAATCCTTTCTTATATTTGCATATTTTGAGGGAATGTTGAAAACTGTGACACATCCTTAACACTAACGAGTAGATCTAAGAATAAGTTCGGGCTCCTGAAGGCAGAAAGATAAAAAAAAAAAGATATTTTCTATCCCCAATCTAGACTGTTATAGCCCATAGATGACCATATTCTACGAGAACAGTGGTTTCTTGAGATTCAAACTTACGAAAGATTTTGGCTTTGTTTTTCTTGACCAAATTTCAAATACTTGGGCCCCATCCCCAGAGATTCTGTTTCAATGGGTCTGGAGTGGGGCCAATGTATGTACATTTCAATAACTATCCCAGATCACAAATATGCACTCTCAACTCAGAACCTCCACCAGATAGAATTTGGTCAATGTTAGTCCACAGGGTCACGTGCAGACCAAAGTGAAAAATGCACGTGACTACATTTTTGTAAACATACAGCCTTCCAGTGTTGAGAGTCCGTACCAATGTAAGAGGAGTAACAGTGTTGTTTATAATATTAAATAAAAAAATAAATTTCTGAATTATGCCGCCTGTGTCCGCAAAACACCTATGTGGTTTGTCAATCCCTTTGGCCCCTCTTGACCCCCAGAACATTTTTTGTAAAGTTAGGATGATCATAGCAACCTGTATGAGGGTAGCACATCTGATTAAATAATCCATGGAGGTCCCCCCCCTTTTTCTTCCATGTAACATGTATGCGTTTCTTTGCCCAAAGTAATCTCTTAGAAACTTGCTCTTACAGAATGCCACTTATGTCATAGAAGAACTTTGCCAGTTCCTGTTCAAGGCAAGTTTGAGTCAGTTTTTACTTCACAGATCAGAGGAGCACCCTATATCCCTCTGGTAGGAGCTCGACAGCCTTTCTCTTCACTGAGCCTGACGAATCTGTTTACCTTCTGGTCCCTGAGAAAACCACTGGGGTTTGTCATGGAACACCCAAGTCCAGAACGTGCTATGATTCATTTCTCATCACTGACATTATCCAGGTGACTTGCTCAAGACTGGCTTACACAGAGTTCCCTTTCAGCATAGATGTTTCATAACTAGCATTATCCTGCCATAACCCAAAGCCTTGTGAAAATATTTTCAACAGTTAACAAGCAGAGCCTGCAGTTATAATATGCTCATTAGGCTGCATGTTAGTTTTCAAGTCTTGAAGCACACATAATCTGCTACTTGATTTCCGTTGAATTTCGGTTCTGTTGGGCATCAGCACAGGGATGTTGGCAGCCCCGTGGGCTTTGCCAAGGGCTGCTATCTTTATGTGTGTTTTCCACAAGGCAGTGCTGACTGGAAAATAACACTCCTACCCTATTTGCATCTCTAGTCACTCTTTGGAGGTCCCTTCAATCATTGTGGGGACTCTTGATCCCCTAGTGAACGAATTCCCTTCAGGGACCAAGTTAATTTTAGAAGATACTGTGAAAGTTATATCCAGTAGTACCAGTAGATGAATAGGCTGATTTCTAGAGTTTATTAGATCTGCTTTTATTCTAGACCTGACTTCTATGTATCTCAAAACTGCTGCCTGGAAAAACAATGCTCTAATTCCAAATGACCAGTTTTCAAATAAAGAACTTTAAGCACCTGAGTACAGTACTTTTTTATTTCCCTCTGTATTTTGAAAGTGCTGCATTTGAGGAAAAATTTTCTGCCCCCCCCCCCCAAGTTAAAGTGTGTCAAATGCTACAGGAACTGAGAATATTTCGGCAATTTCTTACTTTATAAATAAATAAATGTGGCTGATGTGAAGGAGTTTTTCAGTTTTTTTTTGGTTGGTTGGTTGGTTGGTTTCTTGGTGGCTGGCTATATAATAAAAGGCAGTGTTTATTTATCTCTCAGTCATTAAGTCAATGCCTGGAATGTGCCTGGCAGGGTGTTATGCTTTGAAAGTGGAGCTGTAAATAAGACCTGCTTTGTTTCCTAATGGAACTAACAGTGAGGAATGCCGATACAGGTAAACACAATGGAGCAAGATGAGTGGCGCTAATAGAACTAAGAAAAGAAGGTGCAGGGATGGAGAGAAGGAGGCTAAAACAAAGACCTGACAGATAAATGAGATCCTTTGTTGGAGGGGAGACCCAAGAAGAGTCAGTGTTGAAACAGAGGGACAGAGAACCAGAGATCTAGGAAAGGAAGAGTGAAGTAAGGCAGATTGGAATCAAATAGTGGGGGGAGGGAAGATGTCTTAAGAGATGATTATGAATCTGGCTCATATTTAAGATTTGTTTGCGTAGACTGCTAGGGACATGATGCTTGTGTACGTTGACCTAGCTTAGCTGGGCAGGGCCAGCAGATAGGGCAACAATGAGGATAATGAAGTTGAAGAAAAAAAAAAACCCAGGAAGTGTTAGACTCTTCATTGTTTAAGACCCTGGAGACCTCAATGAGGAGCAGGAGTCAAGATTAATCATATCTTCACACTTAATGCATTTCTTCCATTTCTCGACCCTTCCATGACTCATCTGTGAAAATACCTTTTTCTATGGGTTACTGGGATCATTAAATGAGATGATGATGTGGAATAACCACCTGAGAGCTTAGGATGGCAAAACAACTTATTTTGACTATATTCATTGAATCCTTTCAGTTCCTTAAAATGTGTTCCTTAAGAACGAATTAAGCCTTAGACTTTTCCCTTCGGGCATCTCAGAATACTTGTTGAGGCATGCCCATCATATTCCTCACAGCTTGAGATAATTAAACCAGTTATGTACTGGGTAGTGTATACATTGTTTGAAGCTCCTAATGGCCAGCTTCTGTATTGCATCTTCTGATCACTGAAGTGGGTTCTTGTTGACCCTCATCAGAGTGATCAAGTGCTCATGATAGTTTGAGTAAGTATTGTGGTGCAGCTAAGGATGTGTGAACAGGGTTCACACCTGTCAGCCTTCATTATTTTTTTTTTTTTTTACTACGAGAGTAGCACGTATATCCTGGGATGCTAAATATTAACTTGCATGAGTCCTATGATGGCAAGTTAACCCCGTATATTCAAAGAAAATTGAATGAATACCAACTGCAGGCATGTACCAGTGGAGAACTGAATACAGACAAAGCTAAGTACCTGATGGAGGAGGCATTAGGAATAGCCTCAAGCATAGACACAAAAAAAGGGGATGCCTGTGTGGCTCAGTGGTTGAGCATCTACCTGTGGCTCAGGCATGATCTCAGGATCCAGGGATCAAGTCCTACATCGGACTCCCTGCAAGGAGCCTGCTTCTCCCTCTGCCTGTGTCTCTACCTCTCTCTGTGCATCTCTTATGAATGAATGAATGAATGAATGAATGAATGAATGAATGAATAAATAAATAAATCTTTAAAAAAAAAAAGAAAAAAGCATAGACACAAAAAGCAAATCAGTCATTGCTCAGAATCACTAGTTTGGTCTTATCAAATTTTCTACGTCTTAGACCATCAACATCAAATCTGCCTCCCTGGGCCAGATTTCTTTTATGTGGTCACCAAAGATGAGAGAATGCCCAAGTGCTCCTAGCACCCATGGTCTGGCACCTAAAATTCTACCAATCAGGGGTCCTCCAGGGAGGCATGACCGCCTAAGCATGTTCAGCTCTATCTATCCATGCCTTGTTTCCTGTGTTTGAACAGCTAAATATTTGATATCAGATTTTGATCAATGGGAGATTTGGAGAGCTAAGACATCTTGCAGGAGTCACCCAGGGAGAAGAGTCTTTAATAGAAACAGAAATGAATCAGTGGTAGATTTCTCATTTTCCACTTTTCTTTATTTCCAGGAGCAACTCTGCTTTCTGTCTTAATATCAGACCATGAAACAGGAAGCACCAGATCTGTAGAGCTCCTATAGAAGTCCAAATTTTTCATTATTTGGATACAAATCTGATACTTCCTGAAATATTATTGTTTAGAACAGAAGCATAAGTACCATGGATTCAGAAATTCAACCTCATCTTTCCTTTTTCTCTTTCTTCTTCCTTCTCTCTTTTTTTAAGATTTTTTTAAATTTTTAGTTACCATTTCTCTTTATGAAGGTATGATTTACATGCCAAAAAATTCACCCGTTGTATGGGTACAGTTTAATGATTTTTAGTAAATTTATATAGTTAAGCAGTCATTCCCCCAAATCCAGTTTTAGAGCACCTTCATTGTATCAGAAATTTCCTTCATGCCTGCCCAATTTATTTTTAATTAGCATACAAAACCTCCTCCAAAACTGGCTGATAGATAATATTCTTTTATTTGAAAACCAAGGAAGCATGTTTTATAATATCTTATTCTAAAAATGTATTTAAATTTATTTTTAAGCTTCTATTAGACTACTATAATTACTGTGGCATAAGAAGAAATAGAGAGGGGAAAAGGATGATCTTTTTTAGCTGTGAAGCCTGGTTTGAGGAGCTGTTCCTTTCACCATAGCTTCACGTTCCACACTGAGGTTTAATGAAATGGAGCCTTTTACTGGTATAGGAAGAAGCACCTACTTCTTGGGCTATACATGTCTTCAGTTATTAAGCTTTGAATTGCCAGTTAACTGAAACAGTAACTGATCTCTGCTACTTGTTGACCGTATTGTATGCTGTTTTCTTTAAATGTGTTATTTCACTTAACTCTCACCCTGGACTCTCTCCCTTTACAAAGATTAGGAAACTGAGGTTCAGAGAAATGAAATGTATTTTTCAGAGTCATTCTCCGTGAATGGCAAAGCCAGAAATCAAACCCAAGTCTGTCTCAGTGGATCCACCACACCAACACTTTAAAAGTTGCACTTTATCCCATCTCTGGACACATGAATCAGAGGATAGTCCAATTGCCAGAGTTCTGCTTTTATTGCCAGGAAAGAAAATTTGAAAACATATATGGCCCTGGGGGGAAAGTAAGCCAACATCACACTTAACAACCATCCCAAAAATGGTGGAAATTAGAAGATGTTTTGGGGCAAGAATGTTTATGGCCTTGGAAGTTCTGAGACATTGTCTTTTGAACTCTGCAGTATGTGAGGTTGAGAGGGTGAGTCTGTGTTTGGACAAGCTGCTGCTTGACTCACCTTTGGTGATTCTATACCTGGAAGTGAACTGCACCAATCTGTGGTAATGTTTGGGGAAGCATCGTGATTTGGTGGCATGAACAAACTTGGAGTAGGTCATTATTATATACCAGCATGGAAGGTGTAAGAGGGACATTGTCTGCAGTGATCTCTCCTTCAGCTAACTCCTTAGTGTATCACTGATTTGCCACCTGACAGACAAACACTGCCTTGTATTGCTTTCATGTGTATGTTTTATCATCTCTCCCTGTGGTTCTCAAATTTGGTTAAGCACAATAGTCATGGGAGCCACTTATTAAAATAGGTTTCTGGTCTCCTTAGAAGTCTTTGATACAATAGTCCTGACTAAAGTCTCAGATCCCTGTATTTTTATAAGGGCTTTCCTGGGATTTTTTGCAATGAACCCTATTTGGGATTTTCATTCTTTAAAACTGTAAGTCTGTAAGGGCATTTTCTTTCCCAGCAGCTAGCCAAGTGCTTGAAAGAGTAAAGTTGAATAGCTACTTGTTGGCTGAAGGAGAAAATTGATGAATATTAAAAGTTTCTTGAAGTTAGTGATGATATAACTTACCTCCCATGATGCTAATAAATAGTAATCAATACCTAGGTACTGACTGATTAGTTTTAAATCTCTGTCTTCTCCTCTACCTTTGCTAAGCTAAGGAGATAGCCACAAATCTGCTTCAAGCCTTGTGTTCTGAAAGGCCTGGTGCCTCTTTAGTGATGTGAGGTGGTGGGTAGAGCATCCAGGAACTGAGTAGTTTCAGGGGCCTTGCTTATCCTAGAAACCCAAGGAGAAAACCAATTCCCACATTTTGCAAGTTTATTTTGCTGTAGTACAATGAATAATTGTCCTGAGGGGACTAGATGGCATCAGAGAGTATTAATCTTAGATTTTCATTTCCTGTAAAATAACTTTCCACTTATTACATTCAGTGAGAATACTTTGGGTTTCAGGAAATATGCATATTTTATCACAGACAGTCCTAAGTGTGCTCCCAAATGTATCTGAAACTCTGGCGTTAAGAGGGGCAGGTGCAGGCAATTGAGTGAGCCAGAGGCTGCTAGTTCAGGCTGTGAGAGGACTGGAAGTACAGGTAGGACCCATTCACCTGGAGTCAGCGCAGCCAGTACATCATTGTCTAACTTTAGGCTCATTGAGCTCCTAAAATTGTTTTCCAATAGGGAAATACTAAAAATCAAAATGATGGCAATAATCATAATGAACAGACTAGCCCTGACTATGTTGCAGGTATTATACTTAGCTCCTTTATGTATCACGTATCATGCCATTTAATGATTTTCCATGAGAATCTAATGTTATAGTGTAGTAAATGACACATGTGAGCATCTGAACTAAGGCTGAGGTTAAGAAAAAAAGAAATCTTTTATTCCTAGAACTGAAAATAAGTCTAAGGGTAGCTCCAGGTGAGTTGGATTTCTGAGGCTTAAATCATATCATAGTACCCTCTTTTCCCTGTTGGCTTTTTCCGTGCTGATCAAGATCAACCCCAGCAACTCCAGCTTATATCCTCTGAAGATCAATTTCCCATGGAAAAGAAGATTGACTTCCTGCAGAATCAGGGAAGTCCATAAGACCTCCCTTGCTTCTGATACCCATTGCCACGTTTAGGGGACCCCAAGATCAAGTTCAATTATAAATAATTTGCCAGAAGGACTCACAGAACTCATTGTAAAAGCTATTATACAGATAGTTATGGTTTATGATAGTGAAAGGATATAGACTAAAGTCATGGGAAGAGACTCAGGCACAGAGTCCAGAAAAATGCAAGTAGCAGAGTGTCCAGTTGCGCTCCTGCAGTACAGTCACAGACAGAGCAAACTCTTCCTAGTAGCAGAGGATAACACTACACACAGCATATTGCCAGCCAGGGAAAATCTCCCAAGCCCTGATATCCAGAGTTTTTATTTGGGGCTCAGTCAGAAAGACACAGTTGACTATCCATGTGGCTGAACTTTAGTTTCTAGTCCCTGCACAGGTCAACCTGAGCCACATGGTTCAAAGCCCCACCATAAACCACATTGTTAGACTATTAATTGTAGCCCAGGGTCCCCAGGCAAACAAAGATGCTAACGGATTTAGAGATTACCTCTAGGAGCCAAGGACAAAGGCCAGACTTCCCTTTGCATTAAGTTAATTCTTTACTACATAACTCTCCAACTTTTCCGAAAACAGCCCTGGTCTAATAGGTCCATACCTGAACCAACTGCTCTGGTATGGAGAGGAAATACGCTGACTGGCTAGGCCTAGCGGTAGGACTATTTACCTGACCCACTCCATAAACCAAGACCAGGGAGTATTGGTCCTCAAAGACAGTTGGACATTGGTCAGTCTCTTTTTAGTAGTAAATAAGAGGATGAAAGTCTGTCTGTGTTAACTTATGAAAAGACCACACAGTAAATAAAACACCAAATTCCTTGTATTTTTGTCTAATGGTATTTCATTAGCAAGTCCATGGAAAAATGAACTAAAGGTGACTTAATAAATATAGTTTTTTCTTAAAAGAGACCGAGCCCCTTTAAGATACAATATGTGTGACTTAAAAAAGAGGCTGAATAATAACAAGCTGATGAAGAGGCTCTGTAGGTGAATGCTCATGCAGTTTCCCACCAGTAATGAGTGGTCTGTTTCGTTTCCCTAGAGCAAAATGAAAACCTCCTAGTGCAGTGGTTCCCAAGCTTGTGATGCATTAGAATCTTCTGGGGAGCTTCTAAAATTCTAATGCCTAGGTCACACCCCATACTAGTGAAATCAGAATGGCTAGAAAAGGGATCCAGGGATCTATATTTTTGTAAAGATCCCTGAGGATTTCCATGTCCTGCAGTTTGGAAACTACTGTCCCAGAGTATTAACACAAACACTACTGCTCTGAACACCAGTTTCCACTACAGACAAATTCACCGGATTGAACGAACACTGATGAATTGTCAGCCAAAAGAACTGCTCTTGAGAATCAGCCAGTTGTAATGCAAAGCCAGAGTTGGCCAGGCCAGGATCAGATCTGGCTTTACGTTACCTGCGTGTTGGATCATGAGCAGGTGTCTCAGCCTCTGTAAGTTGCAGTTCCTCATCCGTGAGGAACCTCTGCTACAAAGAACTTCTGAAAGAAACAGAGGAAGTGACTGGCCTAGCAAATGCCAATTCCTTTCTTTCCACTGTTCCATTTACTGTCAGAGAGAAACCCCTAGTCTTTTCTTTTCCTCTTGCTTTTTAGACTTTGTTGCTTTGTGTTCTTGTTTGGTTTGGTTTTTAACATGTGTATGTAAGAATTTTTTTTTTTTATTCCATCCCAGTCAATGATGCAAGGCTTGAAGTTTTCTTAGTTGTTAAATATATCTGTTCCCTTAAGTATCGAGTCCCAAGAGGAGGTGCCCTCTTTAGTCGCTTATCCAAGCAAGATGTATTAAGTATCTATGACACTATCTCATCAATCCCAAAATGCATTCACTTGCAAAATAACTCACTGTTATTTTATGTCTGTATAAAAGAGGAAAAGCCTTTGCCAATTACACTATAACATGCCATTAGCTCCAAGAGGAATTCCTATTTCATAAATGTTAAAATGAACAAGGAAATGTACATCCTAGAGTCAGTGAAATGCTATATCCTCCAGGAGCTAAGGCATTGAGACAGAGCTGTACCCACTACTGATTCAGTCATCAGAGGCCGGGAAAGACTAAAACCTGCAGATGGCCTCAATCCTCTCTCTCCTGAGAAAGAGTTGATTCCAGTTTAATCAGGAGAAAATTCTTCTTTATGGCTCTTTTAGATCATTAAATGTCATACACTGATCACTGTTTCACCTTAGAAATACAGAGTCCTGTTCAAATGGTTCCCGTTTTTAAATCACATTTCTTTAAACACAGCCAGTGTTTAAATGGCTGTACATCATCCCACCCATGGATGGGAGCCTGAAAATGGCTCATTATTTCAGCAGATCACATAAGCCATGATACAGGAAGGCAGGAGGCAGGAAGTCAGAGGGAATTCAATTTGATGATCACATGATCTTCCTTTCTCAGGCCTCCCCGTTCAACTGAAGGTTTTGTGTTGTGAGCCCAAATGGGTCAAAATTCAAGCTTGGGAATTTTTTTTAGTAGAACCCTTTCCTTTATTCTATATACATATATCTATATATTTAATACAGATATGCCCATTTCTCTCTCCTTACATTAAAGCCTGCTTGCCCAAAAGTGTGCTTATATTTACCATTTTTTTTTCTTATGCAGCTGGCTAAATACATCCCTGAGGAAAGGCAAGATATGGAGCAGTTTGGGGGACAGGTGAACAATCAATGACTCTGACTCATCCAGTTGAAATGAAATCTTTGTATTTTGTTTGGTAAATTAATTTTTTGATGACGGAAAAAATATCGCAGAAAAAAAATCGCAGGAAAAAGAGCACAAGACAGAAAATAATAGCCATTTCAAATCCAAATGAGCATCCTACTAATCGCAACTTAGTGTGCCATGCTGGCACCCTGCTCTAGTCAACAGAGCTCTTCTTTTGAAGGTAAGCAATTTAGAGAAAGAATCTACTCTACTGTCTGGTAGGAGGATGGGTGCCAAAGTTAGATCTTTAAGGAAATAATCTTATTAGCCCCTCTTATTAAGGAAACCTCTGCAGTGTGTAGACTTTGAACCTGCCTGATAAAAAGTAGGTCTTGTCAAACAGCTCACAGCTCCTAGTGAAAAGGTTGAACTTTGTTGGTTTAGATCATCCAATCCAAATGCAAACATGTTTCTAAGCTTCTGTTTGCATACTCTGGGAGAAAAAAAGACTCTCATTTTCTCTGACTCCAAGGAGATGGCATCTCCCACCGAAATTACTAAATCACTATGTTAATGGCATGCACAGAAAGGCAAAAGTTTCTTGCATAACCTGAAATTTAAAGCTTCCCATTGTCATTGTTTGGGACCTTTTATTTCTCTGACTCACCTTTTTTTTTTTTTTTTTTTTCCTCTTAACGGACCCTGGTCCTTGAGTTTCTCGACCATTACATTTCTGAGCTGACCCCGTCTGAAGTTGTAAGACTGAGATTTTGACAGCTTTGTCATTTTCAAAGCTGTGAGGGTTGATGTCAGGCTTACAGGATTATTGCTCTCCAGGAATACTTCACTACATAATCAAGCGGAAGGTCAAGAGAGAGAGAGAGAGAGAGAGAGAGAGAGAGAGAAACCTTCTAATTAAATCAGGAAGGGCTGGCTTGTGCCTATAAAAAAATAAAAAAATAAAAAAATCCTGCAATTTCATGCTTGTATCCAAGTGCAACAATTGGCCCCAGTCAGGGGCCTCCTTGTCGCAACGGACAACAAAAAATCGCCATTAAAGTGAGCAGCTCCTTGAAGAAATAGCTTCATTCTTTGCTTCTACTGTGCTGTTAAGGCTCTTCTCAAATCAAATTAAAGAAAGGCAGTGTAACACATAGCTTGATTAGAGTAATAGAAAGGGAGTGCAAGCTCTTGTCCAGCATCTGCTGCTTTGGCTCCAAAGATGTGTGGTTTCTGGGTACTGGCCCAGTACATAATGCAACCAGACAGTAGTGCCCAAACAGAATTAAAGGAAAGCATAAGACCTATTGGACTTCAAACAGTTGAGAAGGGCCCGACTGCAGATTTTTAGCATGAGGGGTCACTGTAGTAAGAAAGCAAGCACCTTGTAGAATTCCCAAACTGCTTTAGTCCATTTTAGTTCAGCACATCCCATCTGAGACCTACCACGTGCCAAACATTAGCTTGACAAAAGTGGTTCAACAAAGTCATTGACAGAAGCTTCATGGCTATTGGGGACAGGTGAGCAAATACTATAAATCTATGATGATCAGTAAATGATAGGGCAATACTAATAGCTTTTAAAAATTGAGCGCCTACTATGTGCAGTCACTGTTCTAAGTGCTTTACAGGGAACAAGTAATTTAATGTAGAGGTTAGACTGTGTGTGCCTGGAACACAAAGGACATGAAAATCCCCTGAAAGGTGGTGTTTGAATTGGTTTTGAAGTAAGTATAGGAATTATTTCCTATTTTGAAGAAATAGAGGAATGAAAGAAAACCCTTGCTAAACAGAGAAAACTTCATCTATAAAGGCCTGAAGTGTTCCATAAGATATCCATCTAAGAAATATGGTATTTCTCCTACAGCATAAACCGAAAGGCAGGAGGTAGGGAAAGAGTTGAAGATACTAGAACAGAATGAGGGTTCTGTCCTAAAAGTGATATAACCAGTGACGAATTTTTCAGTAGAGATAATGTTCAGATTTCTGTGTTAGAAAGATCACCCTGAGATCCAGAATTGCTTCTGAAGCTGTTGAAGTAATAGCAGTTGGCCCTGTAGACATTCCTTGAGAATACCCCACCTGTTGAGGGTGGGCATTGCCCTGGCTGAGGCACTTGAGTAGAGCTCTCAGGGATCAGATATCTGGACATTCCATTTGTTGACTAAAACTGAAAGGAATCAAGATTTTTATTTATTGGTGAATCCTGCTCATGGAAACATAATGCTTCTGTATCAAATTAATGCTCTAGGATTTCTTAGAAAGTGCCTATTTCTTTAAGCAGCAACCTGAGTGTGTCCCACTAAGTGTCTGACTATGTCTGTGGGAATGACACCTGCTGGACAGTTGGCTGGAAGCCACACTAACTCCTACCTGCCTTTCTACTAAGCCTGTGTCGGAGGCCGTCTGTGTCTCATACTTACAGTTCAAGGAAAACCATCTTGCTGAGGGATGTATCTTTGATGGCCAGTAGCATGACTAAATGACAGGGCAAAGGAGAAAGGTAGTGGTGGGGGAGGGGGACAGAGTAGCAGCAGTAATGTGTGAGCCACACTGAGGTGACTAGGTGGACACACAGACTGGTGATGATGTCCCCAAGACTCACCACCACAGCAAAGGTAGGCCACTGGGGATGAGATTCTTAGCTGATAGGTATCAGTTTAGAAAGTCACACTCATTTCTTCCTTAACCATTTTGCTTCAGGTTAAACTCTCTGTTTATATAAACCAGGTGCTAGAAATACAAAGATTTGCCTCGTGCCCTGGAAAGTAGCCAAACTTCCTTGTGACCTTTGCTATGGTCGGTGGCCCCCATTTCTTCACAAGCAGGGACTGGGGACTGCACCCCGGCGAATGCAGTGAACACCTCAGTTAGTGGGGATGAGACTGAAGTTGTAAGACAGTATAAGTTTCTAAGATGTACTGAAAGGAAAGGAGTCAAGCCAACCTAGTGTAATGACTTGGAAGGCCTTTAGAGGATAGAGGAATATTACGTAGTGTCCAGTGTTCTGAGAGGTGAGTTTACCAGTTGTACGGTAGCACACCATGCAAACACACGTGTGGAACTGAGCAAAGCCCTGGGAACCACTATGCTGTGGTGGAGCGGGTAGTGAAAAAGCAGGAGAATACACACCTGTTCAGAGCTTGAGCGTACAACGGGGGCAGCGTTGTCTCTCTCTATTCTTTCCAGCAGTGCCATGGTATGAGACAAATCTTCAGCTGATAATGAGCCAGAGAAAGCCTATACCTCCCTGGCTGAGTCTGCAACCTGAGCGGCAGCAATTGCAGCCACCCCACCCCCGACTACCGGCCCCCATTCCACAGATTTCTCAGGAGCAGGACTCTGGCCCCCTTGGTCATTTCAAGCCTGTAGATACTTCATAAGTTCTAACCACGTATCAGCTTTCTAAATTGAGAAGTTGATGAATTTTTAAATTCTTGAACCTGTGCTGTAATAATATTTCCATCGTCCTACACATTACAATGGAAGAAGGCAACAGATATATTTTCTTATGATGCTGAGACCATGAAATATTGATGGGGGAAGGGAGCATGGCTGTGGTATTGAGGTCTGCCTACAATGAAGGCAGCACTTCTCATCCCGGCTTCTCATTTTCTATCTTTCTCTTCTGACACTGAGGACAGGAAAGAAGCCCCAAACCCACGATACCCAAGGCTAGTTCAATGAAAGCTCTTAAAAAACTGTGCAGTGAAATCTGTCTAAAAAGGTCTTTATCAGGTCTCCAGGGACCAATTGCTAATGCAGCTAATACACATTTGATCTATACAGATGATTTTCCCTTTGTCCCCAAGGGAACCTCTACAAACACTTTGGATTTACATGGTGCCAAGCCCAAGTAGCCTGTTGGAAAATAAATAGCATTTTAACACATTCAAGCATCAGTTCCCAGGATGAAAAGTAGCATGTGGGCTCTTCTCTGAGTTTTCTATCTGTGCTATAGGACATAATCAAACTTCATTTTTAGAGCATTTCTTTTCCTGGTGACATTTCACTCTAAGGCACTGCATTCTGAAGAGAAAAGGGCACAAAGTAGAGACTCTGCTGGTTCAAAAGAAAAAGAATAACATTTCATCTAGGATATTATTTCCCAACACATGTTAGTGTCATGTGGGTACCAGTAAGTGTGGTACAAATATGCAAGACATCCTTAAGGGGCACCTGTCATTGAAAATTTAATATTGATCTATTTATTTTAATACATATTAGAAATTATGTGTGTGTGTGTGTGTGTGTGTGTACACAGGCACACACACAATTTTGGTTATATATAGCTAGCATTTCTAAGCTGTGATTTCATAGATATTATTAGCTACGGTGAGGTAAAGTTGGAAACGGTATTTTTCTTCAATTTGACTTACTGGGTGAATAAAGAGCTGAGGGTCGGATGGAATGGTGGCTGCCTTAGTTGCAGGGAAAGATTGGATAGAGCACAAGTCTGGAAGGCAGTAGGAAAATGACTAACTCTCGGGAAATGCTGATCTAGAGAAATTCCCCACCTGTCTAATTAATAGGAGAGTCAGGGCCAGCACTGCCCTTCCCTGGCCACTGGTGATGAGTGTGGATCGATGAGCCGACATCCCTGGGCAGAGACAGACTATAACTGATTCCCTGTGGCTCAACGGGATTTGAATCACAATTCCCTGTTATCTGAAGTCCTGTTTTCCTCGTGGTTGTAAGCAGAAAATTGCATGTTCATGGTGCCTCAATCGGATGTGTCATATCAACCCTCCTCACAATGAAATGATAGCAGGCAGGGTATTGCAGGTCACTCAGGAGACATGCCACCCGGAGAGGGAGTCCTCCAAATGAGTGGGCTCTGCCCTGGGTTCACAAATGTGAGGAGAGAATTTGTAGCTCTCTCAGGATGTGTCTGAGCCCATGAGAGAAAGATGATGATAGTAGGGCCTAGCTACTGAGTCTTTAGTATCAGCCAGCCATGGCATATTAACCCTCAGAAGAGCTAGGTGAACCAGGCATCATTATTCACCCTGGTGTCTTTATGGGGGAGCTAAAGTTAGAGACTTACAACAGCTGGGAGATTCCAATCCAGTTCTGTCTGGCCAAAAGGTTCGATTTCTCACAGTCAAAATAAAAGGCCACTCTCCAGCTGTGAACACTTTGGGGGAATGACTGTTCCTAGAGCTGTGATGCTGTTCACACCAGGCATTTGAAAATCTACAAAGCCTTCTTTAGAAAAGTGTCCAGATTTAAACTTCATCCTTGGCAACGAGAAATCACAGAATAAAAAAACATTGACCATGATCTTTTCTCGGGTATGGCAAAGGGTGGGAGAATGAAGGATGGTTGGTGGAGGAGAAAGAGAAGGAACAGAAAATGATAAATCCGTGAAAGAAAAGAAATTTGTGTGCCAAGTTTGTCTTCCCACATCCATAGTCCTAATGTCATAGGGCTTGTGATATAGTCCTTGATCTGTCTCCTTGATCTGTCTCCTCATCTGTATTATAAGGATTTTGGGCTAAGTGACCATGTAAGTCCCATTTGAATCTACATTAAGGTAAAAGAAATTTATTTTAGTTTTGCCTTTGATGTACAGTAGCTTAGAAAGAGTTGGGTTGGACAGTGGTTGCTAAAGCACTAGATAAACCTTACCTTCACAGGTGACTCAGTCTGAAAAAGGACAAGAGAGCCACATCATCAATGATCCCAGGAAAGGTTATATAGGATATCTCATTCCAGAGCAGAGAGGAGGGCAGGACACAGGGAACAGGGCCAACATTCTATCCCATCCTAGTTCTCCCTCTGGGCTCTATACCAGAAGCCCTTTGCCTTCTTGCTCATGTAAAGACCTGGAATGTTGTGGAATCAACCAACTTTCTCAATCAACTTCTATACACAGCAAAACGATATGAGCCCTCTCCCTAAAGAGCTTAACTGTAACCTCAGAGAATATGATGACTGCTTTTCTTTTGCCCCATTTAAGAAAGTTACTCAGATGAGGATTATACACTTTTTTAATCTTCTCTCTTTAACTTCTTAAACCACTAATTTGAAGATAACCTTACACAATTGGTCTGTCTGATGGAAACAGGAAGTTGGTGCCCCAGGCAATTCCTTGTATTGTTCTAGAAGCAACAACAGTTTCTCAATTCTGCCTACAAGAGGCATGTAGGCCTCTTAGGTAGTCTGAACAGTACCTATTCAGGGATATTCATCATTAGGAATTGAGTATGAGCTTCCACAAGGGGATAAAAGTACAAAAACAGAATTTAAAGACCGCCCAGAGTAGCTTCATATTATTTGCAGAGACAGAGGAAAGCCTGTGTTGTAAGACTAACATTCTAACCCCACATATTATAAAAGTACAAAGGAAAGGGCCTGACAAAGTCAGAGTTACCCTCAGATGAAGTATACCTGGTACGAGAGGAAATGTTCAACTCAACGCTGGCTAATTGAGTACATACCATGGAGGGAAAAATAAGAGAAATGTTAACTTAATGAAGCAAAAGCATGACTTGCATCAGAAAGCGATTAGCTGTGGTGATCTGTGCAGTGAATAAAGCCAGGCCATGTTAGAACTTGATTTGGCTGATGTGTTTCAGAAGGACTCATAATTCATGTTTCAACTGGAGAAATAGCTTCAGCAAATGATGCAACACACTGCATTTTTGTCCAGGTGGTTTGACAAAAAGCAAAAGATGGCGTTGTTTAAAACTCTGAGAAAGGATCTTGATGTCCATGCAGTCCAGCTGCTCATCAGATATAGTCACAATGTATGTGGGTATTTCTCAGCAGTGAAGTGGGTAGACCCTATTCATTCTGAAGATTTATCATTTGGGTAGCCCTTGTTCATGTAAGCAGGAAGAAGTGATTTGTACTTAAAAATAACTGCATGTTCAAGACCTCTTGTGATTATTTATATGGAAGGAAGATGTAGTTATTTGCTAACTCTATCAGTAGAGAAGAGATATGTGGGCAAAATTCTGTATTTTTCAAAGATGTGAATAACATACGCAACCTTTATAAATTATGAAGTTTGAAGTGCTGTTTTCTCATTTGAAAGATTTAGAAACTTCTAGCAAAACTCAGAGATAGTCAAGTGGCTTAGCAAAAACTGTAGAACCTTATTTATTGAAAAACTTTAAAATCAAAATGTAAAGTAATCCTTTTCTGGAAACAAACAAAAAAACAAACAAACAAATAAAAAAACCTAAGCTCATTGTGAGGTATGAGGTATTGGTCCTGTACACACATTATTAAACCAAAGAGACTGGATTGAATGGTGAAAAAGAAACTGGCTTGTGAGTTCCACTGGTTTTACTTTTAGCCTCGTGTGGGGCTGAAGGAGCGTTTGAAGAGGTAGTCAGACCTCTGCATTCCAGTGGAGCTGTGCTGGGTAACATGAAATCAAGCAAGTCCCTTAATCTCTCTGGTCCTCCTTGTGTTTTTTTCATTCAGATGTTAATGTTCCATTAGATTGAGACCCTCAACCTCTGTTGCTTATAGCTTGGGGATGAGGGGTATAGTTAAGTGGATGGAGGGTTCTGGAGGATGGACTTCAGGTCACGTTTTTTCCCCCTATCTCAAGTAGAGCAGCCCTCTGGGATATCAGAATGCTGAAATAGGTGTAGTTTACAGTTTAATCAGCAGGAAGGTGTTCAGTTGATTTTTAAAATGTTAGAATTCCCTTTTAAAAAAAGGAAATCCCCTCTTATTACTCTGTTTTTATACTCTTTTTAGTTTTTATCAACCTCTGTCATGGGGCAACTACTGTGAACATGTTTATTGAAGGTAAATGATAATGATGACTACAGTGTTTTGCACACAGATTGTTAGTGATGATCTGATTGCTTGGGGAGCACCCTGAGATGAGGCTCAGGCATCTGTGAACCAATGTAAGTTTTGTGCCTTTTGATTGATAATCTTTTGATTGATAATCTTTTAACCAAAGTTTATTAGAAGCCCACAAGGTGCCAGGCACTGAGTTAATTCCTTCTATTTCTGACTGAATCCTCAAAGTCCTAGAAATGAGTTCCATGTTCCATAGTTTCTAGATAAGAAAATTGAGGCTCAGAGAGGCTGCACAACTTGTCCAAGGCCACGGGGGGAGCAATGACTGACAGAACCGAAAGCCTTTCCCACACTGCAGCTCTGTAGGGTAACAAGAGGGTCCCCAGGCAACCCTCACTAAGACGTCTAGTCTTCGATCAGCCTCTAAGTTGATTATTGCTTGCTTATTAGAGAAACAAGTGATATTCTTGAATGATCTTCCTCCCAAGGAATCATCTCTGTACTTGTCACTCTAGCTAGTTGCTTCTGAGTCCTTTCCAGGCAAAATGACAGTGTGTGTTGTTGGATTCCTTAGCGGCAAGAATGAGAGGAACCGTCTCAAGCTGAGAGCACAGTTGTGCCCACACATGGCCAAGGCCTCTGGAGAGGTCGGTGGACCAGATGACCCAGTGTGGGTATGCAGAGCAAATCCTACAACTTGAAATCATTTGACAGGGCAACTTGTATTTGCTTTTCCATCCATCAGGTCTTTGGGTGCCTGGGTAGTTGTAGGACTGTATGGTGTGTGAGTGTGTGTGAGTGTGTGTGTGTGTGTGTATTCTATCATGCTAACTCTCATCTGTTTATTGTTGAGGGATATTCTGCTGCTTCACTCTGGAGCAAATTTGCCATTGCTTCGCTCTGGTGTGCATCAAAGGGCGGGTTTGCCCACTTTGGGCTCTATTCTACTGATCTACCCTGTGTTCTCTACCATACTTTCCAATTTTCCATCCAAGCTATCTGAACTGGGATGGACTAAGCCACTGGAAATGACAGTCACTTGAAAAAAAAAAAAAAAAAGACTGGCAAACACGGGAATGTACATTCAAAGGAAGCCTTTGGAGAGAAGCAGGTTGCTCTTTTCTCCTTGTTTTCTTGGATGAGACAACTGACTTTGCCCAAGCTGACTTCTTGCCTAGATACACTGACTTAACTGTGAGGTCCTGCCAAAGGTGGTTTCATTAAGCGATGCCCGGGGCTTTTGCAAAATGAAGTCACCTCTGCCTGCCAAGCAGGGACTCTCCAGCTAGACACCAAGGGAAATGCATAGCCTTCTCACTACTCCTACAGAGGAGGAAGCTCCTGTCCTCATCCTTCCTTTGCCGCGCCAGCATACAGTTCTTTCTGCCAGTGGCCAGTATGCCCGGCTCATAATGTGTTGTCGAGCTACTGACAAGAAAGGAAATGGTGGACTGCAACTTGGAGAATTGTTCGTTTTGCTGAAGAGGAGACTTGGGGGCAGAGTCATTGCTCTACTTGGCGAAATCAGTGGTCTTCCCATCTAGTGCTATGACTTGGATGGGGCACCAAGGAGCATTTGTTGGGTGAGTGTGATTGCTCTGCATCCAGCTCGGAAGGTTAGTCATGTTGCCAAATGCGCCTTACTTCCCTTAACAGCCCATTCTAAATCAATCTTCCATGAATTCATCAAAATGTTGTGTTCTTTTTTGTTTTGTTTTGTTTTGTTTTTGTAGTGCCTCAACTTTGCTCCTTCCAAATCCAGTGCCCCCGACCCAGGGCAGCCCCTGGCAGGGCATTCCCCTAACTGTTCTCTGAACTTGCCTCCCTAGAGTGTCATCTGTCCTCTCTAGGAAAAGTGTCCTCTCCCCCTGGCTCATTTGCCATCATGGCCATATTTCAATGCTCTCTTGGCTCCTCATAGATGAGTTGGGACACGCCTCAAAGTGCTTCTGTTTTCTCTGAAAGAGGTTGAATCTGGGAAAGGGGGGGGGTGAATATATGTGGGAATGGTTTAATTGTATCCATGAGGATTCTTAGTAATCAGGATGCCAGTGTGTGTTTTCCAGAGCCTAGAGCTGACATAAATAATGTAGCGTACCTCGCTTTGTGCAGGCTTGCTGAGGAATGCTGATGGAGAAAAAGCCAAACTGGGATCTGAAGCTCCCGGCTCCCGGCACAGCCTTTAAAATCTTTTTATTGAGTAGCAGTTTTGAAACTGCAGCCAGGGCCTTGGCGGGCTGTGTATGCCAGGAGAAGCGGATGGAGGAGTAACTTTGGGGGAAGGCGCCTCACTTGGTTTCTGGAGAATGCGAATCCAGTGCGGCTCTGCTGGCTCCAGCTAACGATTGGTTAATTTCATTTTGCCTTCTCAATCCCAGAAGGAATAGGACAGCTCTGTCAAGGCCCTGAGAGCCCGGTAAGTGTGCAGCTCTTGCTAACAAGATATGACCGGCCCTTCAAACATTGTTAAAAGCATCTTGCTAGCCTTTTAGAGCCTCTTGCCTTAATGGTAAGAGCCAGATGAGCTTTGCGGGACAGCTAACCCCAAATGAAGTCCTGCCGCTTAAGCTCATTTAAAGGGGAAGTATGCACTGGGGAGAACCAGAGGTACCACAAATGCCACAGTTCATTTGCAGGAGGGAAACAAATGTGTCTTTACGTGGGATTTTTACAGGAGGTCTGCCAAGCCAAATTTCCAATCGAAGCGTCTTCCAGATTTTGATCTAAAGTGTACCTCCAGCCTTCTCTGGGGCATAAAATAGAAGTGAAGGGAAAGATGGGTGGAGGAGTAGAAGGATGTTAGAAATAATTCTCGGGTGTTCATGTCAAGGGACAGGTTCTGGGCACTCAGTTAAAAAAAAAAAAAAAGACAGCTATTCCTTGCTTATACTCTGGTGGTTTAGAGAAGGACTTCAGGGAACATTTGTGTTTTTGTTTTGTTTTGTTTTTCCTTTTGATTAAGGCATTTGGGGTCTAGAAAAGAAGATTAAAGCAGGATCCGTTTAATTTATTTAGTTTGCCTCACAGACATGAAGCTTCAAAATGGTAAGTATCAATTATCTTCCTACGGGTTGGGGGCTAGCTGGGAGAGGGGTTCTCAGGCGCGCTTTCTGAGCCAGGACCTTTTAGCAAATCCGGGCTGCTTTATAGCTCAGGCCGCTGGTAGGAGTTGATGTGTTGACATAGAAAAAGCACCGATGACACATTTGGTTGGACTGGAAGGGTCTGTACAGCTTGCCCCTTAAGGGATGGTTCTTTCTGCTGTTGCTGGTTGGACAAGAAGGGGACCCCATGTGAACACCCCATTTGCCCATTTAAATCATGAAAAAAATGTAAAAAACTCAGATACTTTCATCATGAAATGTGTGGATTTTTTTCCCCCTCTTCTGTTGCTACTTAGTTGTTTCGGCTTTTCTCTCCATTTAAAAAAGTATCATCTAAATGTGTTTTATAAAATAGTACTTGGAATTTTGTCTGTGATATGACCCTCTGGGTATATTACTAAAAACTCCCAAACTTATAACTATCTCGTTAAATTGGTGGGGAAAAAAAGCTTTTCCTTACTTTCTTTTTTTTTTTTTTTTTTTTTTAAATCTCAGCCTCATTCTATCGTCTTCCAACATTGCCCAGATTTTGTCTACCAGCTGCTTTAAAATGTGTGTTCAGTAGTCAGGAAAGCCCCACATCCTCCTCTCTGCTTTTGCAAATGCTTTCTTCCCCCATCAGAGTTGTTTTTTCTTGTTTTCCTTCTCGGTTTCTGCCATCCTGGATAAGGGAAAAGGAATTGACATGTTTTTGGTTTGAAAGATCTAGCTCAACAGTTTTCTAGCAATCTTTCCATTCTTCAGGGACTAGCATGCTCATCTGTGAAATGGGCCTGAAACTGGATGAAATATGTAATATGTCTGCTCTCTGGAAGCTTCTCAGTCATGGTTGCAAATACTTGAAAAAAGTTGTAGAGATTTACTTAACGGGTTGTCTGCAAGCTGTTCTCTATAAGCTTGAGTTGAGAAATACTTTAAGTACCACCTCCCCCCCCAAAAAAAAAAAACTGGTTGCTTGTTGGTCTTTATTTATAAGTGCATTAGAGGAAAGTGCATTTTAACTGCAGAGAGAAATGCAATGCTTCTAATAAACAAAACTCAGTTTTTATAACCTAAGAAGTGACCTGAAGGAATGTGAAGAATTGATAGAAGGCTGTGGTTCTCGGGTGCAAAGTCACGGCTTCATGTTTAATTTAACAAAACATTAAACATTTCATGTTTAATTTAATGAAACATTAGAGCACTAGGATTTGTCACCTTCATGACAGAATGTCAGAAATGTGGGATAGTTTCAGAATATATGTTCTTTCTGCAGAATTCACATATGACACTGGAAATGTGTCACAGCTGAGGACCTATGCTTTTTTCTAGGGATCTTTTTCCCCTCTGATAAAAGCAGGAGAAGCAAAAAAAAGCAAGTAAAACAACAAAAACAACACCACATTAGGCATGCACTACTAGTCTAGCTAATTTTAGGGGGACTATTAGCAGGCATTTAGGCAAATCTATTAACATTTAGCATCAGCACAAATGGAATTGCATTTCTACTTTTTGTGCTTCTGACAAAACAGGCACAAGGATCTTCAGGACCAGAAAAGAATGGATGTCAGAACCATGTGTTAGGCAGTCAACTTGATTAAACCCTTTTGGATTTTTTAATAACTATTCAAGAAAGTGGGGTGAGATCCTTGGAAAATTTTAAATAAATCTATCAGTTTGACAAAGATTATTACCAATGAGGAGAGGAAGTCTGCATTACTTGCCAGGTTTTTTCTTAGTCTGGAAAATGTGGCTGGAGGTTGATAGTGCTACTTTGCCTTTGGCTTGTGGTGGAAAATTTCCCTTTTTGTATTTCAAAGTGCTGAAAGATAGATAGGTCCAACCTCTCTGTCCATATTTTGTAGATTGGTGGGGCTCTAGTTTGCATCTGATGTTTAAAATGTTTAGCTCTCTTTGATAGAAAGCAAGAATTTGTGTTTGAGCAATGCAGGTGATTACCGATTGATAAAACATGTGTGTACAGGTGTACACATATGCATTTATACACGCGCACACACACACATAATACACAGGCGAACAAAAGCTCCCCCAATTCTGCCTCCATTCATTTGAACTATCTCCAGCACCATCTCAGCAATGCTGTATGAGATACAGCGTAGTCTTTTGTTTTGTGATGGCAGGGTGCAGATACCTCTCCGTGTTATTATATACTCCGTTTGAATGTGTAGCTTCCTTGTGTCCCTTGAAGTGGCTGAGACCAGATGCTGCAGAGGGAGATGTCATACTAATGCAATTCAGAGGAGCATATGGCAAGAGAAAAATCGTTATGACAGTTACTGACCTGAAGAGCAAGTAGCTTTTTTAACCTTTAAAAAAATTGTTTTAACTCCATCCTAAGTAGCAGCAATACTTTATTTAGTTGAATATTTTTTTAACTCTCCTGTAGGTTGCATTCCAGAGCAGGGGTACAAAAGAGTGGCTGAGACTTCTGGAGAGCCCTATTTCCTTTGGTGGGGGGTAGGGAGAGTAGGAAAGCCCTCCATGTGTGGCTCCTATTCATCACCCACTCCCTGGGACTGCCTCCACACTCTGGGCCTCTGGGTCCGAGGGCTGAGACCCATCACAGTGGGATCTGACTTCCCGTGAACTGCCTTGGGATGGTGCCCCCTGGGTTCTTCTCCCCACCCCTGCCCCCAGCTGAGGAGGTCTGAGCCAAGCTCCCCCCAGGGTGTGGTCCCTGCTGTCCTGAGGTACACCCAGCTATCCTGCCACACTCACTGCTGTCTCTGTGACCCCTCTCTCACCACCATCCTGACCTGTGTGTGGCTCAGAGGTAGTAGAGGTTGATGACCAATTATATTAACTTCAGAAGACCCCTTCTGAGCCCCCTCTCTGTGCTCGGCACTCTGACCGGCCTTGAAAGAAAAAACAAAGGAGATGTGATTCCCATCTTAAAGGAGTTCCTATCTAATAGAGAAGTTGTGCTCACACAAATGTGTAAAGCATAGTCTTGGGTGCTATGGTGACTGTGGAAGGAGAGTCTTTGCATGGCTGCAGGTACCAACTGGGTGCCAAAGAAAGGGCGGCTAGTCTTCAGACAGAAGGTCAGGAAAGGCTTTGTAGAGGCTCTTGGTCAAGAGAGAAGCCTGGAAGTTTCCCCCTGGAAGACAGCAGGCAGAACCTTCTGGACACAGAAAATGGTTGGCTTGAGGTGCCAGTCCAGTAATGCTAGTACACAAGGAAGCCAAAGGATTGTGCTAGAATGATTAGCACAGCCCCATGGTGACCAGCTTTCCATACCACCAGTTTGTACCATCCTATGGGAAGCCTAAGGCAGCCAGGCAATTCATGACTGTACAGACAGCAAGGGCCAGGCATCAAAAACAAAACAAAACAAAACAAACAAACAAAAAAACAAAAACAAAAACAAAAAACAAAAAACAAAAAAAGCAGCACACGGTTTATGTGAGAGCTCCAATTTCCATGTCTAATTCAACCTCAAGAAAACATCGTGCTGGCTGCCACTGTGTGGACCAAACAATTAAATGTGAAGGTCCCAGATGGAGCCTGGGGGCTGCTAGCTTGCAACCTTTGCAAATGGACAGCAGGTCCCTGTAAAGGGATTTCATCCTCTGGCTAACTTGCTTTAAACCTGAAAATTTTTTCAAGGAGGCTTTACACAACATAAACCGTCTTTGGAGAGACATTTTCCCCCAAGTCTTCCAATCTTCCCACGCCCCCACTTGAAAATCTGCTTCGGGGATAGGTACGGATGTTTGTTTACATCTGGACTTACATTTATATGGGTGCCTGTGTGTGTGTGTTTATATAATGGTGAGCATGTTTGGGTCCCTTCAGATAGTCCAAGCTTCTGGAGGTGGAAACAGAAATGCAGGTCGAAAAGCCGACTCCGTAGATGAAGACACACCCCATCCGTCTGCACAGCCAACGAGTACCTTTCCGCTCGGCCGATGCAGCACACAGTTTGAGGGGGGTGGGGTCCTTGTTTTTAATTTTTTAGATTTTCTCACCGATGACTTAACTGTCTATCCTACGGCAACAGCAGAGATGTTCCCGCTTCTCTTAGAAAGCCCTTGGGGGTTCCGCGGGCATATCTTTGAGAAGGCAGCCCCCGCTTAGTGCTGACTTGGGCCGGTGCACACGAGGCTGGCAGTGATCTCCTGGACCTCGGGTGCTCTGCCACTGCTTCCCCTCCGCTGGCCCCGGCCCGCAGGACCCCCCCCCCCCCAGAGCCGCACCTGCTCCCCACGGCCGGCCCGCAGCTGTCAGCGCCCCGGGTGCCTTAGCGCAGGCTGGCACGGAGAAACCTGGGACGGGCCGAGGCCGCTTAGCCCTGGCGAGTCAGCGTCCTGGTACTAACCATTTGCTGAGGTGACTGAGCTCTCACTGCCCTCCTTTATCGGTCTGAAGAGTGGATGTTAGGATTTCTCAACTCTATGGGAACAATGTCAATGATGAGTAACAACAACAGCAAAAAAAAAAAATCGTGGCCGGGATATCAGCTGAAACCTGTTCCGTGACTTCTGTGGGTTTCCTGGGCCTCTGCACGGAGGCTCAGCTTTACCCCTGAGGCCACCCCACAGCCCCAAGCTCCGATGGCCCACGAGCCCGTCAAACCCTGTGCTGCTCCTTTCTCTCCGCTTCAGGCTGATCGAGTCGTGGAACTCGGCCCCTTTCCCTTCTCATGTGCAGGCAACAAATCACAAACCAGCAAACAAAATCATCTACCCAAAACTTCTGTGCCGGGCAGACTTCGCTGAAAATTTGAGAAAAAGGAAGAGCTTCATATGCCAGCGGTTAAAAGAACTTGCTATGAAATATCTGATGGCCCCTTACTTCTTACACAGTCTCTGCTGTTGAAGGAAGCAAAGTCAGTAAAGATCTATTCGCTTGGGGCTCCAGCTTCCTGCCAAGTTCGTCGCTGGATCTCTCCCTCTCTCCCTAAATGGCCAGAAATTCAAGTGTTTGTCCCATCATATTTATGCAGAGCATCTCGGCACTCTCCACTCCTGCTCCCAGCCCCCGCGCCTTTATCAGTACACGGGTGGACAGAAGCCAGTCTATTCTGTGCTCGGCCTTTCCCTCTGTCTTGAAGGAAGACAATCGTAGAGAGATTAATTTCCTTACAGATGCAAATAATACTCCTCCCTACCAACAATCTCCAAGCCAGAAGGGAAAAGTTGTTAGATTTTTGTTTTAAGTAAGAGTTTTTCTAGTGTATAAAGCTGTAGTACCTCGTTATGCTATTCAGTGTCCTTTCTATCCGAATGATTGATCTGCATGACTGATGGATCAATTATCCAGGCAATGTGGCCAAACGTAAGAGTTTAGACTCCAGTGCCCTGCCACTTACCAGCTGTGTGACTTTGAGCAAGTTAGTAAGTTCTCTGAGCAGTTAAATGAGGGGTGATTGTGACGCCTCCACAATTACTGACAGGGTCGTTACGTAATTAAATAATTCATCTGAGGGCCCTTATCTCAGAACCTGACATTTGCAATTGTTCTTTCCTTTGTACTCAATTTTATCACTTCGTTTCACTGGGCCAGATTTCATGATCGAGCTTTTCCCTCTGCTTCCAAAATCATTTCAGTTTAAGTTGGTAGGGTACTGGGACTCTGGCCCAGGCCAGAGCAAGCCTCACCCTGATGGGTGGAAGTTGGCACACAGTTACGGACCCTCCTCTTCCATCTTCAAGACAGAAGGGGGCAGTCTTGCTGCCTCCCTCCAGGCTGGCTTTGGGGTTAGATATGATTCTCTGAAGTAATGTCCTCTCTGCTGCTATTTTAACCGAAGTGCTAACAAACCCCAGGTGGTTCAGAGTAACTGGAATTAGCTGAATTTTGTCTTCCAAGTACATACAGTGTTACAGGAAACACAAACACTCAGAAATATCTCATTCATCTTCCGTGGCAGAGAATCCAATTGTTCAGTCTTGGTTTGAGTCCTCAACAATTATTGCAACTAAACTTTAATCAACAGTTTCAGTAACAATGTTGAATTTTAAAGTTCCTAGCTACTAGTTAGAGCATGGCTTAGCTCGTACACGGGCAAATCAGTCATTTTGTGGTGATTAACATCTATTCAGAACAGAGAATGTTATTACTGGTACTAAATTATCATAGGAATTAATGCAGTCTTTTTAAAGGGCTTAAAATATGTTAATAAATACAATATTCCAACACCTGCAGCTCAAGGAACCAAAGTCATTAAATTATATTTATTATTGCAGGGATCTAGGTGGGGGGAAAGTAGTTTAATGAGCATGAATGAAACAGGGGTTCTTTATTTAAAACGAGTTACCTAAAGAAATGTTCCCTTTGAGGGGTTATATTATAGAATCATCTGCTATACAAAAAGCAAGTCAGAGACAATAATTTTCTGACTTTGGAGAATGAACTTCAGGGGTCCTCTGGGGACAAGGCAAAACTCTCCACTCTCCTCCCATTGAACTTGAGATTTAACTTTCCCCTTCTCTGCTTCTCCAGCTTCAGTTTCCACCACCTTCTCACTCATGTTCCACCCAAAAGCCTTACCCTCCTTGTAGTTTCTCAAAGGTACCCAGCTCTTGTCTACCTCAGGGCCCTGGCATATGCTTTTACCTCTCTCTTCATGGTATTTATTTTGAGCAATCCATTGGTACATTGCCAGGTTTTGTCTTAAACAAATTGTAACTACTAGCTAATTTAATCCTTGTAACAGCCTAATTGACTATGTCCCATATCATTCCCATTTTACAGATGGAGAAATGAGTCAGAGAGAGGTTAAGTGCCTTTCCCTGGGCCCTGCTGACCCGAGGTCTTCTCTTCACCCCTAAGTGCTGCCTCTTTGGAGGGTCAGCTACCGTCATCCCTCAGATCTCAATTCGGTTGCTGACCTTGACACCTTTATTTAAAATCATCCCCAACCCCTTTTTTCTCTTTCATGATCCAGATAACGCTTTGCAGTGTACCTTAGCACAATTTAAACAATTATATATATTTATGTGTTTTTAGTAGCCATTTCCCTTCTCTGGCACTACTATCATGTCCATGAAGGCAGCAACTATTTTTGTTTGATGCTATATTAAAGTAACTGACATTTAATGAATACTGAATAAATACTTGCTTAATGGGTCCTTGAACTCATATGTTCACCATTGGCTATTTGTAGCCAGAATGAGCAATATTTTTCATCTGTCTATCCATATAGACAGATGAAAATTTTTTTTCACATTTTCAGAAAGAAAGGAATAACTCTTCTTGTGATTATTTTTAAATCAATTGATTTAAAAAATGACATCCCAGCATAAGCATTTCTATATTAAATCTGGGCCTTGGTACATAAAAGATTGAGGGATGATGATCCAGTGAAATTTATATATGACAGGTAAAGAATCAGAAAACCTTGGAGAAGAAGCCACTTGGTCAAACTAGGAAGCTGGTTAGGATAATGTTCAAGAGCAAACCCTAGTGCTCTTGGCACATGGTCCAGTGTCGTTTCTGCCTCTGTGGCTTGCTCATACAATCACCCAGGCTGATAGCATCAAGAGAAACCAATCAAAAACAGCGAAGCTCTTTCAGACTGGCTTTTGCTGCTACTAAGAACATTGTGCTTGGCAGGTTGGGAGCAGTAGATGGAAGCTCTCGTGTTTTCTTAAATCTTGGGGGTGTTCGAGGCGAAAATTAACTGTCTGAATATCCTCGTGGTGGAATGCATTTGAAATGCTATTTCCTGTTATGAGATGGAAGAAGGAAAATAAACAAATACACATTGTGTGGAATTAAAAATGGAGATCCCAGAGCTACACATCATGCCCAGAGTGAGACACCAGCCTTAGAGAAACTGCCTCATTTTCCTGGTTTGCCAGCTTGTTGAGGACACACTCTGACTACTAAAATCCTCAACACCATGGCTGTTTTCCACCTATGAGCCATGGGCCACATTGAGAATCTGATTAAAGTTTTGGGCTGTATGCCCAGAGAAAATGAATATATACAAACGTGAAACATTTTGCAGATTATTTCAGGGAGCTTATGGAATTCTTTTGTCCATTTCATGAATCTCTACAGGCATATAGATTCTAGTTTAAGAAGCCCTGATAGCATATAATATTAGTTAACTATACCAGTAATACTGAGCCCTTTTTATATGTCAGACACCTGGCTACACATATATATATATATATAGGTGTATATATAAATGTATATTGTATATATATTTTCTAAGACATTGTATATATAGTATCTATAAATTGTATGTATGTATAAATGTATATTGTGTTTATATATATACACACATAATGTATATACATGTATATATACAAACACATATATATGCATGTGTGTATTTTTCTTTTACTTAATCCTCAGGTGTTATGACTGTTCCCATTTTACAATGAGGAAACCAAGGCTTAGAAAGGCTAAAGAAACCAGAAAGTATTAGGGCCCAGTTTCAAACCAAGTGATCTGATGTCAAAGCCACACAAAGGCACATATAGAAAGTTTGCATAAAGTAGACCTTCCCCAGCTTAGATGTAATGCCATGATGAAGCCCATGATAGAAAATAAAGGCTAGGGGCACCCGGGTGGCTCAGTGGCTGAGTGTCTGCCTTTGGCTCAGGTTGTGATCCCGGGGTCCTGGAATTGAGTCCCGCATCAGGCTCCTTGCTCCCCTGCTTCTCCCTCTGCCTGTGTCTCTGCCTCTCTCTCTGTGTCTTCCATGAATAAATAAACAAAATCTTAAAAAAAAAAAAAGAAAAGAAAAGCTAAATAAGACATCTCTATAGTGTCACTCAAATCTCCAAAGAGCTAGGGACTCCACGTCTAAGTCTTTGAATTCCTCGTGGAGAGGCAATTAGAATGGTTTTAGGATATCTCCTCTTTCCAAGAATGGCCCTCTAGCCTACATATTGAGGGACAGAAATTCTGAAGGGTTTGACATCCTTAACCCATTGGGCTGAAACTGGCATTTGTGGTTTTATTATAGCCTGTATTCAGATTATTTTCAATTTGAGAATGTCTGTCATCAAATGGGCAGATGGGTCCTGTCTGAATGTGAAAACCTCATAGGAATATTCAGACCAACTGGATTGTCAACACACTTTATAAGAGGCTATTAGTGTGAGGTGTGTTCAATTATTTCTTGCTTTTCCCAAGAGAATAAACAGTGAACACATTAGAAGTTGCTTAAAACTGTTCCCTTGACCATTTTTTTCTTTTTCTTTCTTTTTTAAGAAAAGTCATTTTTATGTAGGTATGGGTCTTCCTAAGCTAGAACTAAGAACTTCAATGGATTTCTATACCTCTAAATGTTTCTTTCTCATCCACGGGGCTTATCTAGACATTTTATCTTATAATTAATTTCCTAAGCACCTGCTTTGATCCATTTCCCTTAGGTGGGCACTGAGAATAAAGAAGTTAATCAGATAAAGCCTCTGGCTTCAAGGAGCTTACAATCTAGTAGGAGGATGTGAAAACAAATCAGTGTCATGTGTTGTGGTATGTGATATAGTATGCAAACAAACACAACAGAGTGCCCGGCTCATGTTTCAAAGATTATGACCAGCTGCAAAGATAGATTGAAGAGAACCAGCTAAGAAAAGTATATTCTGTAGAACAAAGATTCTCAAACTTCACTGGCTGTGTCAGAGTCCTCCAGGGGGCTTGTTAAGACACATTGTTGGGCCACAACCCAAATTTCTAATTCAGTACATCTGGGGCAGGTCCCCCAATTTGTGTTCCTATCAAGTTCTCAGAAAGCAGTGTTGCTGATGGTCCAGGGGACACACTTTGTGCACACTCTTCTAGCCCTTCTGGTACATAGATAATACAGAACATCCTCCTTTTCAGTTAGGTTTCATCCTCCTAGTTGGAAAATATTTCACTTTACAATCTATGTGTGTGTGTGTGTGTGCATGTGTGTATACACACACATATATATATGTACAATATACATATATATATCGTGATTTTTCCTTAAGAACAAATGTGTTTCACACTCTCCTTTGAAATATGAGTTCTGTGACATTCTGAAAGCTTTCCTCTTTTCTTCCTTTTTTTTTTTTTTTAATACCTGACTCTGACTTATAGGTAGGAACAGCAGGATGCCGAGAATAATGATAGAACACTTACATGAATTAGGAGTTGTACAAATCCTATGGATGTGAGTCTGTGGGTGTACCTTTCTTCTGAAGTCAGTACTGCACTGGGGTCAGCGCTGCTTCTCACTGGACCTGTGGCTGGAAAATTATATGAACAAGGTCAAATTTCAGATCCACTCTTATAAACCCTTAGGTCATCACAGATCCCATAGAACCTAAATTATGTTCCCAGAGGAATGAAGAGAAGGTTGGGGGAGAAGGGGGCACCTAAGACAGCCTAAAACAGCAATAGTGCTACAGCCTTGTCATGAACGGAGTCACGATTTTGGCTAAATGTAATGGAAAATATGAATTCATGTCAGAAAACAAGACCAAGTTCTTACATTAATGATTCTGTCTCTTTTTCTTTATTCTTTTGGTCCATTTTGCACAGGAAATAAGAACCTTGCGGACAGAAAGATCATCATTTGTCAATCCTTTTACGGCAATTTTCCCAGCGTTCTTTCAGCTCTAAATGCTTTTAGTATTTGTCAGGATCCTATAATAGCTTTAATGGGAGGGGAAACAACAGCAACGACGATAACAACTATTTGCTGCATAAGAATGAATTGCGTGGCTCTCTCCTTTCTGGACCACAGTGCAAATGATGGCTCTGTCCATGTGTGGATTTCCACATGCAGCTGTGCAGTTATTGTTTGCACTCAGACCTTAAGTTGTCTGTAATTTTTATGTGTGTAGGAATGATGCCAATTGAGAGAGAGAATGGACCAAAAAAATATTTAGCATCTCGGAGATGAGACAAGTCAATAAACAGCTTGATTACTAATTCATTCAGGAACAAAAATAATGGCTTTCTAAACTGAAACGACCAAATCCAATAACTAACTGTTTGTCAGGGCAGTAATAATGGTATTTGTATCTCTTTTAATTGGCTTTAACCTTTCCCTTCATGTGTGCAGTATTAAAAATTTAAAGAGGAAAGTATTTAGAGGCATAGATTTACGGCACTGCGTGGATTACATGCTTTTAATGAGGTCAGGACAATAAACCATCTGAGCAGAACCTGCTGCCCAATGATGAATTACTCCCTTTTACAATAGATAGACTACAGTGAGTGTGTGGGCACCCACGCATACTCCCAGGCTTGTCTGTGTAGACCAAGTGATTCTCAGCTTCGCTCTTGAGCTAGCACAGGGTGTTTCCAGTGACAAGGAGTGTGTCGAGAAATTTTCAAAATGCAGAGCCGCAGTATACTCTGTGAAAAAGCGCAAGTTGCAGAACAAAATGCACTGTTCGTGGATGATACTGATTCACATATGTCTGTTTACGTACAAGTATTTATGCAAGGACAGAAGGAAGGAGCAAAGGAGGAGGGCAGGAAGAGACAGGAAGGGAAGGAGGAAGAGAAATACAGACAACTTGAAGAGAACACACAATGATGTGCTAGAGACAACTTACACCGTCTCGGAGAACTGGTCATACAACAAACACCCTTGCCCAATTCCATCATAACCTTAGCTTAAAACTGTAGATAGTGAGAATATTTACTCCACAGAAATCCGCACATGCTGCAGATCAGAGCCTTTTATTTCTGGAGAGCCAATTGCTAAGCTTTTATCACTGTACCCCTGTACACATAACAAACCATCCAGAGTATTCTATCTAGAGAGTGGGTTTATTACAAAAAGTAGATGAAGCACAAGGGGAGAAAAGAGGAGAAAGAAGACTTTAGTCCTCTTTATTATGCATATCTTTAGTTGCAAAGTTCATTAAGAGTTTATTACTTTCTTATAAGTTTAAACATTTTATTTTAAAATCTTCATATATTAAAACTTTCAAAAAGCATAAAAAACAGAGTCAGTCACTTTTATCCGGTAATTCAGGTGCAGAGCATTAATACAAGGAAAGGAACCACAATTCAAATGATAGAACCAAATGGTCAAAGGACTTTAGACTCCGCCAGAAGTGTGTCTTTCCCTAGTGACAACTTCGTCACTCTTATAAAACAAAAAGAAAGCGGAACACATACAAAGTGTTCACTACATCAGTCCGAAAGAGTGGAGTATTTGTAGTCAGAGCCCATCCCACAGCAAATTCTAGTAAGGAAAGTCACAGTGGTACTTCCAAAACTCATCTCCTCCTATTGATTGATTGACCTAAATATTATCATTGTCTTTTACCTAATCAGCAGCCTTGAGTTGACAGTGTGAACCAGTACTAATGAAGAGAAAGCACTCTACTCCAGATTAACGGAGCTGCAATCCCATTGAAATGTGCCATGTATGGGGGCCAAGAGTCTAGCACAACTGAAGAAATGATGATACTTCCTTTTGGCTGCTTTGAGATACTGAGCTCTCTAGTCAGCCTCAGGAAGGGTCAGAGTAGAGACCTCCTGGTTTCCCCTTCCTTTCTAAATCCTAGTGATTATGTCGGTGGTTCTGTCTCCAGGAGAGCCACCAACCCAACTCCAGGTGATATTTTTACTCAGGACCTGACTGCCTTTATTTCCTAGGACTCTTAGAGATGAAAGTCCATTCCAGGGACGCCTTGATAGCTCAGCGGTTGAGCTTCTGCCTTTGGCTCAGGGCATGATCCCGGGATCTGGGATCGAGTCCCTCATCGGGATCCCTGCATGGATCCTGCTTCTCCCTCTGCCTATGTCTCTGCCTCTCTCTGTGTGTGTCTCTCATGAATAAATAAATAAAATCTTTAAAAAAAGTCCATTCCTAGAGGCCCATACCTGACTGTTGGTGAAAATAGATAGCTTAATTTCATAAACATCTGTTCATTCACCAACAAATATTTATATTTGAGATAGGGATGGGGATACAGTGGTGCACACATCAGACAGGGATCTTACTTTCATGGAGCTGACATCCCAGAGGCAGGCATGAATAGGTAAACCAACAAAATATCAGTGTGAGTAATGTTTGAAAAACCATGAACTAGGAATGTATGAGAGACAGAGCAACAGGTGCTTCACACCCCCTACTCTAGAGGTGCTGGGAGGGAAAACGTTTCTGAGAAGGTAAACATAAAGTGTGACATGAGTGACAGTAATAAGCCAGCCATGTGCAGCTCTTGGTACAAAATGGATATCCTAAGTACTCTTTGTGGAGAGTTTTCTCTCCCACTGCAAGAGCACCCACTTTTAAGACACAAGTCCAAGAAGGACTGACTGTAGATACTTCTGTTTTTTACTGATAATTATTTTCGAAATAAACTCCTGCAGTCTTCATTGCTCCAAATACTTTTGAAAAAATGTTCAAAATTAGGATCCTTTGTGAATGTGTAACCAATTTCATATTCTTGAATATCGCTAAGGTATTCACTAGTCAAGGTAGCGGGTAGCATCGTTTCCCTGAGAGAAAAGAAAATACAGGGCAGTCATAAGTTGAGAGTCTTAAGCTGTCACATCTCACAGTTGTGCATGTCTGTACAATTTCGACAAAGAGAGCATGTGTTGGAGGAGAACGTATGTAGACTTTGAACCAAGAAGTAACTGGTTCCAATGTCAGCACAGACACGTACTGAGTGTCACTCTGAGCATGGTATGTACCGTCTCTGAATACTCAGTACCCTCAGCTGCAACGTAGGGTTACAGAACTGCCCACTTCACGGGGTGATGGTGAAAATTAAATAAGATCATGTCTATGAAGTGCCTGTGTCAGAGTAGCCTAGAGCATCCTTTTAGAGAAGTTTCTGGTAATATTGCTGAACTAACTGTGTCTCAGTGAAGTGAGACTATTGTTGCGTGGGGACAGAAAGAGCTCATTCTTGTCTTTGCTTCAGTCTTTCTATTGGATGCAGAGCATCCAATACAATTTGGGACTTAAAGTATTACGTTTTCTAGATTGGGCAAGAAAATTGAGAACACACCTGTCATCTTTTTTCAGTATCATCCATAACAGTAGACAAAAGAGGCATTATCGGGTGGCACCCAGCAAGAGAAAAATCCATTTCCTTAATCCTTCAGTTATTTAAGAGCCCTTCCCCTACTCCTTTCTCCTTGTCTCATGCTTCTTGTAGCGCTCTTTGGTTCTCCTTGAAGCACCAGAAATAAAGCTTGGAACCAACTGGTCAGAGTCCTTGAATCACATCCCATGCGCAGTACAATTTATACAGCAAACTGCATTGCCTCAGAATAGAATTGTAAGGACATGCATGAATGCTGACTATATTCCTAGGGGTAATGGAAGCTGCATATGAATATAAAAATAAAAAAATCAAAAACCTTGGAAGAAAAACAAACATGACAGAAGCAGCAAGATAATGTTTTTATGTTTTCACCTTTAATTGACTAAAAATATCAATACAACATATTCCTTGGACAGTCTCCCCAAACGCCCCCTCCCCTCTTTTTAATGGGAGCAAGGAAGTGGTTAGGAGGAAGAAATACTCGCAGAATTGATAAAACAATAGTTTCCCCTGGGAAAGGGCAGGTAGAGGGCCAGAATTGGCTTTTTTCTTTTAAACCCATTTGCATTGTTTGATTTTGTTTCAAACCAGCCCACACTACATTTTAAAATTAAGACTGTACCTTTTTAAAAAACAGGGAGAGAGAAGAGTCACTTTCTACTCAAGAAAGCTGCGTTGTTTTTAAGTAAGTATTATTAACAAGTAACAATTACTTTTTTATGATACATTTAAGATAGTGAATTATGAATGACTGGAAATCCCCTCCAGCCTAATTGAGAACCATTATGTCTGGTAATTGCCACTGATTTCTGCAAACAGTCATTTTTCTCTGGCCTATTAACATAATTTGAATTTTTAATTGCCCTTCATAATTGTCTATTGGAGTTAACAAACAGTCCCATTCACCGAAGGGTTTCAGACCAGGCCCTACCTCCAGAGAACTCACAGTGGAAACCTCTAAGACCCCTTGAGGACACCGTTAGGACTTTGTGGACTTTCAAATTGAGGTGGCAGCCACTGTGACAAATGTGACATCTTTTGAAGGACCCACCCAGCTGTGGGATGACACATTTTCAGATTTCTATATCATTGAGTTGGCCCACTCTGTTTTGAAGCTGCCTCACCAAAAAAAGGAAAAATGTCACACTTTCAACAATGTTAACCAGGACTTTCACAACAGTGCCTTATCTGTTGCCCTGTGATAAGTGTGAACATTCTGGTAAAACAGAACATGTCCTATCATGTCCATTTCCTATAGGATTTGTGGGTAGGTATCATTGACTCCCTGACCTCAGAAAAGGACAGGATTCCCAGTAAAGATACATATGTATCTTAATACATGTAAAATTATACACACATGTACACATACACACACTACAAAAGCACTTTGTGTTCACTTTTTTGTGTGTTCACTTTTTAAAGTAAATTCAGAAAAGTAAGAAAAATATAAAGAAAAAGAACTAAAATCCTAATAATATATAGAATTTTTTGTATACATATATACACACATACATATATGTATATGTATATAATATATATATAATAGTGTTTATATTTTCTCACATGACTTAATATTCTTCTAAAATACTATTCCAAAGACTACATGTGATGGAGCATATGGATTCACCATTGGTTACTTATGCATTCCACTCCTACTGGATATTAAATTTCTCAGTTTTTACTGTTATAGAAAAAGAGATAGAGTGAACCACCATGCCTGTTTCATGTCCATCTCTGATGATGGCCTCAAGAAAATGTCCTGGAAGTTGAGTGCTTCAAGGTTGTGAACATAAGTGTTGAATCACTCTCCAAAAAAGTTGTATTTCAATTTATACTTTCCTATCGCTATATGAGAAAACTGAATTTCCCACTTTTCCCAACATTAGATATTACAGGTACTAAACTCCAGGTCCAGTTGCTAACTTAAAAAATATATCCCATCATTTTTTTTTATCCCATAATTTTTTAAAGTTGCATTTGTTTGATCAACAGTGAGGTCAAACACCTTTTCATCTAATCACAAATATCTGGGTGTGCATCTGAGAAGTCCATGTTCACCTCCTCCTTGCCCATTTTTCTATTGAGATAAAGATACATATATCTTTATATATCGGCACAGTCAAGATTTTACATTCTTGATGCTTTTGTCAATCTCTGGAAATGGCTCTGCCTTAAAGTCACCAGGTAGTCAGTCCTGAAAAGCAGCAGAACAGAACACACAACTAGTTGCAGTGCTACCCAGAGTGGGGCTTATTGTCTGCTCACCATCACGTTTTTATACATTTGTAAGAAGTAGGAAGGGTTCGTTCATCTTTCATGAAATCATACATCATGAACCATAGCATGAAACCGTGAGCAAAACCACCCCAGGGAGCTCTGTGGCTATCTTCCACTTTCTAGGGCCCCTCGATTCCTGTCTTAGTTCCCCTCAAAAAGTCCCAGGGAAGCCCTTTGGAACCTGCACCTGGTGTAGTATTGAGGTAAATAGAAAATGCACATAAGAAATATAGACTTGAGCCATTAGTCTGAAATACTAAATCAAAAGCAGTTGTCTCCACACAAGTTTGTAGTGTCTGACAAAAAGCAGTATCTAATCAATATATGGACCAGGAATCTGAAGCTTAATGATACAAGAGGAGCCACAGAGATGGTTGACAATTCTTACGTGAATATCTGATTACCAGACTCAAGTCTGTTTCCCAGGTTGGGAGCTCCAGGGTCCATTTAAGTACCTTTAAACAGAGTTTCCAGCTGAGATATTTATGGGATTCGCTACAGGCAGCTGATTTGCTGGTGTGAGAGGAAGTCCAAAGCTAGACATTTGTCCTAGCTTGAAAACTGTCAGTACTATTTGTATGAATGTGTTCAAAGTGGCCATGATTCTTCATAACTTTTTGGATGAGTTCAACAGAGACATCAAGGAAGGGCACTAAACTAATTCCTACATGGAAGCTTCCAATGTTCAATGTCTGCTTGTGACTCTGAGGGAGACATTTATTATAAAAATAGCAATAGCTAGTTATCATTCCTGACACATTCCATGCTTTCAAATTGAAACTAACAATCTTATTACTCTTCTCTCACCTCCCAGAAGGAAGTCCAGTGAGGGCACATTTTTTCTGTGATTCCCATCTCAACCTATTTTTTGCATACTTTGTTTCAAACTCTGGTTTCTCAGAGAAGGAACTGGAAAATCTGCTTTCTTCATCACCTAAAGAGCATTGTATAGATTTAAGGTAACATGAACCAGGGTTTTTAACCATTAACTTGGGCTCTTGTCTTTTTTAGAGCTTAAATAATAGCTGAGGACTTCTCAGAATGAGTGTGGTTTCCTTTGAGGAAATCTGCAGGCACTTGATGGCTGAGGAGCTCACGACCTGGAGTTTGAATTCTGGGTTTGCCACTTTCGAGCTTCAAGAAGTTGTTGGGAGAGTAGGGGGATAGCGTTGTTGTCAGAATTAAATTAAATGGCATGTGTATACAGTACGCACTCAACTGTTTCTCAGGGTCGTCATTATTACTAAAAGTTGACAAACAATATTTTATTCAACATTCAAGACATCTGTGGATCAAGTGTTTACATTTCTCGTGCTTAAGCGGCAACATCTAAGGTCCCAGATGATTCCTGCAGGCCCAGTCCTGCTTTGGTGTAGAAACTGAAAGGGAAAATATGGAATGACTTAAAAAGATGCCAGACGAATCTTTGCCCTGAAGCCAACTGTTTATTCAGCTCATTCAACTAACAAATAATTTCACTGGTGATTTATTGTTTTCCTCAGTGAAATTTTCCTTCATACATCCATAATTAAAAAGGGTGCAGAGCAGTAAATTGGTGAACCTGTCATGTAACATTTGTTAGCATCGAAAACCAAGGCATCACAGCTTTTAGGAAAGAAAAATGCAGAGGTTCGATAGAACCTGAGATATGGATTTTTTTAAACAGGATTTTATTTTAGAAATGAAAAGCTGTGTGTGTGCATACTCACATGTGAACGTGCGTGTGTTTAAAGAATTGAGAGCAGGATATAAAGTAAATGTAATAGCGTGTCTTCCATTACGATGGCCTAATTTTTAACAAGCACATGCAGTGTTTCTGGTTTCTTTTAGAGAAAGAATACTTTTCTTTTTTTATTTTTAATGATGGGAAAACTTTGCAAGGCTGAGAAAGAAATTGAATTACACACGCAATTCACAAGGTATCTTTATTTAAGGCAAATCTGATACCTGACTTGCCCGTAAGAAGTGCTAAAAGGAACAATAGGTAAGCATTTGAATCTCAAAGACTGACTGCAGGGGAAGAAAAGTGTAACCTGGACGGGGAGCTCAGAGCAGAAGAGTTGAGACCCTCACTTTTATGTCAAGCTTAAGAAACAGATTTGGAATACTACTGTATAGCGTGATGCATGAATCTCATAATGATATTTCAAAAATTATGAGAGAGAAAGGATAGGAGGAATTAAAGATGAGTGTGTTTCTCCCAGACGGGTTCCAGTATACCTGAAGGTCGCTCTTTGAGAATTCTACACACATAACAAATGAACTTGATACACACTGTTTCGTTGATCCAGAGCACCCTACCTCTTCTGGCCTCCTTCCTCTCCCCACCCTTACACTAACTGAGAACCCGATAAATCAGCAAACAATATAGAAGCCTCATTAAGCCTCCAAGCAGTGCCTAGTCTCACAAGAGAATAGCATTTTGAAGGAGACAGAGAGTAACAACAGATATAATCACGAGGAAGATAAACACCAGAATAAAAGAAACATCAATAAAATATACCATGCACCATTAAGGACCACCTCCAGATAAGATACTCAGCATCGCAGTAAAAATCACAAGTGAATTAATGTCAAAAAAAAAAAAAAAAAAAAAGAATGTTTGGTCTATCAGGCTGTGTCAGACTGTGTTGAAAATCACGTCCGCCTAGGGAACTGTCAAGCTTTCCCAACCTCTGTTTGAGGGGTAATTGTGCCAGCGACTCTGAATGCTGAGAGACCTTGCCACATCACTTTGCATTGCACGGAACGCCCAATTTGTTAGAGCAACTGTGTGCCACCTTTTTGGGCTGGTCATTCATTTCAAAAACAGTTCCCTTTTATTTTGAAATAGTCACCTTCACTTTTGTAACTTTTTTTTCTGGCACAATTTCGAAATTACAGAAATAGTGGAAAGAGCACCTGTACACCCTTGTGTCCCTTTGCCCCATTTGTCATTTGCCTTATCATTCTCTCCCCACTTCCCTCTGCCTCTCTCAGTAAACTCACTTTCTCTGCCCCTCTCTCACCAACCCCCACACATTATTTTTTTCCTGAAACAATTAAGAATAAGATGCCCCCACATCAAGCTCCTTTACCCTTGAGTGCTTCAGTGTGTGTTTCCTAAGAACAAAGACATTCTCTTACATAACTATAGTCCAGTTACCAAAAAAACAAAGTTAGCATTGATATATGAGCCAATCCTCAGTCCATATGTAAATATCATCCATTGCCCAGACAGTGGCAGTTCCAGCTCTTTT
Source organism: Canis aureus (assembly GCF_053574225.1). NCBI lineage: Eukaryota > Metazoa > Chordata > Mammalia > Carnivora > Canidae > Canis > Canis aureus. Next base: position 45,697,851 of record NC_135614.1, on the reverse strand, counting down.
TCCCAGGCCACTGTTCATTTCAGCCAGTTCAGGATGACACATTGCATTTTTTTTTCATGTCTTTTCTGCCTCCTTTAATCTGAGGGAATTTCTTTGCCTTTGTCTTTTTTGATGGTGACATTTTAAAACTTTTTATTTAAGTGTCATATATAAATGTCATATATATGTATTTTATATCTAAGTGTCATATATTACCTCTCTCTATATATAGAAAGGTATATATCAGAAATGTACAGTCCAGTGAATTTTTCAGATGGATTACACCCGTGTTACCAGCTCCAGAGCAAGAAATGGAACATAAACCCAGCACCCACCAGCCTTCTTCAGCAATTAAATTTACAGGGCCTGCTGGAGAGCCAAAAGAAATGTAGCAACTCTTTCATCCTAGAATCTCTCTCACAGTTAGGGCTCTAAGTGGTACTGCTCTAATGGCAGCCCAGACATCTTGCCTCTCAGACCAAGAAGGGGACATTGCCATCTCCGGTGGCCTAAATGAGGCCAAGTGTTTGGCTTAATGAATATTAGGTAGGGGGAGGGCATTGTTTACATCCTCAGCTCAGAACTTTGCAAACTGTGTTTGGTGAAGGAGCCTTTTATTTCCCATTCTTTAGGGACCCTTTAAATATGGTCTTGCTGCATATGACCTGTGTGCATCTTGTACCATATATGACTTTCCATGAGAGGTTGACCTCACCCAAACTGGTCTGTGACTCATTCCTAGTAATCAAGTGCTTGATCATGGCAATGTTAAGTTGCTATAAAAGTTTCTAACCATTTTCTTACGTCTGTATTTCTCTCCTGGGACACTGATTGGTTGGGGCTCATAGACAACAGTTTGAGTAACCCTGGGTTAGGGCACATAGCTCTGCTCAGTCAGAATTGAGCTGGTTTATATCCTCAAAGAGCATACCTAATTTCCCTGCTTTAGGCCATCATTAAATGGCCCTGCACAGCGTTTATCTCAGTTGGTCACAATACTATATTTGAGTATTTCTGAGATGACTTATTAGTGTCTAACACCCTGACCTGATCTAAGCTCCATGAAACCCAGAGTCCTTCAGTTTTGTCGATCATTGAGTCCTCCATGGTGCCTGGTGCATAATAGATACTCAATAAAAGACTGTCAAATGGAAGAGTGACTTCATCAATAGTGTCTTGTGACTAATGATGAAACAAAATAAGATCATGGGCTAACACAAGATATATTAACCCTGGTGGAACTGCATTTGGGATAAAAGGACAGAGATCATTCTTGCTCTGAGAATATAAGAGTATTTTGTTTGGATTTTTTTGGGGGGGTTAAATGGGAGAAATCACACTTTAGAAAACACGGAACTACATCTTACATAGAATAGTAGGCACTTAAAAAGCATCCATTTCTAATTAATCGTTTTGAGTGCAGAGCACTACTTTAGTAGTTAAGCTGCATGTTACTATTTTCAGGAAGTTCTATATTTGTCTGACTGTATTTCTTTCTTTCTTTGAGAGTCAAATTTAGCCAGGCCTCATTTCAATGTTTATTCGTAACATATGCAGGGGTGGGGTTGCAAAGTTATATTTTACTAAGCAACCAGAGCTGGATTTATTCAGGAAAAAAAAAAGAGATTATAGATGATTTGCAGGAAAAACATGGTTTTGAAAACAAAACCTGTGAGCAGATTGTTTGCAAGAACTTCAGTAGGCTTTGCCGCTTTCTCTCTACATCTTTCCTCCATACATGTAAGGATGATAATACAGGTTTAATTTTGATTCAATGGGAACTATCCCCCAAATGTCCTAAGTCTCACCTGCAGGACCTGATCACCAGGGCTAAACAGTTGAAATTGCTTGCTTTGTGTTTTCAAGTTCTGGTGGTTGAGGGTATATGGTCTGTGCTGTGTGGCCCTGCCTCCACTCAGGGCATACTGGTGTCCCTCAGGAGCTCTCGTGTGGTAAGACATTTCAGCTGGCTGAGTGGATTTTGAGTAGTGAAGACAGGTATCTGAAATACACCTTTCCTCATTCCTTTCTCAACTTAGTTTTCTCAGTCTCCGGATGACTCAAGGGTGGCATTTTTGGAGAACCGGTGGGGGAAGAAAAGGTAGTGTGAATGTAAGAGATACAGCTCATTCTGTCTTTGAAATTGTTGGTGTGAAAAGAGCTCAACAGTGTTTTATTTAAACAAGGTTGCCTTCGACCTTGATTGACTTGCAGTAAATTGCCTGGTACAAGAGGCAAAAGGAAGTGGAGAGAAAAATGGCAATCAGCACCAAATGTTTCACATATTGATTGACAAGTACCAGAGATGTGCCAGAGTAAGATAAATTGGCCAACCGGGCCCATCTTGACAGCTCCTGAGATGGGAAAATTATTCTTGTTAATTTGCTGCGGGAACCTTGTCATTTACGGGATGTGCACGTGGGTGTCTCCTAATTGTGTAAACAAAGTTCAGATTCCTAGGCAGCCTCGTTCTGTTGTGGGGGTTTGGTAATTCTGTGGCCTGCATCACCAGAATGCATTTGTAAGTGGCTCTCAAGCTAGGGGAGGGAAAGGGAAGCAGGACACCTGCTTTAAGCAGGCATTTGCAACCGAGATACAAGGACTTTCTTGCCAGACATGTTTCACTTAACAGTGGGTTTCAGGCACACTTGAGTGTCTGAGCTCTCCTTCCACCCGTGTTCCATGGTTCCCTTCTGGCATAATGGGTCTAATTGGCTTTATCTCGCCTCTATTTGAGTTTGAAGTTTTCAAATATGTAAAAGATAATGTTTTAGAGGTTGGAGGGTGGCGAAAATATCCTTCCGAGACTTCTCTTTACCTTTCAGTATCTCCACCTTTCACTTTTACTTTCCCACTTATTTCTCTAGCATCCTCTTCCTCCTCTTCCTCTTCTCTCACCATGCTAAATTCGTGAATGTCTGTCATTTCTAGCCAAACTGCTTACACCTCTTCCTGTAAAATGGGCTATATTTTACATCGCATAGTGCGAGCCTGCCAAAGACATCTATCTAGAAGTTGACGTTCAGGTTGGTTTGCCTTTTTTTTTTCTTTTTGCAAATTTGGTAAAAAGTCATTTTTACTGTAATTTAATTGATATAGCAGCTGTTTTGTTTTTTCCTGATTTTTCAAGTAGAAACACCCCCCTTCTTTACTTTCCCCTCTTTCTCTCTCTCTGAATTTTTCAGATCATCATTTCATTCTTGATTGGGCAGGAATGATATTTACTTTCATTTAAAAGGATGGTATGGAAAAGAACTCTAACATCAAAGACCTGTTCTTAATCACCCTCGTTAAAGTCATAGCTCAGAATAACACATCACTTTCCCACTAAGAGATACAGGCTCAAACAAAGTCACACTTCCCACATTCCTTTATGCAGACCCGCTTTAATATTAAGTTGTTCTGGTCTTAGGCAGGTCTCAGAGGTTGGAAGCAGCCTGGCATGTGGAAAAAGGTGAGAGGTCGCTAGGACCTGAAATGACCTGGAGAACGCAAACCCTGCTGCAAGCTTTACACATACACACAGAGTTCTGCAGGTTGCAGAGATACAGCTTTTGTGATTTCCTACCTAAATTTACCAACTTTAAACTTTTCCAAAACACTATCCTCTCATCGCTTATTTTTTTGAAGATTTTATTTATTTGAGAGAGAGAGAAAAAGAGAGTGTGCACAAGTGGGGAGAGGGACAGAGGGAAAAGCAGACTCCCAGCTGAGCGTGGAGCTCAGTGTGGCTTCTTCCCAGGACCCTGGGATCATGACCTGAGTTGAAGCCAGATGCTTTACTGACTGAGCCACCCAGGCAACCCTCACCCCACCACCCACCCCCACCTACTCATCTCTCATTTTTTTCTTCAAAATAGTCCTGGGAGGAAAGTACATGGGATTCTATTTTCCCCACTTCTCATTGGGAAACAGAAGCATCGAAAATTCAACTCAGTTGTTAGATGTAGGCAGGGGAGGGCCTCAGGTAGCTAGTTCTGGCTCCTCTTCCTCTTAGTTACACTCACTTGGTGTCATGCGGGACCTCCTTCCAACCTCATTCTTTCACCCTCAGCTACTAGCCAGGTCTATTCTAAATGTATCTTTACTTTCCATTTGTCATCAACCCCTCCTTCACCAGGAAATGTTAACTGCCCCTCTTCTGGCTTCCCCTGCTGCTGAAAGCAGATCCCTCCAAAAGCAGTTACCACACTGAAAAGCTGAGCTGCCTCTTTACGTTTCTGTCAGCCTCACCAAAGTGTGAATTCCTTGAGGGCACAGGCCAAGTCTGATTCCAACAGTGTTCCTCCTGTCTAGCCCAGCTCCTGCTGGGGGTCAGCCCTACGTGAAGTCTGGCTGAATGAAGGCGAATGTTAGTGTTCACTCAGGACAGCACAGCAATCAGAAAAGGATCAGATCCAGCATCCCTGCACTCGATTTTTTTTCTTCATCTGCATGTACCTACAGTGCCCAACTGGCAAGTAATCATTGATTTAAAAATTCTCCTGAGTCAGAAAAGAGGGAATGGGAAACCCTGGTCTGTCATCAATGCTTAGATCACTAGAAAATGTTCACCCCCCGATAGCTTGAAAGTGCTAGGGAGTCTTTTTTAGACTGTTCAGGTGTTGTTTACAAGATGCCAAGAATCTTTTAAATTGTTGAGAACAGATGAATCCACAGAGAAAAATGTTACAAATAACATTGAAAATTTAAATGGTAGGATATTTTGGGTCTCTTTGATGAACAAAGTAATAGCCTGGGACGTGCTTATGAACCACATTCCCAAGCCTAAGGTTCACCAGGGACTCATTTATTGGAAGGGAAAGCCTCTTTGGATTGTCCCTAAGTGGCATCTTTTGCTCCACATAAATGAACTTGATCTCTCCCCTTCTGCCTCCACTGGATCACATTCCCAGTTCATGTTATCTTAAGGACAGTAGGGTACCAAAGAATCTTACTTTTGTACTAGACCACAGGGTCATATTGTCCTATTTTTATCCACACATAGATTTTCTCCTTTCCGTCCCCTCTTTGGGCCACCTAATAACTGTTTGAATGCTTCCACCCACAGTGAACTCACTCTACACAAGAAAGCCCATCCCACTTGCTCACTAGTTAAACCATTAAAAAATATATCCTTCTATTTAGCCAGATGCTTTCTCTTATCTCCTTGATTCTTTGGTCCCTATTCTCCCCTCTACGAAGAAAACAAATGCCAACATCCTCCTATAGGATAGAACTAGTCTGTCCCTGTGCACAGCAGGCCTTCCTACCTATCTCTAGGTCTCCCAGCTGAGAACTTAGTTTTCTCCAGAGCTTCACCTGACTCAAATTTGCCACCTTCCCCAAACACCATCTTGCCAGTTTTCCTAGGAGTATCTTCCACTTGACAGATGTCCATCTTGAAATGTTACTGCATCTATGAGTATGTTCTGACTTGAAGTATGGGTTGTTTGTTTGTTTGTTTGTTTTTTATCAGAACCTGGACTTCTATTAGTGATTTATTTGAGCCAAATATCAATCAGTGTGTCATACCAAAGCTTCTGATAGAAAACTCCAAAGCCTTTTTCATATATGCTCCTGTGGAATCCTATTTGCCCAGCTACTTCTTGTGTAGGTTATTTCTTTTATCCTAAATGCAGAGCTTTACATCGACCCTCTTAGATTTCAGTTTGGATTATTGAAATGTGTTTAGATCTTCATTCACTCTCTGGCTGAAAATATAAATGTTTAGTTCTAGCTCTATGTTCTCTACAAGTACTATTACTCATATCCTTATTCATTTTTTCAGTGAACACACTGAGAATGCCCAACACCAGAGCCCTGGGAACATGCAGAGGATAAATTTTGGTGGGTCACAACAGACAATTGAATAGGTCATGAGTGCTAGATAAGTCATGAAAGTTGGTTCAAAATGGTAAATGGTAAATGCATAATAATCAAATCACCACAGATCTTATCCTTGGATTGAAAATTCAGGTGTCCATAAGGACCATTTATGTCATGTGAATGAATGAAATAACCAGGAGTCAATAAGAGGGAATGGTGAAGGCTTTGGTAAACTGGAGAATATGTATTTTAATAAAAGGCACTAAAATTTGATTAAAAGCAAGAAAAAAACCCACTACTTCGGTCAAAATATATATGTTTGTCTGCCGGATGAAACCAGTGGGCTGCCATTAGGCAGGCTCTGCTCTGGAGAGCAGCATTAGAACAGAGAATGGACTTTTGTGTATTTTCCCATGTGACTGCAATCCCCAAGCTCTTAAAGGTTCCATGGATAGTCACTGCTAAAAAGCTGTTTATCTAAGCATATTTCCTCCTTGGATAGTTAAAATATTGGTTGATTCACTAACCAGTGACTTTTTGCCAAAACTGACAGTGATGGTGTTATTTCTGTTTATTGTTGATTTCATGGCTCTCAGAAAGCTATGATTCCTGGCTAAAGAATTTGGGAGCAGGCTAGACATCTTTCCCACTTCTACCTCATTCCCAGCACTCTGTTGGGGTGGTCCTGATACTGGATAAGATGAACCACTTAGAGCAGACTTTAAGGCCGTGTTATTTACTGTTTTCATTTCCTATTACTAATCTAACAAATTACCACCAATTTAGTGGCTTAAGACAACATAAATGTATTATATTTCTGGAGGTGACAAGTCCTAAAAGCAGTCCTAGTGGACTAAAATCAAGCTATCAGTGGGTCAGCATCCCTCCTGAAGGCTCTGGGAAGGAATCTGTTTCTTTGCCTTTTCTGCTTCTAGAAGCCACTTGTATTCCCTGGCCCAAGGCCCCTTCTTTACACCTCTTGATCTTTGTTTCTATGGTCACATCCCCTCCTTGAACTCCGACCTTTCTGCTTTCTTCTTATCTCCTCATTTCTAGATCCTTAATTATATCTTCAAATTCCCTTTTTCCCATGCAAAGTAGTATATTCATAGATCCCATCAGGACATGGGTGACTTGGGGGGTCATTATCGTGCCCACCACATGTGTTTATAACTGAGTTATTATGATGACCACGAGATCAGCTGGAGGGAGGGAGTGCTTGCTGTGTAACCTTCATCAACTGTGGGAGCTGTTGCCAGGAGAAGTTCATTGAGGAGGAGGATCTCACTAGGACTTAGGGGTCTGTCACAATCTCTGTGCTGTGTAGAGCTTCTCTCCTGAGCTGAACATTTAAAACAAAGTTGTTTTTTCTTCCCACATTTAATCCAGAGATGACATAGCCCATCTTCTGAAAGTAAGCAAAACCATATATAAGATCCAGGAAAAGACTTGTAGTGTATATCCTGGGAGCTGCTAAGGAGGATGGAGCCCACAAAGTTAAGACTTTAGTGATACTTGAGGAGGAACTTCTCTCCAAAGCACCTGGTCTATGAAGAGAAAGCAAGAAACCTGCACCTTCAACCAGTCACCATGGTCTGACTTCATGTCCTGCACCACCTCCACCCCCACCCCAACCACCCTATCCCCCAATTAGCTTGCAGGGATTTTGCAATAGGTCTATAGTGCTGGATTCAGAGATTGGTGTGGCGTAGAGGTTTGTCATTAAAAATGCTAAATAGTTGCAACTCTGAATTTTCTCATGTTCATTCACAAATGTGTGATCTTTCCTGCCTACTACTATCACTGTTAGAGTGCATGAATCACTAATTGTCACCCTAATCCCAGAAGATAAATTTCTCCATGGAACCAAGCAGCAAGGAGCAAAGGCTTGAAACATACTATGAAGAAGTGTTTCAGCCTTTGGGTGGAGATTTCCATTTCACAACTTAGAAATTATGTTATTTGGAGTAAGTGGAAGCTTAGTGGGGTGGGTGATGGAGGGGTAGGGTGGTTGTTGATCTTCTACTGAAAGTGGAGGGCAATGGTGGAGAAAGTCTGTGAGAGAGCCAATTTATCTTTGTTTTATGACCCATGATTCTGAGACCTGGTATGAAGCTCTTTGTCTTAGACAAGAAGATACTTGCTTAATGCTTGTGCATAGAGTCATTGATTTTAAAAAGAATAGTGTGTGTGTGTGGGGGGGATATATATATATATATATTCTCCAGATTTATCCTAGTCACCAGTGATATTAAGCAGGAATTTCATAGTGCCAAATACTACAGAAACATTTGATAAGGTGAGAAAACCTGTCATCTGTTTCCCTTCTGGATGTTTTATCATCTACTTGTTTTAGGGCATAAAAAGTTCCTACTGCAAGGCTTCCACATTTGGCCTTGGATATAACACCAGAGCTCAAGGGTAGACTTTTGACTGTAAAGAATAAAAATGTTCTGGGACATAAGCCTTGTAGTGGATGTTTCTGTTTTTATGGGAAGCAGCAACAGCAGAAAAGAGTCTTCCGGTCAAGACTCAATTGGGTCTTTTTGCTGGGGACGGGGACATTCCTGTAGCTCACTTGTTTGGGAGGGAGGTAAGTTGGAAAAGAAGGAAATAGAAGTGCCATGTCTCTTCCTCCTCTCTTAGTTTCTTTCATGAAAGAATTAATAGAAGCCAAAGAATTACAGAAATGTCTCTGTTAGAGTTACATCCCTTGATACTTTTTTAATTGACCCTATGATTTTTTTTTTTTACCAAAAGGGAGGATAGTAATGTTAGCTGTTTATTGCCTAATGCTAATTGTCTGTGCTACACACAGAACTTTGCCCACTCCATAATTCTCATCCCCCCATTACTGTATCTTTGATATCCATAATGGAGAACTAGCAGCCAGGGATGCTTGCAATAATATTTAAATTGTTTGAGAAAACTTCTAATTAAGCTATTTAGAAATATATGTATCTATGTTAAAAATGTGGGTAGTGGATGTGCTCTTCAACTTTTGTAGGGTTTTGCAAGTTTAAACCACTCAAGTCAAAGGCAGAACTAATAAGAGCACAGTTGAACTTAATATATTATGTCAAGATTTACAGTAACAAATTATTGTTTTTCAGCTATGGAGATATCATTAAGCATATGCCAAGCAATCAGCACATGACTGTAATAGGTTCATGAAGGAAAGGCTTTTTCTAATCGTATTCAGTGGTGTTTTTCCCAAGACAGCAACAGCTTTTATAAAATGATGGTTATATCTCCTCATTATAGAATCTAATCTCCCCAAAAGACATTCAGCAGCTGCAAAACGCTAGCATCTTTTACTTGTAAATTGTTTTTTATTATTTATCCCTATTTAACTAAAGAAGAAATGGCCATCAGATGATTTAACAAGACGAGAATTTAGCGGTTTTAACATTTGACAGCACCCAATTGTTAGCCCGTGCATTGGTCTCTTTACATCTGGGCTTAATGGTAATTGGTGTTTCTTTGCTTCCATGCCTCTACTGTATAAGCTGAGTATGAGTCTGATTAGAAAGCAAATGTGCACGATCGGCTCTTTTACATTTCTCGTTAGCATGGAAATCCAAGTTATGCGTCCTCCTCATAGCATTTGAGAACTTGCAGAATTAGACAAAAAGGAGCACATGTGCCCTGCCTGTAAGTCCCATTTTCGTAGTAGGTGTCATTATGAACTGGATTTGTTACTCACAAAGTGATACAGGAAAGTCAGAAGACGGAAACCTCTGTTTGAGTGATGGGCATTATGATTTACTGGTGCACTTCCCGTGGCAAATGATGCTCCACAGTGGGAGCGCTTCGAGAAGCGATCATGCTCTGTTTGAGGCTGTTCTGTGGAATTTAAAAATAAAATGGCACTAATGAGTTTTCGCATCACTCCATTGGTAGAACTCTCGGGGGACAACCAACCAATTTAAATAAATAAGGTTCCATAACCCGATGGGAGATTACAGGGCTAAGGCATTCATTTTAATCGAGGCTCCATTTGAGAAGAGGAAATTTCACTCATAACATACTTTTAAGTCCATGGTTCCAACGTGATTTTGTGGTGATGTTTCTTTTGTTGCTGTGTGAAGGAAAATGTTTGCCTTCCTTTACAGGATTTGGCGTATTTTCCTGGAAAGGTTTGAAGCAGTTTCTCCACCATTAATGCTGCAAGCCAGTCTAGAATGGCGGGTCACTCAGAACCAATTAAGCAACTGTTTCATTCCATAGACTGTCACAATTTGCTTTTCCCTTATTCTGTGCAGACTGAAATTGTGTATTTGTGGCCAGTTTCTATCCAAGCTTTAGTTTTTCAACTTTATAGAGAGAAATTCATCTTCTAGTTCTGTAACAAAATGATTCAACTACAGTAAAATTCAAATAAGACAAAAAAAAAAAAAGAAAAAGAAAAAGAAGACAACCTTACAGAGCTTTACATAAATAGCCGCTTCCCTGCCATGATAACTGGGAACTTTGTACTGTTGTGAATCTACATTTCTACTTACTCGATAATTGTACCCTTAATGCTGTTTACCATTTCATTTGTATTATTTATATATCAACCAAAGGGTATGAACACTAAAAAATAATTTCACATCACCTATCTTCCATTTCTTTTTTATTTTAAAAGCCCTGAAGATATAGTTCTCCTATAAATAATAATAAAAAGGCACTATATTAATATTTCAGCAAAGATCCCCATCTACTCACACACACGCACAAATACATATTCTCTAATATATACACACACCCCTCCCTACAAATTAACTGTGCCTGAGGCTTGCAAGAAAATCAGGTCAAGCTAAAGGAGAAATCGGAGAACAGGACCAAAATTAATTTACTACTCTGTACCACATGTGAATATGAGTTTGCAGGGGAAAATGGCTTATTTTCTGGACCATTCCTATTCCTGCATATGTTGAGAAATTTTAACTCTGAGTATATATAGCATTGTCTTACCCGTACAAAGACAAAAGTTCAGCTCTCGCATCTTAAATTTTATTAGATTTCCTTAAGTCAGATAAAAGATGGGTGTCTGCTTTGTCAGTTCTTTCTGTTCCAGAACATCTAAGAGTCCCTTTTTAACCTTTTTCTTCCTGAGGGATATTTTTTGGTAAAGTTGTGAATAAAATGATTTGTCTAGCTGTCTAGAGAAAGTTTTCTAGGCAATAATTAGAATTATTTTCAAACATTTATAATAATTTCCAGTCTAGTTGTGTCTTTCATCTTATATTGTGTGCTAAAGCAAACACATAGCCTAAATATGGTAGGACTCATGCCGCTGTTACCATGTTTATTCAGGTCCCAAAATGAGTTGTTACTGACTCTTCTCTTGCTGTCACACCTACATTAGTCCATCCACAAAACATGTTAGCTTGACCTTCACAATGCATCCAGGTTCTGATCTTTGCCACTTTCATCACTCCCACCACCTCTCCAGTCCAAACCCCAATAATTTTTTATGTGGATTATTGCAATCATCTTCTAATGGGTCTCCCTGCTTCCGCCCTTGCCTTTCCAGAGCTCTTTTGAACACAGCAGCTGATGGGACTCTGTTACACTGAACATCGGACGTGTCATTCATTCCCAGGAACCCTCTAGCAGCCTTTCATCTCACTTAGAGTGACCTCACAGTGGTTTATAAGTTCTCCCTCATCCCCATCTCTCATTGCAGTGCAGGCTCCCTGACCTGTTTGGTATTCCTGAAATGCATCAGGCATGCCATCAGCTCACAGCCTGTGTTTATGCTATTCCTTGTGTCTGGAATGTGTTTTCCCCCAGATAACACATAGCTCCGTCTCACTTCCTTCAGGTCCCTGTTCACATGTTACCTTACTTGGAAGATCTTTCCTGATGACTTGACATTGAGTAGCATCCACCTCTAGAACCCGCCCTGCCATTCCTTATTCTCCTTACCTTTCTCTGTTTTCCCTTATAGCCCATAAATACATACATACTTAAATGTGTGTGTTTGTATGTGTGTCTTTAAATACATACATTTGTTGTTAGTTTTGCTGTTTTTTATTGGTTTTCCTCTTTCCCCACCAGAAAGTGAGCCCCATGAAGACAAAGATTCTGATTTTCCCTTCATGGTCTCAGCACATAGAATAGTACCTATATTAGACATTCAAAGAATATGTGTTCAATAAATGGAAAGAGGGAAGGGAGAAAGAGAGAGGAGAAGGCAGGGCTCAAGAGTCTTTTTTTTATGATGGCTAGTCTAGGAACTCTGATGAGATTTCCCCACAAGTCCTTTTAGCTTCCATGTAACCACTTATTTCAACTTCTCTTATTCTGGATTGAAATTATTTTAGTTTGAGTGCACATATGCCAACTCTGTGCTTAAACAATGTGACTCATTTACTGGGATCATGGAGAAAAATAAGTTGGAAGAAGAGGCCCGCCATTTCACTTTTTGCCTGGACATTGAGCAGTTAGTTACCCCATCCTACACCCACTTTGCCAAATGAGTAGAGCAAATGCACCCTTACCTCCCAGGTGAACAGTAATTACTGTTTGCACCATGCTTTGAGATCCATAGATGAAAGCAGTTGTAAAAGCAAAAAGTGTTATTACACTGCAAGTGGTTATAGGCTTTCATTTAGTTCTGGAAACTGATCAAGCAAGAATGTTGAAACATGAGACTAAGGTTGGCCAAATATTACACTTGTTATAATTAATTTGAGCTTAAGCTTCAACACAGTGACATGTTTCCTTTAAATAAAGTTAAGTCCTCTAAGGATGCATGAATCTATATGGGTCTCACTTTTCAGCTGGGAGCTAAGATTTTTCAGATATGCAGAAAGCGGAAAGACAAATGTGTTTCTGACTTCTGGTAGGGCGAGGAGACTCTCTGGGTGGACTGCTTACATTTGAGACACCATCGAAAAGATCCTATGTCTCTTTTACTCTTAGAGACAGTGACAAGAATGCTCACAGAACTAGAAGGATTTAGAGCTAGGGCTGAATCTAAAGGGTCTATAATCATATCTCTCACTGACTGCCAAAACAGTCTCTGGTTTTGCTGACAAGTGCTGCTCAAGAATACTAGCATAATCTCTGTGATGGGAAGCTTATTACCTACAAGGATGCCAATTCTGACGTTACTCAGCAACTGTTGATAGAAAGCTCATTGCAATCTTATCCATATTTGTCACAAATATTTATTAAACACTTTCTATGAGCAAGTACTTTGTTAGGTACTCTGGGAGACAGAAAGATTAAAAACAACAATACTAATAGTGCAGAGTCATCAGTCTCCTAGAACAATGTCCTAGCCTGAAAAAGAGCTTGAAATGTAGTAGTTATTCGATAAATGTGTGTTGAATGAGTGAAAGAGTAGATGACACTCTAGAAAGAATGATAAACCACATGCCTAAGGAACCATAATACTAGGTGGAACTTCTATAAAGGAGAGGCATAGATAAATGCAGTAGATACTGACCCTGGCATCTGAACCAATTCATAAAAGTCCATTTCTTCTTCTATAGATCATGGCTCAATTATTTGAGGATTATTACAACTTTTCTTACACCTTTTCAAGGCTCAAGACCTATAGGGCCTATAACCTATTACATAATATCCAGAGCAAACATCAGGCTGAATTTCTGCCCTTGGGAAAACCCAGCTTCTCAACACAGTCCTTAAGGTGATATAAACCTGGTATGGAGTGGACCAGCCAATCCAGATGTGATCACCTGAGCATAGACTATAGTGGAACTCATTTTATTATGCTTTTCATACTATCTCTTCCTGCACAAACCATTTGGTCATGAAACCCTTCTTTTCTGGGACACATGTTTATATACTGAGAAAACTCAGTAGTCTAAAGAACATAGTTTAGAAAATAAGAATGTAACATTATGTACTGGGCTTTTTTTGGGGGGGGGGTGGTTACAGTTTTGCACATCTTGCATTAGATGTGTAGGATTATAGCCCATAAATATGATTTGTTGTGAAACCAGATCTTCTTCTTCAGCCAAACTTGAACTTTGGGTTTTCCATTTGTCATTCAACTTGTGTATTACTAAGACGAGTGTAATTTAGGGCACAAAGCCTTGGATTCAGGTTACTAATTCACTATGTGATGCGGGAAAAGCCACTTTCCCTCCCTGAGCCATAATTTTGTCATCAGCAGAGTGAAATGCTTGGTCCAGATACTGAGTTTCCTTCTATAGCTAGCTTTCAATGGTCTTTAGCCAAAGCTTCCTTTGACTTTAATTCAGATTATTCTACGAATTTTACTAATCTCAGAAAAAAAAAGAGGAGCAAAAGATAGCAAAATAGCAAAGGAGATGAGCAGCAGGTTAACCCTACCCCCAGCTTCTAAGACTTCCTGACATTGCAGAATTACACATTTTGTAAAACAAACGGAAACTATTAGCCACAATTGTCTTTGTTTTCTCATCTGTACAAGGTGGCAAGAAAAGCAAAAGCGGGGATCCCTGGGTGGCTCAGTGGTTAAGTGCTTGCCTTCGGGCCAGGGTGTGATCCTGGAGTCCTGGGATGGAGTCCCATGTCAGGCTCCCTGCATGGAGCCTGCTTCTCCCTCTGCCTGTGTCTCTGCCCCCGCCCTCTCTCTCATAAATAAATAAAATCTTAAAAAAAGAAAAGAAAAAGCTTGAAAATTTTTGCATATGTTAACTTCAGTCACATCACTTCTACCATGATGGGATTTGCTGGTTGCCCACACAAACCTGTTTGTTCATGCCCCAAATTGCACATCATTGTGTCACCTAACACGCAAACTCTTCACTTACCTTAAGTCTTTCAGCATTTCAGCCCTGGTCGGCAGTGGTTTCTTTCTTGGCAACTGTGATTATTTGAAAATAGTGTCAAAACAAATCATTTCCTTCTTTTACCCCCTGACAATTACTCAATGACTATGCCTATTCCAGAGTCGCTGCCCTAGTCTCTCTTTATTTACTCCTTTCTTTTCTCTCTTCTCCACAGATTCCCTCACCCAGTTTAATTCCCCACTGGAAGTTGGGCATACATTTCTCAGGGCTGGGGGTGGGGGTGAGGAGTGGGGTTGGGGAGTGGTAAAGAAACCAATTCCTAGTGCCTGGTGATGTTTCAGAACCATGGAGAGCGGTTCTGGATGGAGACTCGGGATAATCCATTTTCATCAGCCCTTGCCTGTGGTTGCCAATTCTCATTTGGAATCCCACAGGTGGCGGAGATGACAAAACTCCACAAAGAAGCTTTGCAGTAAGAACTGTTCTCCCCAGAGCTTAGAAGCCAAACCCTACACCATCACACACAAAGAACAGATTGCATCTGGGCCCTGCCGCTGTCCTAATGTCAGCCCACCTGGCATTTACCTTCCTTCCCCGGGCTGACCTCTGAAGATGGGGGCAGACTCTGGGCATTGTTCTAAGCGTACACACGCTACAGCCATTGTGTCGGCATGGGAGAGCTGCCGGTTCCTTTCCAGCCCAACACTGTAATTTTATCAACTCTGGCTCAGAGAAACCTATATTTATAATGCTAATTAGGAGGGCACACATTTAATTTGAGTGGAAGACTATCTCGCTGAGCCTGATAGCACAGGGCTCAAGCGACAGCAGTCAGAGGCAAAGCAGGCCTTTCTCCCTTCTCCAAGTATTTGAAACAGGGCTTACACTTGCCAAACAATTTCTCTGTTGGATTAAAAAGAGAGAGGGAGGGAGAGTGCTGAATATGCTGGAGCTCAGAAAACTTTGCGTTTATCTCCCGCCTGCATAATATATTTCTCTGTGCACTGAGAAAACATGCCTCTTATGTTATCTAATTGTTTCCTGACACATTTAGCAACATTTCACACTCTTTAAAGTGACATTAACATTGCTGACAGTGGAGGTGCTTTCATTAGATGGGCTTTGAATTGTAGCCAGGATGCACTGCAGGTCTTCAAACAGGCTTGTAAAAGGCGAGAAAGGCATTATTTATGAAAATAGAGACTTCGCCAACAGGGCCCTGTGGGTGCGTATTAATTTTGCTGACTCTAGTCAATTAAAGAACGGATGTGTGTACACATGTGCACATGCGCACACACAAAACAACTTCTCATGAGCTGAACTAATATACCTTTGTCATCTAACTGGCCACTAGGCTGCCTGGGTATCTTGAAAATTCTCTAAAACCTCTGTCCTTTCTCATCTTTTCAACCACAGCTAGCACTGTGCTATTTCAGACCTAAATCTGTCACTATGCACCCGGTCCTGAGGCTGAGTAGCTGAGACGCTGGTGTATTTGGTAGGCATGGTTATCATGCTCCCAGTGGTGGACTTAATTCTCCTTCTTTTCTCCGTTAATGCTTCCTCTTGCCCCCTCTAAGGCTTTTTTCCCCATGTCTCCAGCTGTCTGTATTAATGTATAGTTTTCCCTGAAGGGTATACTAAGTGAGCCTTGAGAGAACACTCCCAGGCAGCAGCTGCCTTTGCAGGGCCTGCAGAGAGACATTTGAAGATTCATTCTGACCTTCCTGAAGAAAGGAAGCTAGGCTTAGAGAAGATGGGGAAGGTGCAAGTCAGGTTGTGAATCTCTGCTAAAATACAACCTCACATATGATCTTGACCCAATTATGGATCCCCATACTTGCTATGCAGGCAGAATGATATTTTGAAATTGTGGACTTTTAGAGCTGAAGGAGAGCTCCCTATAGATTGTTGTGTTATGCTTATCATGCTGCCTCTTCTGATCTGCCTTCCCAGCTTATCCTAGCTGGAACTACCCACCCTTTTCTCTTGACATCTCCAATGCTGCGATGACTATGTGTGTTTTATCATAGAGATCTGAATTAATATCTTGGTTTTGTCTGTTATTTGCTGTGTGACCTCGATCAAATCCCTTGATCTCTATGAGCCTCAGTTTCTTCATCTATAAAATGGGGATAATAATAGTACCTTCTGGTATTGTTGGAAGGATTACACAAATTAAAAACCAAGAAATGTGCTGAACATTCTGCTTAAAACATTGTGAATGCTCAAAAAATTTTAGTGAATACTAGCTTCTTCCACTGGAATACAGATTTAGTGTGAGTTTGATGTGACCAACATATTCAAGTACAACAATAGAAGTATGTCCTGGGTACTAGTGGGTGGGGTAGGTGATCAAGAAAGACTTACCAAGAAGCCTGAACACCTTTAAGGAGATCTTCAGAAGAAGTTGAGATTGTCAATGAGAAGGGAATATCTTCCACTCACAGGAAAGGATATGAAACTACATCATCACATTTCTTTTTTTAAAAGATTTTATTTATTTATTCATGAGAGACACAGAGAGAGAGAGGCAGAGACATAGGCAGAGGGAGAAGCAGAATCCCTGCAGGGAGCCCGATGTGAGACTCAATCCCAGACCCCGGAATCATGCCCTGAGCCAAAGGCAGATGCCTAACCTCTGAGTCACCCAGGCATACCTACATCATCACATTTCTTAAAAGTAGTGAAAGGGAATATAAGGGAAGGGAGAAGAAATGTGTGGGAAATATCAGAAAGGGAGACAGAACGTAAAGACTCCTAACTCTGGGAAACGAACTAGGGGTGGTGGAAGGGGAGAAGGGCAGGGGGTGGGGGTGAATGGGTGACAGGCACTGACGGGGGCACTTGACGGGATGAGCACTGGGTGTTATTCTGTATGTTGGCAAATTGAACACCAATAAAAAATAAATTTATTATTAAAAAAAGGAATAAAAAGCACTGGGTGCTATCTTGTGTTAGTGCAGTAACATTGCATATGTTAACTGAGGCCTGGTGAGGGTAAGCAGTTGCTCTAGGTCACAGAACTAGCTAACATCTAGTAGCCACAATAAGGGGCTTTGGTCTCCTAGTTCCAATACTCCAGCTATACAGCCAGTGGGGATTTTTTTTTTCTCGGTACAAAGCAATGACTTTCAAATGACATTTAGAGAAGGAATGAACTAATGTATATGATATCCATGGCCTAAAAAACTAGACCTAGCACCAATCTCGTTTACATTGTCTATTCTGGTTTCAAAACATTTCTATATCTTTGATGGGGATATTTTCAGTCTTCCTGTTAGTTATGGGTGCTTAGATCCCCAATATATTTCATCTGTAGCATCTTATCAAGGATCAGTCAATGAGAAACAGGCAGGATCGTGTGAGTGTAGCAGCAGAGAGATGAAATGGTCCAAGCATCTGCTGCATAGAGCCCATGTTTTATCTCTGTGGTCTCTAAGGCACATAGCAAAACACAGACTTACAGTTGAGAATTGTTTGCTCTCTGCAGACAAAGCTTTTGAAAAAGAAAGCTTCCAATAAAGAAAAAGAAAACAATTACCATTTGCAGAACACTCATCATTTGCAGTGTACATTCATATATGTTCTTATTAAATTCTCAAAATGTCCTGGAGGTAGGGGACTAGGACAATTACCTCATTCCCTTCTAATTGATGATGACAAAACTTACTATTTACTTCAGAACATTCATATAACATCTCTCTTAATATTTATAATTATCTATGTTGTATATTTATACACATTCTGCTTACCAGACAATTGAGCACAAAAGAGTTAAGTGACTTGCCTAAAGCTACCCAGAAGATCTGTGGCAGAGTCAAGATTTGAACTTCAGCCTGGTTCTACTGTCATCCATGTTGTCATCAGTGATTGGTACTTCGTCATTACAAAGGTTAAAGTCCATTGTCATTTCCAGCCCAGTGTGGTATGAGCTTTAGAGCCAGAATGCTGAGACTCAAATTTTTCTTCCCAACCAACCTATCTCCTCTTAATTCAGTCTTACCTTTCTTAAAATGAGGTTAATATTACCTATCTCAAAGGGCTGTTATAAGATTAAATATAATAATACATGTAAAGGACTTGGAAATAATGCCTAGCACATCATAAAAACTCAGTTAATCTTAGCTATTGGATGTTGTTTCCATATCCCCTGAACTTAAGAAATGACCATAAAAGTAAGCTAGATTCCATGTATCATGGGGGAGGTTTTCCAAGGCTCTTTGAAAATTAAGTTTCAGCGTGAAAATACAGTTTCTTTAAATCTTTCTTCAACAGTTTTCTCCACAACTAAGCTCTTTTAAAGAGTATAATGTAGATTCCAGGTGGGCAAGGAAATAATCCAGCGTATCTTCTGCATGTTATTCAGCTCAGACAGACAACTCCATAAGGGACTGCAAAGTCCATATAGTTCAGCACTCTGACCTTGTGTTCTTATGTAATGTTGGATCACATCTCCCCTTCAGTTCCCTAGTTGGGAAATTTTTATGGTTAGAGTTAAATCACATCTTGCACAGGGGTTAGGTTCTAAGCTCAATAGCTGAGCCAAAAAATACCGTCGCATCACAATTCTGGAAAATTCTCTAGAAAGGTGTACCTTGGAGACTGGCATATTATCTCTGAATGAATCTAACAGTAAGTTTTCCTCAAAGTATGTCACAGACTGCTAGGTCTTTATTTGAACATCAACTGAAGTAATAACCTAATACTCTAGCCACTTGATTAAAAGAAGAAAACATACATTTAAAATCAGAATCCTTTCTTTTCAACAAAATACTTACACACTGAGAGGCACCTAATACCCAAGACCAACAGCTGCAACAGCCCACAGTGAAGTCAATGCCATATGAATTTGATATACATTTAATAAACTTTATGGAGTGAATTGTTGTAATCAACCAATCACACTACTATTTTATTGCATACAAGCTTTGGTCTGGGTGCTAGGATATAAATGTATATAATCCACACTTTCTCCTCAGTCACTCACAGTCTCATGAATGAGCCAGACATTTAGACAAATAGGCTAAGATATTACAAGTACAATTGACCCTTCAACAACATGGATTTGAACTGCACAGGTCCGATTATGCACACATTGTTTTCAATAAACACTGTTCAGTACTATAAGTGTATTTTCTCTTATGATTTTCTTAACATTTTTTCTCTAGCTTTATTGTAAGAATATCATATAAAAAACATAAAACATACGAAGCATGTATAATTATCAGTTATCGGTAAGGCTTCTGATCAACAGTAGGCTATTAGTAGTTAAGTTATAAGTAGTTAAGTCAAAAGTTATAATATGTGGATTTCTGGAAGTCCCAGGGTGGTTCAGTCAGTTAAGCATCCAACTCTTGGTTTCAGCTCAGGCCCTGATATCAGGGTTGTGAGATTGAGCTCTGCATCAGGCTCCATGCTAGGCATGGAGCCAGTTTAAGATTCCCTCTCTCCCACTCCTTCTGTCCCTCCCTTCCCACTCTCTCTCTTAAAAAATAATGTAGATTTTTGACTCTGTCTAGTATCAGCTCCTTAACGGTCAACTGTACAATAATAAAAACTTGTCCTGGGTACCTTTGGATGTGGTGATCAGGAAAGACTTACAAGAAGGTTATATTTGAGCTGAATCTTTAAGGAGGTGTTCAGGACGAAGTTGAGACTGCCAATGAGAGGAGAATACCTACCATATACCAGGAGAGATATGAAGAAGGAAATATAGATATTCAGTAGTCTAGTAGCTTTAATGTAATTAGAGTATAGGGAATGAGGAGGTCTGGCAAGAGCTGATTGCCATACAAGAGTTGGAACCTTATTATGCAGGCAGTGAGTATTTTGGGGAGAATTGAGAGAATAAGCATGATGTGAGCAAATTTGTACACTCAAAAGCATGTTGGCTCTTTAAAACATTTTTTTTTTATTTTTTTAATTTATTTATGATAGGCACACAGTGAGAGAGAGAGAGGCAGAGACACAGGCAGAGGGAGAAGCAGGCTCCATGCACCGGGAGCCCGATGTGGGATTCGATCCCGGGTCTCCAGGATCGCGCCCTGGGTCAAAGGCAGGCGCCAAACCGCTGTGCCACCCAGGGATCCCCTGCATGTTGGCTCTTGTATGGTGGGAAGAAACATAGGACTGAGAGATACCAGTAACTGGGAAGCTAGAGCCATAATCTGGACTATACTGCCCAATGTGGTGGCCACTAGCCATATATGGCTGTGGCTATATAAATTTAAATTCATTGGAAATTCAGTTCTTCAGTTGAACTATCTACATTCCAAGGGCTTAATAGCCACATGTATTAAACGTTTTACACATGGATCATGCTTCTTGTCACAGAAAGCTCTATTGTATAGCACTGATCCAGACACCTACACCTGTCACCAAAATAACAATGGCATGTTATCTTAAAGGAGTTGGGTGGTGTAATTAAGGTATATGTATCAAGCAACTGGGAATTTCTGGTCAAGAGGTTTTTGAGGATTCATTACCTTTTGGTGGATGTTTGTGTCACTGCGGGTAAAATGGATTTGTGTCCTCAAAAGGGGAAGCTGCACAGATTCACTACATTACATCTCATGAATATGAAAGGGCTCCCATTAGAAAATTATAGAAATCATGTTAGTTCAAAAATAAACTCTACCTTCCATCTCCAGCCTGATCTATATTTGACACCTTCCAAAGTGCAATGCTTTCAGGAAGATGTGACATATAAACATGCAAGTTGTTAGATGTAGTAACAACACTCAACTGCATGGAGCCCCGCACTGTGAATACAGTTCATGCTAGCGCTCCTGAAAGAGGGCCCTCTCCCTTGAGCAAGTCCAACAGCTCACCACTCATCCAATAAATCACATATAATAGCTTCTGGGCCATCGGGATGGCTTTGTCAGGGCCATCCGAAAACACTTTGTTTCCAAGAAATGCTTAGCAGGGCTTCACTGAGTTTAGTGAAGTGTGAGTGAGGAGGGCAATTAGGTCTTCTGTAAAAATAAAAACTTCAAACGAGGTGATATGGAATGAGTTAGGTTGATATCGCCTCATTGACAAGACACGAAGGGTCAGCATGAAAATTCCTCAGGTGAGGTTCCATAAGCTACAACTGAGTTGGAACACTCTCCCCTGAATCTCTTGTCTCTCTGAAGATAACCCAGTTCTCTCTAGACAAACAAGTCTCTCCTAACTCCAGAGAAAGGCATGCTGTAACTTCCCTCAGTGATGACTTAGACTCAGCTTGAGGAAATTCTCCTGCCCTCTAACATAAATGCTCCAATGACAATGTAAGCTTACTTGCTTGAACTTTCCTTAGGTGAGGAAAAGAACTGGCTGACTCAAATTTTGCACTTCTATTATCTGTCCAATTCTTATCAATTGGAAATAGAAGCTGAAAGATTGACCATGTCAATCTTTCAAACATAAAGTATACTAATCTAAAGCTATCACTCTAACTGACCCAGGGTTTCTCATCCTCAGCACTGCTGACATTTGGGCCTGGAAATTCTTTGTTGTGGAAAACTATTCTGTGCATGGTCTCTGGTCTCTACCCCCTACAGGCCAGTAGCATCCTCTCCCCACCTCAACAAACTGTGACAATCACAGTGTCTCAAGACATTGCCAAATGTCCCCTAGGGAGCAAAATTGTCCCCTGGTAAGAACAATTGATTCAACCTAACATCAACACTAAATGTAAGCAGGCTGCTACAGCGAATATATATCATATGATAACAATATAAAATATGAATGTATATATGTCTGCATTTTCACTTAAAATTCTATATTCATTGCGGTCATTTTGCATTCTACAATTATAATCAAAACTAATGTCTCTGTTCTTTTAAAAAATTTAAGGTGTAGATAAGTAATTGAGTCCCTCTCACACTATCCAAGATCAATGCGGTGTATGTAAAGCCCCACACCAGCTAGGAGGCGATCTGAGTTTTTCTCCAATGCTGAGGACAAACAGCTGCTGTAGCACATGCTTGATGGGTAACAAGTAGACAGCTACCTGCTTGGATCTCTCCTCTCCTCTTTAGTGCCCACAATATTCTTATAAATCTAGATACCTTCCACTGTAAGTGGTTTCTCTGGGACCTCACAGGTTTGATTTCTTGTGATTTAAAAGGAAGGAAGTCAGCTTACAGAACATGAAATTCTTACAATACTGGAGACGGGAAATCTAGAATCTGTTGTCAATTCTCAATAACTGTGAGGCACTGGCAAAGTCATTTTCTCACTTGGGCTTGATGATGAGTTTTAGGCAGGATGCATTTGGTTCTCAGTGACAAAAATAAACTCAAGTAGGCTTAAGAAACAAAACTACCACCACCAGCACTACCACCACCACCACCACAACAACAATGAAACAAAGGTAGGGTGGAGAATAAATTAGTTCATATATTGAAAAGCTTAGTGGCAATGCTGCTTCAGGCCCGGCTAGTTCCAGGTACTCTACCATCACCATCAGGAATGACTCCCCTCTCTTCTCACATCTCTGCTTGCCTCTCTGCTGACTCCATTCCTTGAGAGGTCAGATGGCTGCATTGTTCCAGCCTTAACATCTCCCAGAGCCTCCCTAACTATAGCCCAGCCAAGCACATACGGCAAGTGCTTGTGAACGAGATGGAAACAATAAGCTGTGAATCTCGTTAGCTCCATCCAGGCTCTTGCACCTACTATGGGCAATTTTAGGGACCCTATGTATATTATCTCCAGTCTTCACAACTATGTAGAAAGTCAGTGTTGTTATTAGCAGACAGGCCCAGAGGAATGAAGTAGGTCACTCAAACTCACCCAGGAAATAGCATAGCTCACTTAGCCTGGCTTCAAAGTCTAGGCCTCTCTCTATTTCTCACTTGGGCTGTGGAGGACAGAAACAATTAGGTAGGTTACGAGGTTAGGGATGGGTTGCACAGTGCAGAGAAATGCTGCAGACATGATGGCAGAAATAAACACTTGCAGAAGATGAGTGATTTCCTCCATTGGAGCCCATGGTTTCATTTGAGGTGGGGTAGAAATTAAGAATGGGATGAATTGGATGATGGAGCCAATTAATAGGTGAATTGCCATGTGAGGCAATTCCAGGCTTAGGAATAGCCCACTGCAGTGGTGGTAATTCACTAACCTGAGTCCCCATCTTGGTTCTGACCCTTGGGTGTATTATTTATATCACTGAGTCTCCAGACAGTATTGTGATAGTAAAGGAGGGGGCATACATAAAATCCCTGAGTTGGATTCTTAGCATGTAATGTAGGCTGAACAGATGTGCAGTGGTTTCATCCATGTCCCTTCAGCTGGAGGCAAGGAGTCCAGCTAAATCTGCAGGGTGCCTTGTGCCTTTTGTGGTGGTAGACTTGGCTACCATGCCCCAGAACTTCACTGGAGCCCATTATACCTTGAAGAATGTTGCACCTCACAGTCCTTCACAAGCCCGTGTGCAGAACTAGGCAGAACTTCAAGAATCATTTTCCTGAAAAATGTTCTCAGGAACTCAAAAGCAAGTAGGCCCATATTTCTAAAAAATTCATTGGTTATAAGCAAAAGGAAGGTAATATCTCAGGTATTAAATTATTTCTGTTCACACAAATAGGTACCTCACTTTTTAACCCCATCAAAAACAGGGGCTTCACAAACCCCAAGCATTTGAGAAGGAAAATGATTAGTTAGATATCTGATTAAACAAAGTATTGGAAAATATCATTAGGACACGTTTGAATTCTCTAACCAACTGTTTTGCCTATGCTAACACAGTTATTTTGCAATACTCAACTTTAATGCAAAAAGCTATGGTTTTATTTTTTATTTTTTATTTTTGAGAGAGAGAGAGAGAGAGCCCACATGGAGTGGGGAGGGGCAGAGGGAGAGAGAATCTTAAGTAAGTTCCCCACCCAGCGTAGAGCCCAACACTGGACTTGAACTCACAACCCTGAGATCATGACCTGAGCTGAAATCAGGGGTTGGACACCTAACCAACAGAGCCACCCAGGTCACCCCACAAAACAATGTTTTTATTAAATTCCTGAACTGATGAAACCACAGAGGAATCCCAGTTTCTGGCTCATGAATTGCTTTCTCCTCACAAATCTTTTATTCGACCTGAATGGTCACTGTGGTTATTTGTAGGAGGAGCCTTGATTCTGCCCATTGTTAATTACCTCCCCTAAGATGACCTCAGTGGTACATTCGAGAAGGAGACCAATGAGTTTGGATTTCATATCACATTAATTTTTTAGTAATTATCCTTCTCTGGTGTGAAAATAGTAGAATGAACCATTCAAGGCTTAAATTTCAGAGTCAGATTGCCTGGATTCAAATCCAGCTAGTTCTGCTACTTGCTACCAGTGCAATGATAGGAAAGTAAGCCCATCCAGGCCTCAGTTTCTTCACTTGTAAATGGGTATGATAATAATACTTTGTTCATAGAAAAGTTATGAGAGCTAAAAGAGAAAAATACATTAAAATCTCTGCTCAGTTCTTAACACAAAGCAAGACCTCATTTATAAGTAGTAATCTGGCCTTTGAAATTATTATTTTGGATTTGATCATTCCTGGTACTGGGTTTTAGTTTGGTTGGTTTTGTTTTTTGTTTTTTGTTTTTTTTACTGTCTCCTGAACATATCTCTCTGCTTCACCAAAAGTCCTGACACCCTGTCACTACATAGATAAATTAAGCATTATCTACACAGAACATTTTAATATCTGCTTGCCATTAATATTTTGAATGAAAGAGGAACCAGTTGTTTTAAGTGAATTTGGAGAATCGATCTGCACAATGCCCCCTATCATAGGTTAGTGAATATATTAACAAATGTGGGCAGCAGCAGTTTCACAGATGACATTTACCACTTCGGGGATGGGAAGAAGAGTTTGGCCCTTTCTTGGAGAACTAAAGTTGGATCCATGTCAGATTAAGGAGAAAAATGGTGCTGTAATTAAGACAATGGAAATTAGAAGAATTTGACTTCAAACACAGATGGTGTAGGATGAAGTTTTCGGGTTTGACTGAAACTGTTGGAGAATGAAGGCCTGGAGCAGGGCTGGCAGATAAGCACTCAGCATCCATTGCCTTGCCTCCACTCTTGGTCTGTGATTTTTCTAATTGCTCATGGCATTGTTTCCTACTGAAGCCAGGGCACCCTAGAATCCTTCTGAACACAGCATTCCAAACATCTACCACCAATCCATCAGAGTTAGCAAGGAAACTGCTTTGTCCAGCTGTAGGTCTTTTAATCAGAAACATTTCATGAGTTGAAACTATCGTAAAATCTTTACTCATTTAGAAAAAGATAAATTAGTAAAATCTAAATTAGTCTTCATTTTCAAGGTTGTGGGGGAATCCAATCACACAGATAATTAGTTAGACTTTGATTTACATGGGGATCTTGGAAAAGACACACATACACACCCACACATACACAAGACCATATGAGTTTAATGAATGACATATTGCTGCCTTTGCATGTTTCCTCTTGCTTTTTTAACAGATTAATTAAAACTGGTTTTCCTTATATTTGCTGAGGACTCTATACACATTCCAAGAAGAACTTCAAACATAGTTTGGGGGTCAGGGAGCCCCTGTAGTGCATAAAGTAGGAACCAGGTAAGTGCATAGCCCCTGGTTACATGCCTGCCCCACACTAGGTATTTCAGTAAGAAATCGTGGTTCTATAAAGTGAGCCTGTATAAGTTCCAACTTTTTCCCCTGTACTTTGGAACCTGTTTGTGTCTGTGCAGATGGTCTCTGTCAGTTGGAATAGTCGGGGGAAAAATGTAGCATAAGTGAACAAAATTAGCAAATGACATAGCAAACAGAGAACAGCGTACAATTTGATTGGGGGCAGATCTAGGGACTGAGACATTTCCCAAGTAATGGTAGGTACCAACAAGTGGCTTAAGGAGCCACCAGAAGCATGGTTTTAAAGGGGGCGGGGAAATAACAGGAATCAGACAATTCTGTGATGTGTATTTCTGGACGGTGAAGTAACCCCCCGCACTTTCATTGTGGTATGACTGCTCTTCCATTGTCTGTATTTGTATAAATTAAAAAGCAGTTCTGTCTGTACTATATGAAATGAATTCATGCTGAACAAAATTTCAAAAAGTTCATGTAAAGAGTGATTTCACAGCAACTATCATATCAGGCTCCTGGAAAATTGCGCTTGAACTTCAGTTCCACCTCAGTCACTCAAAGGAATTTAAAAATTGGCTTCCAGCCATTCTTGTTCTTCAGCATGCATTTCCAGATATGCCTCAATAATACAAACATTAAAGCCTATTGATTGTGAGTTAAAATCTGTTCCTACCAAAGCCTTGCCGCTAAGTGGACGTCAACATTGACTCCACCGTGCCCTGGTCAGGACACCTCTACATTCAAGGGCCTTGAAGAAGGCACAGGGTAACACGGCTATGAAGGAGCCACTTTGAACTTCATAACAAAATTACATGAAAAGCTATGAACTCTACCAGATGATAACTGCTATAAATAACCATTTATTCAAAGAAATGTTTCTTACTTGAAATCTTGAGAGTGCCTTGGGACTGGGAGATGGGAAACTGGAAACATGATTTGTAAATCAACCCTCCCCTCTCCTTGTATGTCTTCCTCTTTTTTTTTTTTTTTTCCGTCATGCTGTCAGGGCAAACACCATGCAGAGTAGTTAGAGGGGATTTTGGGACACGCAAACCT
The DNA here is from genome assembly GCF_053574225.1 of Canis aureus. Lineage (NCBI taxonomy): Eukaryota > Metazoa > Chordata > Mammalia > Carnivora > Canidae > Canis > Canis aureus. The sequence continues at coordinate 45,670,647 of NC_135614.1, read as the reverse complement.
GAGTTTGATCCCTGGCCCCTGTCACTTGCTAACTATGCAATTTTACTGCTCCGTGCCTCAGTTTCCTCATTTACAAAATGGGGATCATAATCATTCTAACCTTTTAGAGATACTATATATAAAGAGGCTGACACCGTGAGTTCCAGATAGTCATTGCCCCAAAACATGAGCAGTCACAATAGTAATAATGATGATAGTTAGTAGGGAGAGAGTTATGGGACAAATATGGATTAAATGTTAGCCCTAATTCTGATGAAACTCTGACGTGCACAGGCTACTTCTGCTGGAGCATTTGACAAGAACATCATGCCTCCCAGGGCTCCCAAACTGTTAGATATAAATTGAATCTTTCAAGCCAAATTTTATTTATCCATTGCTCTATTTTAGGGATGATGATTCTTCAGCTGTGTTACTGGACAGGAGCCCCTAACACTTGAGCTGTAGGAGTCTCATTCCCTGTCTCTTTCTACAACTCCCATCCTCAAAAAAGTAACAGGCTAGTGGCTTGGTGGCTCTGTGCTACTGTCTGTCATGTTTCCTCTTACCCGTCGCCTTTTCTTTCAAAGATTGCTCAGGCATCAACTTCCCTAAGAAAGCTTGTTGGATTCTCTCCCCCTACATCTCCCTGCCTAGGCTGGACCAAGTGTCCTCTTCTCTACCTCCACAGAACCATGTCCTTACATGCCACTCTCTTCTTTATTGCATGGTACTGAAATGAGGTACTTACCTCTCTGCCTCCCCTACTCGACTGTGAGCTCCCTGAGGGTAAGAATGATGTCTTGCTTATTTTTGTATTCTCAGTCTCGAATGGAGTGTGTGTATTAGGCACTCAAATTTTATGGAATTAAATTGATCTATCAATGACACTTAATGCACTGAGGAATAGATCAGGAGATGCAATTATAAAAGTGGCAAGAAAAAATGGCATCCATTTGAGGTGCCTGAAAATGTATTTGCATATGTAGTACATCCAAAAGCAGGAAAACACATTTCTTCTGACTCAGATACTTCCTGCCTGAGTTGAAACTCTAACTGGATTCTTGAGTTTGCTTTCTCAACACCTTACCCTTCTTTCCACACTTCCAGCTTTAGGGCATATCCCATGGGCTGCTACTCTTGGCTCATTTCTCTGAGCCTCCCAAATGAACAAACCAGCAGACAAGCAATCACAAGGACCCCAACAAGTAAGGGTGAATCGGGTGAAAGTACACACGGCAATTATCTTCACTCAGCAATTTGGCTGCCAGGAGCTTCCTGCCATGTGAAAGAGAGGTTGCAGGAGCCTTCTGTGTGGAAGGAGAAATTTTTGACCTAAGGGCAGCTCTAAGTTACTGCCCACCACCTGCCAGGCTGGCTGCTTCTCCTCATGGCCTGGAGTAGCTGTGCTTTGTAGGCAATACCCCATCATAGGCAAAACAAAACAAAAATGAAAACAAAACAGTGGTGGAGAGAGTGGGGCCACTGGCCAATTCTTTAGGATGCACATTCTTCTTTCTCCCTCTACCCTAAACTAATTAATGTGGTTAGAGTCTATGTTGTTTATTTGCTCATGCATTCAAAAGGTGCTGTTCATTAGGAAAATTTGAGGTACGGGGTGAATAATGTAGACAGATGTCCACCTTCAGATAGTAATAAGGACTGAAGAAATTTAAGCAGGCTAATAGGATAGAGTGCATAGGTGAGCAACCTGGAAAAAGGCAAACAGGGAAAGTTTCAACAGAAGGAGTAGGCTTGTGAGTATCAGTGATGTGGTAAGTGGGGAGAATATTCCACATAGTGGGAACAGGAACTGTGAAGACAGAAGGGTATGGCATGTTGAAGCAGCAGAAGTAAAGATGGCCACGTTGGCTGGAGAATAGGGGGCCAAGTGGAGAGTGGTTAGAGCCATTATCGGGAACAAGGTGGGAGAGGCAGCTTGTGCCGGAGGAAGAAAAACACATAGGTGATCATAAGGATCAGTTTCTTTCCATGTACAGTGGGAAGCCATGTACAGTGGGAAGCCATTGGAGGGTGCCAAGCAGGAGAGTGCTAAGACCTATTTCTGTCTTGAAAATAGTATTCAGACTGCTGTGGAGAAGGGATGTGGACAGTGGGGAGTAGAAGGTATATGGCAGGAGGGGAAGCAGGGAGACCAGCATGAAGATAGTTCAGTGAGAGACAATGCGGAATTATAGTAGGGCAGTGGCAGGGAAGATTGAAAGAAATGAATGTTTCCCTGACTGATTGCATTTCAGCTGTATAGATGGACATTTCCACTCGTGCCCATTTTGTGAAATATGCACCTTCCTACAGTATGAATTTGGACATTTGGAGGAACATCAACCCACTTGAAAAAATACATCTGGAGCATTTCTTTCTTTCTTTTATTTTTTGGTTATTTATATTGTGAGCTGGTTTCAATGTGACTTTCTCTGGATGCTCTCATGACACTCATTGCTGACCTTTGACCCCTCTGTCCTCTTTCCCAGGTCGTCCCATCCCACCTACATCCTCGTCTAGCCTCCTCCCATCTGCTCAGCTGCCTAGTTCCCATAATCCTCCACCAGTTAGCTGCCAGATGCCATTGCTAGACAGCAACACTTCCCATCAAATCATGGACACCAACCCTGATGAGGAGTTCTCCCCCAATTCATACCTGCTCAGAGCATGCTCAGGGCCCCAGCAAGCCTCCAGCAGTGGTAAGGAAACTGTGGTGTCTGAATGCGTGCTGTTGTCTGTGTGGCATTCTTGAGTCTGGAGAAATGACAGCCCCAAAACGAGGGCTGAGGAGAACGTGGTGTGGGGAGCATCAGGTGAAACACGCTTGTCGCTTTGTGGCATTGCAGTTGTAGGATACATTTATTGAAGGTCACAGTAACTGAAGAGATTTTGCTTTTCTTAACAGGGCTTGGGCCTCCTTCACTGGGAGGGATTTGCCCACTGCTGCACATGAGAGCGTGCAGGTCTCAAAGGTGAAGTGCAGAGAGACAATGGAATATTGAATTTTGTATTACTACAATTCTGGTCATAGCCGAGTGACCCTCGACACCCTCACATGCCCAATTTGTGTGCATTTCAGATCTCTTGTTTTTTGATGGCTGGCTTCTGACTTTTTCTTCCTTACTTGTTTAGATGATTTTGTGATTAAAATGCGTTCCCTTGACATGAATACCGAATGCCTTGCCAAGTCTGAAGTGTTCGGGGGGGTGACCTCTCCTATAACCCTCTGCATGTGCCACTTCACTTGAATTTAACAAGCTGATCACATGGCACCATGATAAATGGTGTCTCTTAAGTCCTAGTTCTCATTGTGGTTTTCGGTTGCATAAAGCAAAGGGACTGGTCAGCAAGGTTCTCTCACTCCTTTGAGGATTTTGTGGCTACTGCCTCAGCTCCCAGTTTCTAGATTTTAGGTAAAATTGTCCCAGACTCAGCAATAATCATGTCTTATTTTGACCTGCCTTGTTGGTGAAATGGTCACAAAACATATGAACACAGGAATGGGCAAATATCTAAGGTTAAGTACCCGTGGCCAAGGACAGACATTTGCAGAAATTAATTGTTCCTGACCCAATGGCTTTGGAGCTATCTTCTGAATTGACCACTCATGGTGTTCATTAGCATTTCCCATCAAAGGCAATACAGAGCTTTCCATGCCAAGAGCGTACCTTGATGAGATTGTGTTTTGGCTTCACCCATGAAAATATGCCACCACTGGCCTCAACCTCTACAATTAGAGAGGACCTCCCAAATACATTGAAGATGATTCATTCTGAAGATGGAATGATGGACTGCTACTTAGGTTGGCCCATGCCCTTCTTCAAAGCCAGGCCTGATATATTTAGTAAACTCGTATTCTTTTTCAAAAAAATTACCTAATCAAATCTCTCATCAAATGAGCAATCCATTGTTGATATTATGAAGGCCTTTAATCTACCATAAATCTTTATTAGAACTCATCAGAGCTTCTAGTTTGAGAGAAATGTGATTATGGCACTCTTAAAATGACATTACATCATTGGGGTGATTGGTTTATCATTTGGAGAAGAGACATCAATCATAACTAGCATAACCACACAGTAAATGAATTCAACCTTTCTACTGCGGAACAATGACACTGTAATTGCTCAAAATCAGGCTTAAAATGAAATCGGAAAATGCTCTTTCTTCAAATGTGATGTTAACTTAATGGAATATATTATGAAAAATCATGTTTGAGGAAATTCTATATAATTAAAAATATGTGGAAATATATTCCCTTTTTTCTTTCATCGGAACCTGATTTTAGCTACAGAGCCTTTTTTTTTTTTTTTTTTTTTTTTTGCTGCAGAGATTATGTTGCATTTAATTGAACTATCCTCGCTTATGTTTTGCTGCTTTTTATTTCATACTATGTAATCGTGATGAATATTGTATTATGAAGGACAAGAGGCTTTTGAAATCAGGTGCACCTGCTGATAGCTTTTTAAAAACAGACAATTATTAGGGAGAAAATGAGCTTTTAAAAACTATATCCTTTTATGCATATATGGATAGCCGAGCAAAGATGATTTCCAGAAGAGAGGTCAGTTCATATCTGAGGGCCATCCAGAATGTTTTCTCAGTGATAACACTGAGAGATTTCTTTTCTTTTTGACATTGTATCAGATTATAAGTTGTTGATAGGGTGTTTTTGTTGGCTTTCTGCCTAATCGAGACCTCACTTTGGTGGACACAACAGATCTGTGTGTTCAGAGTCAAACTTAGCTATTTTTCATCACTCACATCAATTTGTTCAGCTCACTTAAGATTGATAGCAATTTAAGCTTCAGTAACAGGGGGAAATACTGCAGAACATTTGAGGGTCCATTTTCATCCCGAACTAGAGCTGTGTGGATACAATTTATTCACCTGAGGGGTGAAGACCCAATTGTGCAGTACCCTTGTTTTCAGCAGGTGCTTATCTGAAAACTTGTTAAAGCTCTGGCTAACGGGCAGTCATTCAAAATTCTTGACTCTAACTTAGCTAAGTGAGTACAAATCAAGTGCAAATATGTGTGCTCTTAGGTAGGGGTGTGTGTGTGTATCTGTGTGTGGATGTGTGTCTTATGGAATGGATCTGGGGTCCAGGGTGAATTGGGGATTCTATCAAGATCAGAATGCAGTTGCCATGAATTTAAATTTGACATAAAGGATTGAAAATAGAGTTTGACACAGAAGATGCAAAGTATAGAGCTGCGTGCCTGGGTGTCCTGAATTGAATTTGATGAAAGGGGCTGGGTTTTTCTGTAGGTGTCCTGGCACAAACAAAATGACCATGTGATTCGTTGTGTTATGTTTAGCTGGTTAATTGCACAGAATTTTTTTAAGTTGGTCACTTGTCAGTGACCTTGTGTTCTGAAGACCTGGTAGTAGTTTGATCTTTGTCTCTTTTGGGGGAAATGAAACCTCTTCCAGCATGTTCGGCCCATACACGACAGTAAAAAATTTATTTGCAGCTATCCTCTTATTGTTGCTGTTAATACTTGACATTACTGAAGCCCATCACTAAGGAGAGTCAGTACTCACATTGCCTGCCCAAAGAGCCTATGTTCTAAAGAGACAACTTGGACATAAACTACACACCTAAAATGTTTTGACAACATGAAAACATCCTCAAGGCAACAACAAAACTTCACCTTTATGACTTGACTGTCAGTATTTTCTGTGACTGCAGTGCATTCTTTAGTGGACGGTACTAAAACCTCAGCACCTCTGAAGCCGAACTGCCCTAACCTTCAATCTATGCCAATCCAGCAGTTATCCAGGTACAGCTAGTTAGATGCTTCGAAGGGTAGTGCCTTCCTTTCCCTCCAAGCATTTTCTTCCAGATAGCTGAGCTCTGGCAAGTGGCTCATCCCGTGTTCTGACCTTCTGCCAGGGTGGGATAGTTCCAGAGATGTTTCTTGTATACAGAAGCATAATTTCAAATCCTATGAAACAACTCATCTGGAAAAAAATCTGGATCCCAGCAGCAGCATAATGGAGGCTCCTGCAGATGGAGGAACAAGACAGCCTTCCAAATCAGGATAGGGTTTGCAGTTTGCTATCAGCACACGAGGCAGAAAATATATGTGCAGCCACATTATAATCTAAAAACATTGGCTCACCTCCCCTCTCAGAAATGGTTGAGTTTAGGGTTTTTTTTTTTTTAAGTCTAAATAAAGGGTTTGGAACTCTCATTAGTAACATCAGACTACAGAGGAGAAATGTAATCAGGATGCCTCTGCCAGGACCCCTCTCAGTTGGCCCTGTGTGGCAAAGGAGCTGTCCCAGTTGGAGAGTCTCTGTTTGTCACTGAGTGCATTAAAGGTGCCCTGAGCCCTTTTTAAAAAAGCAATGTCTTAGTTAATTATAAACAAAAATAGTACATCAGAATTAGCAAGCTTCAGGTTTCCTTGAGTGGTCCAAGAATTCAGTTGCTTACTTAACTTAATGATTGTCTTATATTCAGCATCATAAAGCAAAATCTTCCTTGATTTATTCATTTATTCAGCCAACCAACCATTCATTCCTTTTCTTACATCTCCCCCATGATGTGTGACAGCTTAGAACGAATTTCTCTAACTGGAAAACTATAATTATGGATGATAGAATAAGGGTGAAGGGAAAAAAATAAACAGAGTGGGAAACATACATATAAACTCGTATATAAAGTCCTGTTCCATTATTTAAGATACACAGAAAATTTGATTCTGAGCTTCCTAGAAACCAAAGCAAAAAGGGAAGCACAGATAAGATAAAATGCATAATATCCATGATAAAAATAAATCAACTGCTTCGGGGAAATTCTATGAGTCCTCTGAGGAAGGCCAGAAAGAAACTTATTTTAAAATAGCTAATGTGTGCATCTCAGATAACTGAATTCTCAGTGACATGCCATAATACATATGCTAAAGAATTTCCTACCAAAATTTCTTGAAAATGCCCTCCACATAAGCCATAGAAAACACTTTCAGTTAAAAGGCAATTGTACAAATATCCAAACATTGCACAGCCCAGGGATAAAATTTGACTTAATCCATGGATAAACCGTGGTTTTACTAAGAGGCCATGTATCCTGCATTCTCATTGACAGTGGACCATATATTCATTGCTCATAACTAAATTTTTATAGGAATTAACTGACTTTGAGGTTATAGTCAGAACTCTAAAAACAAAACAAAACAAAACAAAAAACCAAAAAAAAAAAAAAACCCCTCTAAAACAGATTTTCTAGGTTACCAATTCATCTTGACAGTTATAGATATGTAAGAATTTCTATTCTCTGATGAAAATTAAAGCACACCTTTCCAGGACAGCCTCACTCATTGGGGCCCGCCTACCATCCATGGGGCTGGATTTGGGACAAGCAAGAAGAGGGTCCTCAGAATTGTTTTAAGTTAATGAAAATTCTTCCCCTTATATATTTTGGGGAAATTTTTTTCCTCTAGTATATTATAAATTATCTTGCTTTATTAAGCAGCTATGCTTGCTGCAATTTAACTTAGTTTGGGGTTTTTTGAAGAGCTCACAGCAATCACTATACACATAGATGATTGTACTGTGCTGATAATACTGACTCATTTTTTAAAAGTCATTGTACACTGTGAGATGTTTGTGCCACCTCTCCTGATGTACCGCATTTAAACACCAGCTTCTCCTCTCTGTAGGTTTTGCTCTCTCCTCTCAGCTTCTCTCCCTCCTGCAGAGACCTCCACTGCAGCGGTTCTGATCTTACGTTCATGGTAGATGCTCAATATTTATTAAATAAACCAGTTAACCAATATCTTTAGCAACTCCCTTCATTCTATTAATTTACTCCTTTTCATCATGTACGATGGGGGGAATGGATAATTTAAGGAAGGACGGGCAGATCAGAATGTCCCAGCATGGGGAAATACATGTATTTTACAAAAATATATTCAATATACATATTTTGTGTCATACTGTGTCCGTTTGTAGGTGAGAAGGTTTCAAAGAAGCCTCATCAGGTGCACCATGAAGAGTAGTGGCAAGGCCAGTGCAAAGAAACTGGTGGGACTCCTGACCAGAGAAGCTTCGCCTATCTGGGAAAAATTTCTTTCTTAACTCATGATTTTAGGGACAGGAAATCAAGTCCCAACATCATTCCCTTTATCACATTGAATTTGTTCTGTGCATGAGCCTCTTGGTTCTAAACTCTCCCCTCAACCAGATGTTCAGAGCTCCCTGAACATGGGTGCCCAGGTAGTGGTTGGCCCTGGCTGCTACTCCGCCAGAGGAGTTCTCAGGCCACTGGGCAGTGAAGTTAAGTCCAGGATGCTGTCTCAAAGCTGTGGAGGTCACAGAGACGGCACCTGCTCTTGCCCCAAATGCATACCCACACAGGGTTTGGATCCCCACCAGAGATCCTTTGCCTCCCTTCATGTTAGCTGTTATGCTAAGCACTTTATATACCTTCCTTTGTTGACTTTTACCTTTCCTCACCACATCCCAATGCAGTAAGGTCTTGCTATCGTACCCATTTTATGGATGAAATAATTGTAGCACAGAGAAGTTAAGTAACTTGCCCAGATCACAAAGCTGGGAAATGAAGGACCTGTGTTTCAAATACAATCTTCCTAATTTCAGAGACTTTACCGTACCCCATTGTTAAATGTTATCCTCTAAAATTTTTGTGTAGCTTCTTAAAATATACAGAATGCACTAAAAACATATTAAGGGGCATGTCACGGTTTTTAAAAGGTTGAAAAAACATATAACTTCACAAAATACTCTTCACCTTCTCTGCTTGAAAAGCACACAAAGCCCCACACTATCCCCTTAGACTTTGGCTCAGTAAATTCCAGAGGGGCTGAAGAACTATGATTTCATGGCAGGGATTCTTGAAGTGATTCGTCTGATCTGATAAGTTTGGAAAGCATGAATATAATGGGGAATCTCTAAAGTGGAAGTTGTCTCTGTTTCACAGCTTGGTCTTTGGCAAGTTATTCAGTTATCCTTTGCTTCTGCTTTCCTATCTTTCAAGCTTGGCCTTTGGCCCAAAATGTCTCTAAGCTTCCATTTTTGTCCTAACATTCTGTTTGTAAATTCCTTGTGTCCAGCTTGACCAGGTGGTCCCAGCTACAGGCCCCCCAACCCCTCTTCCCAGACAATGTGGATTTCACTCCACCCTCTAGGCCACTGACAGAACAGGCCTACACAGTCATGCAAAGCTTGCACTTTTCCTGTGGAAGTGGAGAAATGAGATCTGGGGCCCTGTAACACTTTGTAGGGAATGTTGAAAGCAACCCCAGCAGCAAGCGGAAAAAGCATAAATCCTCCAGCTTTATGGGCTCCTGGAAACTCACCCTATCCTCTGAAACAATGTTTCCCACCCTGAGAATTGGGAAGTGATGGTTCTCAGGACTCTCCTGACACTAGTAACTGGCATCAGGAGTCTAGCAAACAGAGATCAGACCTTTTTTTTTTTTTTTCATGTGTGCCTTCTTGCAACACTGACACATTTTTTGATTGAAGGTCTAGCAATTTCCATCCGCTAGGGTTGGGACCACTGTTCTGTACCATTGTGCAAATGAGCACATAGGCGAGATGGACAGGTAATTCCTTTGGAGATGCGCAGCATAGAAGTGACATATGGCACAGAACTGCTCCTCTTCAGCAAATAATCTTGCAATTGACAAAATTCCCAAGGTCGATAAGCATTGTGTACATTCTACCTCTCCATCTCTGTCCCTGCTCCTTAGTACATACAAAAGGATGTCCTAGGCTAGCTCAGAGAATAGGAGCTATATGCCACCTCTTAACAGTTTCCTGCCCTTACAATTTTTATCCAGAACGCCAGCTTCTTCAGAATTCCCTTAAAGACTGCATTTAATCCTAAGTAGCTTCCTTCAGACTCTTGAAAAGCCATTTTAAAATATGGCCCCAACCCCTTATTAGAGATCTCTCAATTCTCTGTTGAATGAAAAGATAGATTTCTTTTACCAATGGGCAGTTTCAACAGGAGTTACAGCCCTAGCCCTTGGTAAATCTCTTGACCTCTCCCCCAAATAATAAAGAATAACTATATTCTTAAGAGTCAGACTCTAAGGTCCCTACTTGGATTCAAATTATAGCTCAGCCTCAGCCACTTTCTAACATTATGATCTTGAACAACGTAATAGATCTTCGTTTTTTAACCTATAAAACAGTAATAAAAGTGATAAAACTTATAAAGTTGTTATGAATATTAAATGACATTCTTCTGCATTAAATATCTTGAAAGGAAACTTAGACAGTTGGAACAGAGGTCAAGTTTGATATTATTTACTTTTTAACTTAGTGTTAGTTTATTGTAAGTGATTTATATATAACAGGAAATTACCCATTTTTACCATTTTTAAGCACACAGTTCTGTGACTTTAAGTGTATTCACACTGTTGTACAGCCATTACCACCATTCATCCCCAAACATCTTAATCTTCCCCCCAGAAACTCTGTATTCGTTAAACACTAACTCTCTCCCTCCCCTCCCCCACTCCACCCCCTGCCACCACAGTATTATTTTGTTTCGATGAATTAGACTATTCCAGGTAGCCTAGAAGATGGATCAATCATACAATATGTGTCCTGTGATTAACTTATTTCACTTAGTACAATGTTTTCAAGATTCATCCATGTTGTAGCATTTGTCAGAATTTCCTACCTTTTTAAGGCTAAACAATATTCTTTTGTATCTCTGTACCACATCTTGTTAATTCATTCATCAGTCAAAGGACACTTGGGTTGTTTCCACCTTTTAGCTATTGTGAATAATGCTGCTATGAACATGGGTATACAGATATCTGTTCCAGGACCTGCTTTGATTTCTTTTGGATATATACCCAGAAGTAGAACCACTGAATCATACAATAATTCCATGTTTAATTTTTTGAGGACTTACCATACTGTTTTCCATGGTGACTGTACCTGTTACATTTTCTCCAGCAATGCACATGGGTTCCAATTTCTCTACATCCTTACTAATGCTTATTTTCTATTTTCTTTTTTTATTATAATAGCCATTCTAATGAGCATGGGGTGATATATCATTGATTGCATTTTTCTAACAATTAGTGATCTCGAGCATCTTTTCATATACTTATTGGCCATTTGTGTGTTATCTTTGGAGAAATATCTACTCCAATCCTCTGACTACTTTTTAGTAAAGTGGTTTGTTCTTTGTTGTTGTTGAACTGGAGTTTGTTATGCACTCTGGATATCAGTCACTTATTAGAAATACGACTTGCAAATATTTTCTCCCTTTCTGCAGGTTGTCTTTTCACTCTTCTGAGTCTCTTAATATTCAAAGATTTTTAATTTTGAGGTCCACTTTCCCTATTTTTTCTTTTGTTGCCTGTGCTTTTAGTGTCTTATAACAAATATTTTAAGGCAACTATTCTGCTAATTTTTTTTATATAAATGATAGCTCATTTAATCTTCACCACTGAGAAAAAGAAAAGTAGCCTTTGTTGCTGGGAACCAGCCTGACGTTAATATGTAGGCAGAGGTGTTGTTAGGAGCTAGTCTGGCATCCTGGCTGGCTGGTGGTGTTCTCTCTTTGAACAAAAACAATCTTGGAGAATATAAACACTCAACAAGGCCACTCTGTGACTAGGATGAAATGAAAATAATACCACTTTATAATATTGCCTTAACATAGACGGAAACAAAGTTACTGTCCCAAACACAAAAATTCAAAACATTCCCCTCTCCAGGCAAAAATGAATGATTATTCTTTCTTTACCAATTGCAGCATTAGCCTCTTCTTGTCAGCCTTTCCTATAGATACGATACATTGAGAAGTCCGATCACAGAATCATCCCCTTCCTCTGTCAGCACCAAATGCAGAGTGAACTTGTTTCCCTGAGCCTTCTCTAAAATCACCTAACAACAGCCTTTTGTAATACCATCGTACTAAAAGCACTCCATGGCTCACCATTGTGTGTCTTCATCCTCCTTGGAGCGAGTTAGCAAATCCAATTTTGTTTGACCACAGTATGCTTTGTAGTGTTTTGTCTGAAGGACATTGACCATCATTACACTGTTTATTACTATTACCCCTGTTTTACAGAAGGGAAAACTATGGCTCAGAGAGGTTAAGTAACTTGCACAAGGATACATAGTAATTACAACAGGAATGTGACCCAAAGGAATTAGTCTCCACAGTGATAAGTGCATAGAAATGAAAGCAAATTGTAAAGAGACAACTCCAGAAAAAAATATTCATAAAATTAAAAAACATTCCTCATTTACTACATGGTCAGGTCTTAGTAGCATTTACACGGGCAATAATGTTAATATTGAATAACAATCTTGGCATTATCTAAGAAAGATGGGGATATGGAAAAGGTACATATGTGGACCAGGCAGGTAGAGCAAAAAGCCTAGATCGGCATCTTCTGGAGTAAGAAGTTACTAGAGAATGCCTACAATTGAAAATGCAACAAATAACAACAATACATGGTATTTATAGACTTAAATATCAAAATAATCAGGTAAAAAAAGTAAATGTGGTTTCCCCTGGGAAGGAAAAAAATTGGTGGTGATGGAAAATGATTGCTACTTTTGAACCAAACTTTGTATAACTACTTGATTATTTAAGTTCATTTAAAAATTTTGATGAAAATTTAAAAATTCAAAAGAAAATACAATGCAGAACCCTTAATACAGTGTCAGAAACTCCAAATGGTAGCTGTTTAATATTTTCAGACATGTTGTCATTTAACAAATATGTATCAATTAGGGGCTATGTGTTTAAGACAGTACCAGGTGTTGTGAAGTTGAATGGTTAGGCACCGGAGCATTTTCATCGTATCTGTAGCTTTGTCTATTTCTGCTTCTGTTGATTGGGGATCCCTATGGAGTTGTTAAGGCTTTAGCCTTTATCCTAACCCAGCCCTTAGCCTTACTAAGAATCCCAGGCTTAGGATGGCACAAGCTAGAAAGGATGACATAACTACTGTGTTTCCTCATGACCAACCCAGCATCCATCCCAGCACAGGCCCCATCTTTTACCCAAAGCTTCCCAACCAACGCTGCCCAGCTAGAGCCAGAGTTGGAAGTGCATAACAGTCTTATAGTCTGCCTTATTCAATTTAGCACCTCATTACATCCTGATTTGTAATATTCTCTTGGTATTTCATGCATATAAGTCACTTATGTCAACATTAAATTGTCACCACTTAAAGACAAGGGTCATTTCTTTGGTCTCTCTGTATCATTTAACATTTGGGGCAGGTTGAGATGCACTCAAGACATCCTTATTGATCCAGCTTTAAAAAGACAGTGGTATACAGGAGCAGTAAGATGGCAGATGCATCCTCAGTAGGGCCTTCCTACTTGGGCGTGTTGACAGCAGGTCATTATAATGTTTTTAGACTTAAGATCATCTGTGATAATGTGTGTGAGCTTGATCACTGTTAGAAGAGGATACCATATGGTGTGATGACATAAGATGTATGTTTGTCTAATCTATTGCCTTCCTTGGGTCTTAGGAATACTTCTTTCCTCATTCTTTTTAGTAGCTCCTGTCCTGAGTCAATGTTGCCTTTGAGTTAGTTGCCTCTTATGTTAAGTTTTTGGTAGTACAGCCATAATCTCTAGGTACTGCCCTAGAGAATGCATGGCTTTAGCAATCTGTGTTAATTTCTCATGGCTACCATTACAAGTCACCCCAAATGGGGTGGTATAAACAGCAGAAATTTATTCTCTTATAGTTCTAGAGGCTAGAAGTCCAAAATCATGGTGTTGCTCCAAATTATGGTCCATGCTCCCTCCAAGGCTCTCAGGGAAAATCCTTCCTTCCCTCTCTTGGCTACTGATGGTTCTCAGCAATCCTTGGCCTTCCTTGGTTGCAGCAGTGTAACTCTTATCTCTGCCTCCACCTTTGCATGGTCATCTTCTCCCTGTGTGTGTCTCTGGGTCTCCAAATCTCCAAATCTCTCTTCTTCTTGTAAGGATATTAGTGATTGGATTTAGGGCTCTCTCTAATCCAGTATAACCTCGTCTTAATTACATCTGCCAAGAACCTATTTCCAAATAAGATCACATTCACTGATACCATGGCTTAGAACTTCAACCAATCTTTTCAGAGACAGGATTCAACTCACAGCAGCATCCACTTGAGTAGGAAGCAGGACAAATCTACTGGACGTTCTATGTGGGAATAGAGCTCAAAGCCTCCTATCTTCTTTCTGCCACAATGGGAAAAACATCATCCGTCCTCTTTCCCTCCACTTGCATTCTAGATCTCATCTGGTCTCACCTTCTTCCTGTATTAAGTATCCCCTCGAGGGAGAATCTTTGCCAACAGGACTTAAATATTATTCTTTGGGCAGCTCCAGTGGCTCAGCAGTTTAGTGCTACCTTCAACCCAAGGTATGATCCTGGAGACTCGGGATCGAGTCCCATGTCAGGCTCCCTGCATGGAGCCTGCTTCTCCCTCTGCCTTGTCTCAGCCTCTCTCTCTCTTTCTCTCTCTCTCTCTCTCTCATGAATACGTAAATAAAATCAAGAAGAAAGAAAAAGAAAGAAAGAAAGAAAGAAAGAAAGAAAGAAAGAAAGAAAGAAAGAAAGAAAGAATTATTCCTCTCTTTGAAAAATTTCCAGAAGTATTTTCTATCCTCTCTCACTCTGTCTCACTTCCCACATGCTCTGCAACCTATTATTTTTACTTAGTTGTTAACTACATCTACTACATTCCCTATAGCTTCCTATTTGCTCATACTCAAAACTAAAACTACTATTTTTGACTTTATGGCCCTGCTATCCATTTCTCCAGGTCAAATCTTTTACCTAATAAGTCTAAAGGCCCTTGAATATTTCCACTAAGATGTCCAATAGACAGTTCAAATGCAACAGTTTTGAAGTGACACTTAACAGATTTAAACCCAAACATGTCCCTCCATTTGGTTCTTCTTTGGTCTCCTCTATCTCAATACATGGCCCATCATCCAGTCATGTGCTCAAGTCAGGAACGTGGAAGGGATCTCCTTTGCTCCACCTCAATTCTACCTAGAATAAATTGCCAAACCCTATCAATTTTGACTCAGATAATTTTCTATCCCTGCTACTACTACCCTAGCTCAAATTAGTATTATCTTCAGCCTGGAGATCTAAGTGGTCCTAGTTTCTTCATCTTTCTTTTAGTCTGTCTGTCTGCTAAGCTATTCACAAGCCAATCTGCAGAGTCTCCATAAAATACATGTCTGAAAAAGTCTCTCTGCTGCTTAAAAACTCTTCGGTGGGACCCTTTTGCTCCCTGGATATAGTCTATACCTCTCAGCCTATCGTAAAAGGCTCCTGTGCCCCTCCCCACCCCCAATCTCTCACCATTCATCCCACTCCATTCATAGTTTCTGAATATGCCACAGCTATGCCTTAGAATCTTTGTGTGTGGTGTTCTTCTCTCCAAGAGACCTTTCTGATCTTCCGAGTATGGGTTAATCTCACTTCCCATGTCTCTCTGTTGTTGAACTTCCATGCTATATGACTGTGTTCAGCATCGGATTTGAGTTCTTTGAAGACAGGAGTCAATCTCCCTGTGTTCTGTTTTACTCTATGTGTTTAGCTAGCATAGAGTCTAGCACATAGCAGATTCTCAATAAATGTCAGGTGAATGAACAACAAATAGTGAATAAAGTCAAAGGATGGAGGAAAGGTGGGCTGAGGGTATTTTCAGTTTCTAAAGAAGGGTCCAGAGAAGTAGTGGGGGCAGACCCTGGCTCCCAAGCCATTTGCCTCATTCCAGAGTAGAAGAGGTAAAGAATGAAGAAGGCATTCTGGCAGATGGCATAGTGCAACATGGTTGGCAAAGAAGGCCAAAAGCCAGTAAAGAAGACAAAAATGGTTAACCTCTGAATTCTGAAATCAGAATGATCTAGTGAGGCATGGGAAAACTATGTTGTATGGCACCTCAGAATGCCAGCACTAGCCTTTCCTGGATTCCCCTCAGGCCGACGTGGCCCTCTCTTTTGTTATTTTTTATCAAATCTTTTGTTTTATGATTTCTGTTGCTCATTGTCCTTATTTCTTGGCTTGTAAATCCAAAGATGAGAGGATGCACGCATTTTTGATATCGAAGCATTTAGGCAGTTGCCACTTAAATTAATGTTTTCTGCTAGAGTTGTATTTTAGTGGAAAACAATAATTGTTTCTAAGACAGCATCTTGGAGCTGAACCAATTCTATCAGTGAACACTCAACTATGGGAAGCTAACAATAAAGGAAGTGATCAATCTTTCCCTTCTCCCCCCACCACCCCCCGCCACCCCGCACATGCTCTATCTTCACTCCAAAGGGAGATTTTGCATCCCTTTGCTTGAATTTTGAAAATAAGTAAACTAAGCCAATGATGTAGCATCTTTTTAACACCTCAGCAGAACAATCAGTGCTCCTATGCAGATAGACACCTAATTTATCTTTATCACATTTTCCCATCCCTCATCCTTACTTAGGATTCACAAAGATTCATTCATGTAAGTGATGACCTTACAAATTCCTGCTTTCAAATTGTGTTGATGTCCAACCGTGGACTGAGAGGTGGGGACAGGAACTCATATGCCTTCATGCCAGCTTCCGAAATAGTTCTACAATGCATTTGTTGGCATTCACACTTGACTGGAATCACATTTCAATCTGTTCCATATGATTGGATACTGTGTTTTCTTCCCATCTGTGGTAATGGAGCACTCTTTCCAAGTTCTCAAGCTTATTTTCATCTGAATGACCTTTTCCATCTCCCTGGGGCACCTCACCATTACCCACCCACCCCTTCCACTCTGCCTGCTTAAGATACTGCTTTACACATTACTCTTTCTGCAGTGACTGTTGCCTTTGATATATTTCTATCAGAGATTTTGTTACTGCAGTGGAGGAGCAGTGATCTTTACCAGGTTATGACCCTGCACCTATTTCTGTGTGGGTTCCTCTCATGTTCTTGTCACTCAGGTCAAGCAATTTGCTTTTAAAAATAGGAAGAGATAGGATGAGACATCACTTATTTAAATATTAGGATGCCGGTATTATGATTTCTTTTGCTCACCAGTGCACCTTCTCTTAAGGACTAAAAACTGGTTAGAGTACGAGAGACTAAGGATTGGTTGTGAAAATAATTCACAGGGAGGGAAAAAAGTCATATTACATTGGGCAGACTTGGCCTTTTCTGCCTCTCTTTATTGATCTCAAATCGCTGAAAGGGTTCAGAAGATAAAAAGAATCTATAAAACAAAGGAGTAAATCATGGTAAAAAAGAAAAGAGCCCTGGAGAACAAAGAGGCCAGAGAATCAAATCTAAGTCTTAATTCTACCTAGAACTTACCATGTTACTAAGGCAGTCGCCTGTCCTCTGGGAACCTTTAGTTTTTCCTTCTGTAGTTTTGGGAGAATTTATTTTTATTGAAGTGTAATTCATATATGATATCCTATTGGTTTTAGGTGTACATCACAGTGATTTGGTATTTTTATACATTGCAAAATGATCCCCATGACCCAGTGTAGTTACCACCTGTCATTATACAAACTTATTACAATGTTAATAACTATATTCCCTGTACTGTACATTCCATCCTATGATTTATTTTATAACTGGAAGTTTGTACCTCCTCATCCCCTTCAACTGTTTTGTTCCCTCCCCAACAGTTCATTTCCTATATTGGAATCTGTTTCTATTTTCTTTTGTTTATGCATTTGTTTTGTTTTTTAGATTCCCCACATGAATGAAATCATATGGTATTTGTCTTTCTCTGGCTTTGTTCACTTAGCTTGATACCCGCAAGATCCATCCGTATTGTTGCAAATGGCAAGATCTCATTCTCTTTTATGGCTGTATAATAGTCCATTGTCCACTCTTTTATGCATGCACGTACCAGTGGACACTTAGGATGCTTCCATATCATGGCTATTGTAAATAATGTTACAATAAGCACATCTCTCTTCAAATTGTTGTTTTCATTTCTCTGAATAAATCCCCAGAAGTAGAGTTGCTGGATCATGTGGTATTTCAAGTTTTAACTTTTTTTTTTTTTTAGATTTTATTTATTTACTCACTGGAGAGAGAGAGAGGCAGAGACATAGGCAGAGGGAGAAGCAGACTCCCCATGGGGAGCCCGATGTGGGACTCAATCCCAGGATCTCAGAATCAGGCCCTGAGCCAAAGGCAGATGCTCAACCAGTGAGCCACCCAGGTGTCCTTATTTTTAACATCTTAAGGAAGTTTTACACAGTGGCCGCCCCAGTTTATCCACAAGTAGTACACAAGGGTTCTCTTCTTCACATCCTCATCAACATTTGTTATTTCTTGTCTTTTTGCTAATAGTCAATCCAACAATAGTCAATAGTCAATGAGGTGATATCTCCTTGTAGTTTTGATTTGTGTTCCCTGATGATTAGTGGTGTTGAGCATCTTTTCTTGTGCTGTTGGCCTTCCATATGTCTTTTTTGGAAAAATATCTATTCAAATATTCTGTCTATTTTTTAATCAGTTTGTTTTGTGTTTTGTTTTGTATTGATATTGACTCATGTTATGTTCTTACTGGATGATTTGTCTCCCACTCACTAGATTGCTTTTTCATTTTGTTGCTTTTTTTTTTTCACTAGGCAGAAGCTTTCTAATTTAATTTAATCCTACTTATTTATTTTAGCATATGTTGCCTTATTGGAGAAGACTGATCCAAAAAATATTGCTGCAACTGATGTCAAAGAGCTTACTGCCTAGGTTTTCTTCTAGTTGTTTTATGGTTTGAGGTCTTACATTTAAGATCTTAACCCATTTTGAATTTATTTTTGTATATAGTGTAAGATAGTGGTCCATTTTCACTCATTTGCATGTAGCTGCCCAGTTTTCCCAATGCCATTTATTAAGAGACAGTCTTTTCCCCATTGCGTATTCCTCCCTTCTGTGTCATAGACTTATTGCCCATATATGCATGGGTTTATTTCTGGGCTATATAATCTGTTCTATTGATCCTTCTGTCCATTTTTGTACCAGTACCACACTGTTTGGATTATTAGAGCTTTATAGTATAGTCTAGAATCAGGAAGCATGATAGCTCCAACTTTGTTCTTTTTCAAGATTACTTTGGCTATTCAGGGTCTTTTGTGGTTCTATATATATTTTAGGACTCTTTGTTCTAGTTCTGAGAAAAATCCCATTGGTATTTTGATGGGAATTGCCTTGAATCTATACATTGCTTTGGGTCGGGTGGACATTTTAACAATAATCTTCCAGTTCAGCAATATGGTATATCTTTGTAGTGTTGGGAGAATTGAAGCCAGATGTTTTGAGAAATCTCTTCCAACTTTCAAGTGTCACAATTCTAGGAAAAGAACAAGAACTAAGCATAACATATTACTCCATTTACATAGATGTCTTGAGTTGCCAAGTATGTCAGCTCTCTTTAAAAACACAGAAACAACTTTTCCCAAAGATGGGAGACCAAAACTGTTACATCTCTGGGGGCACCTGGGTTTGGTTAGTTGAGCATCCAACTTTTGATTTCAGCTCAGGTCATGATCTCAGGGTTGTGAGATCAAGCCTCGCATCGGGCTGTGTTCTGGGTATGGAGCCAAGAAGAGGATGCCCATTTTAGATGGGGCAGGCATTTTCTATTTACCTCTTTCTGTGATTTCCCTGGCTTCTATAGGTATTTGAACTTGTAGTCTCAGTTATCTAGCTTATTGACATTGATGGTGGTGATGGGACCATCACCATTGTCTTAATAATAATCCCTATTGCCATATCACTTTGCCTTTAGGAAACACTGTCATATTCAGTACCTATTTAAAACCCCCATTACTACCATGTGGTGAGGTGCATATAAAAGTACTAATATCCCTACATAAATAGATAGGATGTTTAAGGGTCAGAAAACTCAAGTGACTTGTCAGTGGACAGTGTTTCATCTTTAATGGTCTCAAACTTCCCACCATCGTTTCCTTTTATTATTTTCCCCTGTGTACATAATTTTTATAGGATTTTGGTCTGTCTATTCACATATAGTAAGTGGTAGTTTGTTTTCTCATTTTGTGTTACATGAAGACACATATGAACATGTTTCAAATGACCAGTATGTTTTCACACACAAACTAATGAAATTCTTACACCCTTACACTACCCTTACACCCTTACATTACCCTTACAACTTACACTACCCCCCTCATATATGCTTTTACCTTCATAATTGATTTCCGTTGGTTTCCCTGAAGTTACCAGTAGCTTTATCACCTACCTTCAGCTATTGTCTAACCTCTACTCTCAGTGATGAGTTTAATTTATTTTCCAAGTAAGATAAAATTTCTGATAGACAAATTCTTTGGTTCCTTTGCACACTTACTCTGGATTTCTATACTTCCCTAGGTGGACTTAGCAACAAGTACGTAAGAAGGAAAGCTTACATGGGTCGTGAAAAGGTTAGGTGAGTTTTAGGGAGCCTGGACCAAATATCTTTATAACACAGCAGAGTTTTAAGCTAGTCTGCTAAGGTCACTTGCTGAGGAGCTAGAAGGAGAAGAATTCAAAATCAAGTACTTTTGTTATTTTTGTTATTTTTGATATGGGAGTATGCAGTGTGGAAGATTGACTCACCTCTGGTTCTGATGTTAGCCATGGACTGTCAGCACATCTTGATTAAATATCCACAGTATGTCCATCGTGTCACAGGTGCTGGGTATTGCCTGGGTTTGAAGGGCCACCGTCACACCAGAGCCAGCTCCCCTGGCTTCCTTCTGGCAATCTGTCTGACACTGATGAGTTCTGCAACCCTGAGACTGCTGGCCCTAACTTGCCCATGTTCTCATAGTGGCACAAGATCAGTATGAGATTCCTTTATCAAAACAACCCAGAGGCTTCTGTGGCTTGATTTTACTCCAGCCTGCTCTGGGAAAGATTCAAACTTTTACAAAGTGAGACTTCCTGTGCTGAGTAAATTCTATTTATATTTCATTGTATTTTGTTCTAAGATGCCTCAAGTCCTTTAGTGAAAGGGGCTTGTGATAGAAAAAAATAAATATGATACATTCTGGATTGTAAGGTGGCATTGATGGTAAGCACACTATAGACTGGATTATATCATTTCATAGGAGGAAAAAATAAATGCTGCTTTAAAAGTGAATAATAATTAAAAAGTCCTAATTTCAGGAACATCAGTTGTGAAAAACTTTCCTGGGATGGAAGAAGCATGGTACGTATATTAATATTAGCTAAATTCTATTCCTTAAACATATGTAGAAGATGTATGCCCACCTCATATTCATGCCGAGTTGTTTGCTTTGAACAACCTAGACTGAACTAGATTGATCTAAGAAACGTTCCCATGTTGCAGTGCAACTAGTATTTGCAATGGCCTCTATACAGGAGTGGTTCTTCTTCCTGAGGTAGAGAACCAATAATGCATTATGCCCTGTTGTCAGGGTACAGAACCAGAGCAGAGATCACATGGAAAGAGCTTACATGGGAAGGCATGTGCCATCCAGAATCCATTGCGCAGCTCCCTGGGGGTGGGGGGGGGGTTCTATTTTCAAAACCTATTATGTTTCAGAGGGCAAGGCCAGAAAAAGAGTTTAAAAAATATTTCCTCAGCTGGGAAAAGTAGGAGTCCATGGCCTTATTTTGTTTCCATCACAGCTCTGAAAAACCCTCTCTTAAGAACTCCAAAGTCTATGCCTTATTCCCTTTTCCATTTGCACTATTGTTACCTTGGGCAAGTTCTTTAATTAACTTCTCTGTGTTTTAGTTTCACCATTTATAATACAGGGATCATTATACTTCAAGATAATGTGTGGAAAAAATAGTATCTTTTGCACAGTGAAAAACAAGCATGCCAAGTTATCATTATGGTTTATTAATAGTAATGACACCCTACCTGGACAGTAGAATCAAGCACTCTCTCCCAGACAACTTAGAACCTTTGTCCAGACTCCCTCATTAAATCTGACATTAACTCTGAGATTCCTCTGGAGGCTCTACAGAGGTAGAGCATCACATCTTCCTGGGTTTCTTTTTCTCTTGGTGCCTTTTTACTACTCATCGGCATCTCCTGTAAACAACTGGGGTTGGGCTACTCAGAACTCACTGACTAGAAGAATTACAAGAGCAATTCAAAATGGGGCAATGATTGGATAGCTGTTCAGGCCAAAAATTGATAGATTCTAAAAACTATTCACATACCCCCACATTTAGTGTTTATATATACATCTCCATGATCCTACTTCCTCCAAAATTGGTCATATCAGTTCAAGGTTGAATGAGAGATGTGAGAAAAGCAATTTCAGAGAAGTTGAGCACGGGCTTTAGCTTCCTACATTGTTGTAGAAAATTTCTCCCATAAAACAAGTAAGCTCACTGATCAAGACCCCTGCCGTGTCCAATTAGACTTCTTTATAAAGGAACAACCTCTTTAACTTTGTGGGTTTCTGGGGGCTGTTTATCTTTCCTTTTGGCTTATCACAACTCTTAAATTACCTTAGCATATGCTTCGTTGCCACTATTTTTCTTCCTTTCCTTTGCCACAGGAAACAGAAAAAGTTTTTTATAAGAGGCATTTCAAGAAAGTGTTAGAGGGGAAAAGCGGTTGGTTAATGAAATAAAGAAGGAGATAATTTCCAAGGGGTTTTAAAACTATGTAGTAGGACAATCATTCAAGTACGGGATCAACCCCTAAGCAAGATTAGGTCTTATGGGTGACAGAGGAACTAAGTCTGATGACTTTGAATTCTTATTACCCTAGTTTCTGTGCTCCATACAAATTCAGGATCCAAACAATTATGCTTCACATGCTTTGGAAGATAGTACAATTACACTTACTTGTATGTAGTAAGTAATCAAAGTTTTGTGGTGTTTTGTCCCACCCAAAGATTTAGTCCCAGTATGCATTTTGACACCCCCTGAGAAATATGGCAAGGTAGTGCAATGCAATGAGCACAATCATTTATACTTCTCCCAGGCCTCTTGCACTTGTAAGTATTTTATTAGATGATCAATTCCATGAGAGTGGACTATTTGTCTTCTTTACCTTCATATGTTTAGTATTTGTTAAGCACAGAGCCTGGCATGCGAGAAGCCAGAGGTAACTTTTGGAGGGAGTGGGAGGGAGGGGTGAAGGATATGTGAATGGATGGGTCAGTGGAGAAAAAAATACTTGGCTTTCCTAGTGCTCAAAGCTTGTGCTCCATCAGTGAAGATGGAGGATACAGGGCAAGATTCTCAGGTCTAAAAGTTAGGCCAATGCAGCATATTTAGTAAAAGATGTTTTCACTACACTTAGAGTAAAATCAAACCAGGTGCTGGGGCTACTATGATGTGATTTGGCCAGCATAACACTCATAACTTCTTATCTCTCTATTCTTTATTCTCTCCATTCTGCAGCATACCAGACTTTGTTGCATTCTCCAAAAGCACCGAGCTTTTTCCTTTGACAGCCTGCTCTTCCTGTTCCATATGCCTACATCTTTCCCCTTATCTCCCTATAGCTGGCTTGTTCATTCACTTGGCTCAAATATCATCTCCTCAAACAGGTCTTCCTGAGCCAAATTTGTTCTTTCCCCTCTTTCTGTATGCTCAAAACCCAAGAGGACACCTGACATTTAATATGTATTCAATAAATGTTTGTTGGATGATTGCCAAACAATAATTCATATTTTCCAAACATTCAATATGTCACTAAAAAATTCTCGAGGTCATTCTTCTTCCAAAATTCCGATAAAAAAGCAAACAATATATAAAATGCAAATCCAGGGTAGAAATGTTCTGTTTGTTTTGTCCTCCTAAATAACCAGAAACTAAGTGTTTGCCTCCTATTCACCTCTACCCACCTCCCCCACCCCCACCCCGCCCAATAAAAAGCTAGGGAGAGAGAGGAGAGAGAAAGAAAACAAACCACAATACCTTGGAAAAGGATCCCTGGGGGGCTCAGCGGCTCAGTGGTTTAGCACCTACCTTTGGCCCAGGGCGCAATCCTGGAGTCCCGGGATCAAGTCCCGCGTCAGGCTCCCTGCATGGAGCCTGCTTCTCCCTCTGCCTGTGTCTCTGCCTCGCTCTCTATGTCTATT
This sequence comes from Canis aureus, assembly GCF_053574225.1. Lineage (NCBI taxonomy): Eukaryota > Metazoa > Chordata > Mammalia > Carnivora > Canidae > Canis > Canis aureus. The sequence goes on along the minus strand of NC_135614.1, from coordinate 45,646,624 downwards.
ATAAATAAATAAATAAATCTTAAAAAAAAACAATACCTTATAAAAGATGGATCAAAGTTTTGAAAAGAGTTTTAAGGCTTCTTTGAGTCTTTAATCGTCTTATGTGAATTGAGACTCTCTAAGAGATGAACAGGTGCCTTACTTCTCAGTTACTTGACCAGGCAGCACTTCTGCTTTTCCTCCTCTTCCTGAATATTTTTGGGATGAGTATTTGCTGGCATACTTTTTGAACAGTAAGTTAGAGACCAATATCTGCTAAACATTTAGTCCCAGGCACTGTGCGAGGCATTTTAAGTTGTTCACTAGCTTTGGATTCTTTACCTTTTATTGACAAAAAATCAAGTCTGACGGAGTTTGGCTGACTTAGCCAGATCTTGGAAACCATCAAAACAAGCATAGCAGCTAGGATTTGAACCATTTCTGCTTGATTTCACTGGTCTTGATGTTCCCACTACTACATACTTCATCCCCAAATATTGCTTCTAATTAATTAAAGCAGATGTTCTTGCTAGCAAGCATTAGAATCACCTTGAGAGCTGGTAAGATACAGATGTCTAGGCCCTATATCTGAACTTTTTATTTAATAGTCCTGGAGTGGGGGACCTGAAATTTTGTATTTCTAACATGTTCTGAAGTGATTTCTGATACTGCTGGTCTGGGCCATTTTGAGAATCATTGGCATAGATGATGACAAGTGATGTTTAATGTTTTCTGTAATAGGGCAGCCCGGGAGTCTCAGGGGTTTAGCATTGCCTTCAGCCCAGGGTGTGATCTTGAAGACCCAGGATCGAGTCCCACGTCAGGCTCCCTTCATGGAGCCTGCTTCTCCACCCGCCTGTCTCTGCCTCTCTCTCTCTCTCTCTCTCTCTCATGAATAAATAAATAAAATCTTTTTTAAAAAATGTTTTCTGTAATAATGTTTTTAGAGGTGTAAGAAGCCTCTTTTAGGTAGTCTTTACTTCCTTCAAATGATACAACTAATTCATTTTGATCCCACAAATGTTCATTGAGAATCTACCATTATAGACACATTATACAATATACAAAGAGAGAGCCATTACTAAGACCAGGTACTTAGTCTCAGGGAGACCCTAATCTAGTTTGTGACAGCATGGGGTGAGGAGAGCATGACAACAAGACTTTCCGATCCTGGGCTGGAGCTGGGATTAAGGAAACTCTCCTACAGAGCTGGCACCTGCCTGGCATCCTAAATCATGACTAGTCGTCATTGGAGGTGGACCAGGTGGGTTTTAAAGAAAAGCCAACAGCAAATGTAAAGGCATGGGGAGATGAAAAGAACATGGTGTATTTGGGGAAAGCTTGAGAGGTTGAGGCAAAGACCAGCACGCAAGTGTTTCTGGCTTCAAGCAAGAAGGGGAAACAACCGGGCATGAGGGTGATTCTGGTGGGCAAGGCCCTTATCTTCAAACTGTGGATCATGAATGGAAGGCAGAGAATTAAGAAAGCTCATGGTGAGGGATCCCTGGGTGGCACAGCGGTTTAGCGCCTGCCTTTGGCCCAGGGCGTAATCCTGGAGACCCGGGATCGAATCCCACGTCGGGCTCCCGGTGCATGGAGCCTGCTTCTCCCTCTGCCTATGTCTCTGCCTCTCTCTCTCTCTCTGTGTGTGACTATCATAAATAAATAAAAATTTAAAAAAAAAGAAAGCTCATGGTGGAAGTATGCAGCTCCTAACCAAACTATGTGATATCTGCTATTTATTCATTCATGAATTCATTCAGGAAATATTTTTGAGCTGGTGCTAGTAGAAAGGAAGCTTGAACTCTGAATCTGTCCTCTAGAAAGAGAAAGAAAGCATTTACTATCTAAAGCGCAACACTAAGGTGAAAATTGTGCCCTTATTAACAGGCCCTGGGACATAGGATGCAAGTTCTGGAGTAGCATGGAGGAAAAGAGCTTGCTTGCTGGGAGAATCACAGAAGCCATGTTTTAGCATCTCATAAGGAAGTCAGAGCTGGGAGGCCAAGTAGGTCCCCATTATCAACCTCGTGGGACCTTCCTGGATACTTTTATGGATGGCTCCCCAATTCACCGCGAAGAGTGTAGGGTAGAAGCTGGGAAATGTAAACTCCAAGCAGTTAGAGAGAAATTGCTTTTAGAATCATGCCTGCTTTTTCCTCCTTCCTAAACATTCAGAAAATAGCTAGCATGTGCGTTTCCCCAGCCTGATTAAAGGGTGGATGTGCAAGCCTCTAAATAATTGCTGCATGAATCTTTATAACCACCCGAAATGAGCTTAACTCGGTTGGTCTGTGATGGCAGAAAGGCTTATAATGTTGGGCTCATCATTCTATCATGCTTCAAAGAATGGGAGGCAGGGGCCTGCTCCATTCTTCCCTCACTTCCTGATTAATCCACACTTTTAGAATATGACTAAGGACTGACTGATGAGCTGGTTTAGTTTAGCTTTGTAGGATTTTTCCCCCAATTTAGCAAGCAATGAGGACCCACGCTATTTCTACTCTTTCATTTGGTTCTTAAGTCTCATTTGTGCCATTAGCTGAACTGGTACAGCTCATGGTACCTTTTTTTTTTTTTTTTTTTTCCTCTGCTCAGAATTCAGAGACTCATCCTTCTCTTATAAAGTGCTCACAGTCAAGACAGCTCTGGTAAACTTTGCTTTTCGGCACAAGAACAATATTAGCTAAAGAGCTGGATGTAATACAGATGCTCAGAAAAGAAGGGGAAAAATCAGGTCTTGAAAAGATTTATAAACTCCATTCCAGATTATATGCATCATCTTTCTTTCTTACTATAAAGTCTCAAGAATTCGGGTAGGAATGCTATTTACAATGATCTCTGTCAGGAGATGTTGAATACAGATTTATCTGCCTGCCAGGTCAGAATTACCTTTAAAATCTAAATGAAATGAAAAAGGAGAAACTACATTCTTCCCAGTAATGGGATATTTCTGTAATTGCCTTGTTGGCATCCATATTCTTTGCCACATTTGTGAGAGCTGCCTGGGGCTAGTCCAAAGGTCCTTATTTTTAGAAGCTAGGTAGCTAGCTAGAAGGATAGATAGATAGATAGATAGATAGATAGATAGATAGATAGATAATGGTTAATAGGCAGGTAGATAGATCTAGGTAGGATGATAAGTAGAGAGAAACAGCTAAACTTGTAAACTGGGAAATCCCTTAGGAATTTGAGTTGGAAAAATCACACACAATCCATGCAATCCATACCATGTTTTTTTTTTTTTTTTTTCAAATTTGTTTTCCATCTGTTGGGCATCTGGCATCACCCTAAGTATTGGAAGTGGGGTCAGAGCATTAACTTAGTCTTTTCACAGTGGGCAAAGTGATTGAAGAGATAGGGGATTTGTGAACTAAAGACAAGTCTACCTCCCTCCTCCTGCTAATTGGGGTCATCTACAAGCCGTTTGTTGTAGCATTACTTAGGACTCCTTAGTCTACTCAGACCTAATGAAGTGTGACTTCACTCTCAATGAACTCACTTTCAGATGCCTCCAATAGAATAGTTTAGTGCATGGTTCTCAAAGTTTGGTCCCCATCCCCGCCCCGCCTCCCCCAGGCCAGCAGCCGCAGCAGCTCCTAGGAACTTGCTAGAAATGCAAATTTCAGCCCCTCCTTCACCTCTTTCCCCATACCTGCAGAATCCGAAACCCTAGTGGTAGAGCCCAGCAATCTATATTTTCCCAAGCTCTCCAGGTGATCCTGACAACTGCTGAAGTTTGAGAAGCCCTGATCTTCAAGCTAAGTCTTGCTTAGCTCTCTCTCTCAGCTGTAGTTGGCAGTCTGGGTTACACACTGGTATCTGGTATCACCTCTGGAGTTTGAAGTAATGTGGATACCTGGGTACCAACCAGACATTCTGATGTAATGGGACTAGGGAAAAGGCTTAGGCACAAGGGTATTTAAAAGCCCCCCAGATGCTCTTGAGGAAGAGTTCACATGAAAGCCATGTATAAGACAAACTGGGGAGAGTGGTTGGAGATGTGCAGAGAATTAACTCATTAATGCAAGACATAGACCAGGCCCTCAACAGTGAGCTCAACACCTGCTGAACTGTGTCTCTCTGGGGGCTGGGAGATGCCAGGACCATGGCAGAGATGAAGCCAGAGACACTGCATGTTGTGTGACTGTCAAGGAATGAAAGAGAAGGAAAAATCAAAGGGAGCTCTCAGTTCTTGAGCATGGCTATGAGAACAAAGAGGACCTTCTTAGGAAAAGAAGGATTGGGTTTGAGGAAGGAAGAAGGAAGGAGATTTTTGCCAAGAGGTAGACAATACATCTGATCCTGCCTGATAAGCTGTGGATTGCCTGCAGGCAGCTGAAATTCGGGTCTGGAGTTCGGGAGGAGAGACCAGAGGAAGGGGAAGGATGGACAGGGAGAGAGATAGAATGAAGGGAAACAAAGATTGTGAGAAACACTAGACAATACTGAGGCTTTTCAGTCACTGCACAGAGGTGATGTTTGAAGCCCATGCACAGAATGCCATTGCTGAGAGGGGGTGTGCCAGTAGGAGGCAAGACGTCTGAGGACAGAGCCTCCAGCGTGTTCAGAAAAAAATAAATAGAACAGAAGGTAACAAGGGGGACAAGAGTTGGGAGAAGAATCACATGGATATACTACCATGGAAGCTAAAGAACAAGTAGGTGGGGGAAGGATGCTAGAAGTAGCATCACCCATAGTAGCAAATGCTAAAGACTGGCAAGGAGAGTGAGCTATTTATTTCAGGTAAGAAAAAAGCTGACTAAGTAAAAAACGATAGTGATAATGATCATAACTTGCAGTTACAACCCATTTAACATGAGCCAGGCTCTTGGCCAAGTGCTTCACATTAAGTCACCAACAACCCATGAAGTACTAGGGATCCCCATTTCCCAGATAAGAAAACTGAGGCACAGAGGTGCAAGTGCCTTGCACAAGATTACGCAGAGAAAAGTGGAGCCTGGATGAGAACTTGAGGCAGTCTTGCTCTAGACAGCTGGCCCCTCTGTGGGAACCAGCGTGACCCATTTAGAGAGCAACCTGTGTGTGGAAAAACCAGTAGGGGCTCGAGGTCTCTGTCCAGGTAGAATGAAAATACCTCCCAGCTTGCTCCATCCCCAGTTCCACACAGAAGGTGGGTTCTCTGGACCCAGAGAATGTCCCTGGGCAAATGTGCAAAAGCCCATCAGGATGGAGGGAAAGGAGCACACTCGCTTCTGACAAGAAGTTGACATTTGAACAAAGAGAATTAAATAAAAGAGAGTACGTTAAATTAATTTGAAAGGTCTCGTTTAAATCCACTCACGCAGAGGCGTTCTCAATTAAGGCTTTTATTCTACCCTTGGCTCACCTCCCTTGGTTTAGTGAGCACTGTAGCTCAGAGCACGTTCAGGATGGTGCCAGGGCAAGTTCATTTCACACCCGAAATGGTTAGACCTCATGCCGTTTCTTACAGGGTCTTTCAGTCGGTGCCCTCAACCCACTAAAAAAAGAAGAGGGAAAAAGGGAACGATACCTTCCTTTAGAAACATCACACGAAGGCAGACCTTTCACTTTGGTGCACTAGGAAAGCCTTAGATGTGAGGGGCCAGAGAGACTTGAAACAGTGTTGGCACTGCCCTTGCAATTAAAAAACAACAACAAAAAAATCATCAAAGTGTTTTACATACATGAAACCACCAACACTTACATGCGGAGGAAATATTATCTGTGTATCATGAAGGTGGAAATTGTGATCCTAAGAGGTTAAACGATACTCCCAGCAGGCAAGAAAAACAACTTTCCCAGGCCTGCATGGGAACTTCTATATTTGTATTTGTTTTCTAATTAGGGCAGCTCTGATGATCCAAAGTAAAATTTGGGAATTGGGGTAATGATTTATAAACGCAAGGTTTTTAAATATCATTTCCCATGTTTGGAAGTGAAATTTGGCTGTGAGAAATAATTGCAAATGAGCTACATAGAGGAGGTTGACACAGATTAGTTTTTGAAGTGAACGGATTGGAGGATTGGCCCTGTTTTCAGACTGTTAATTTTCTTGTTAATCATGGGGTTGGTTAATAACTACCTGGTTGTGACTGTGGCAGAGAGAGAATGTCTGAAATAGGTCATGCCTTCAGTCATCCTGGAATGTCCTATCTTGATGGAACGCTCTGGAAGCACAAAGGCTGGAGTGGTGGGAGGGGCAGATAGGTGGGATCCATGGCACCTTGGCCAGCATTGCCAGGGAGGGGAGGATGCAGTGACAGTCCCGAGGGACTCTTCTGTTGGAGATTGGCAGTTAAGGACACATGGGGAGCCCCCAGGGGGACAGGAGAGTAAAAACAGCCTAATGTGTCTTTTTTGAAATGTATGTGCCTTTTAAATCTTTGAAATTTTTTTCATCTGTGACATGAATTAACTGTTCTTTTTTTCTATGTTCTGTGAACATAGGAGAACAATTGGCATCTATAGACAAGATTAAGGAAGACAGTTTAAAACAATCCAAAATCACACTCCCAGAGATATTAGTAAGCTTTTGATATATAGCTTCTCTCTCTCTCTCTCTCCCTCCACCCCACCCCTCAATATGCATAAGAAACAATAAAGTATAAGATCCACAAGAGCAGGAATGTTATCTCAATTGTTTACAAGTAAATTGTTTGCACCTAGAATTGAACACATTCTAAGCACATATCAGATACTCAAGAAGTATTTGTTGACATAAGGATGGAAAGAAAAGTGAATTCTATTTGTTATATATAATTATATATCACACACATAATTATATGTAACTTCACAGTCATATACTTTTTAAACCCCAACATGAGCTATGACTCTACACATACCCTCTTTTATATGGCAATATACAGCAACATGAACCAGTACACAAGAACACTGTAGTTCAGGATTTGGGCTCTGAGAAAGTCTGAGGGGTTGAGTTGGAATCTATATTACAACACTTATTAGCAGGGTGACCTTAAATAGTTTCTTCATTTCTTTAGATCTCAGTTTCTTAATCTGTAAAGCGGGAGCCATGATAACACATATGGCATAGCAACCTTGTGAGAGAGAATAAATTAGTATATATAATGTGCTTAGCACTATGACTGGCATGTTCAAAATTGCTTGTAAATTCTAGTTATTAATATTACCGTGTGTTATTAAATATTATTCTAAGCATAATATTAGTGTTATTCCATCATGCTGATGGATTATGTCAGGCATTTTTGCTCCTTCAAATTTTTTGTTAAAAAAAAAATCACTGCAAAGATCATCCTTATATAAAACTTGCTTTGTGTATCTATGATTATTTCCTTATGATAAAATCATAGGATAAATAGAAGATCGTAGGCAAAGGATCTTTTTATAACTTTACATATTGCCAACAAAAATGCTGAAGCAGCACAGAAACCACCAACAGTGTATGAGCCAAGCTGTTTCCTTTTCACCATTTATCCAGGTTCATTTTGAAGAACAAGTTCCCTTCTATTTCTTCAAGCCATCTTGAGTTAGGTCAAGGAGTTGCTCTGCCAACAAGCAACAGGTTTTTAGGAGCGGGTTCTGGGTGTTGGTGCCTGTGAGGGGGCCACAGGATGGGGACACGTATGTGTGGACCTTCTGTCCTGAGAAGCTGCATGAGTACCAGTAAAGAACCAGACTGTCACCTGCAGTAAATCTAAGTGCTCAAAGCAAAGTATAGAAAGTGCCATACTCAAGGCGTGGACTGGGGCTGGAATCTCAAGGATGAAGGGATGAACTCTGCGGCCATCATTGGTGGGATGGTTACCTTGTCATTTTCATTAGCTTGTCCTTCTCAGGATAGCTAATGCAAGGCCATCCCAGCCTCCTTGGCCTCCAGCTTCTGCTTCTGTGACACAAATAATATAACTCCCTTCCTGGAGCTGCCCCAGTATAAGAGGATTAATCCCGCCTATGGAGTTACCTCCTCAAGAGGAAAACTGATAAGATGGTTGTAAAACTCCTTGGAGAAATGGAATGAGTTGTATAAATAAAGTGTTATGGCAGCCGACTCATTGAGAATGAGACCCGATGTCACTTAAATGTTTTGGAGCTCTCTGTATCTTATGAAGGGGAACCTGTTTTCATATTGCGATGCTTCAACTCCGCCTGGAAAGTGATCGTGTGTGACAGTTTGCTTTTGTACTCCCCCAGTTTATATGAAAGGAGTGAGGCACTTAGGTTGGCTGTATTTGTTCCGAACAGGAAAACAAATCTGGCATTTTTACATATTATTCTGTACTCCTGGGAAAAATAGCTTTGGCAGCCTAAGGGAAATGCAGTTCAAACTGCAGCAATTCCCATGAATGTTTTGATGTAAAGTAAATTCACCATTTGATGGGATAGTATGTTCATTGAACTAATAATCACTGCACACTCAACCCCAGCCAGCACTTTTCTATGCACTATGGGCCTAATGTCACCTAAGAAAGATATAGCCACCGATTTCATGAAGCTTCTACTCTAAAGTGGAATTTAAAATCTTGGACTAGGGGCACCTAGGTGGCTCAGTCGGTTAAGGATGTGCCTTCAGCTCAGATCATGATCCCAGGGTCGTGGGATCGAGCCGTGCATCCCACACAGACACACACACACACACACACACACACACACACACACACACCTGTTTAGAAGGGAAAGAAAGTCTTTTGAAGAGGTGACTTAAGCCAAAATCTAAAAGTAAAATTGAGGTCACCATGTAACAAGGTTTGAGGGGCTGGAGTAGATGATGGGAGGGCTTTTGTTTTTCTATAATGGAAATGCAAGGAAAGCTCTTAGTTATATTGAGGAACCAGAAGAAACTATGTAAGGCTGGAGTATAGCCAGCCTAGGGCGGGAGAGCCTGAAATAAAATGGCAGAGTAGATGGAATCAGACCCACAGCAACTACATCACTGGGAGCTGATTAAAAATACAGAATCCAGGCCCCACCCCAGACCTTCTGAATCAGGATGGATGCTGCACTAGTCTCAATCCTCAGGTGGTTCGTGGACCTGCTTGTTAAAGTTTCAGAAGCGCTGGTACAGGCAATGAGATGAGGTCCCTGTTTTGTTCTAACTGCAATGGGAAGTTATTGGTAGGCGTTAAGCATCACGTGGCATGCTCTAACTGTATCTTTAAAGACCACCCCAGCTGATGGGTAAAGATTGGTGGGTAATAAGAACAGAAGTGGGAGGACTAGTTAGGCAGTTGAAGTAGCTCATTAGAGGCAAATTTAATCAAGACTAGATTACAGAGAAATTCCAAGCATCGTTGTGTACCTGGGAAACTATTCTGTTGTCCCAATAGTATGAGTAAACAGAGAATAATATGCCCGTTTGTGTCCCCCAAACAGCAAAGGAGAGAACTTGTTTCCCCTAAATGAGATGCTTTGTCTTCAGACTCCCAGAGTCAACATCACCATGGAGTTGGATAAGCCATGACTGTCCTTTTTTCCAAAGTATCACCATAGAGTTCAGGGCATGGGCTGTTGAAACATCAGATCTGCATCCCCATCTGCTTTCCCAAACCCCTACCTGGGGAGTGATCCTGTTACCTAGGCTGTCTATGTCCTGGTTTCTTCATTGGTATAGAAGGGATAATAGTAGCGGAACACTTCCTTCATAAGATGGTATGTGTATTAATTGAGAAAATGCATTTAAGTTACTTAGCAAAGTAATTTAATAAGGGCTCTATAAGCATGAGCTATTAGTATTAGTAATATTATTTCACAAACATGGAGCTGAGCACCTACCACAGGCTGGATAATGACGCTAGAGCCCACATGCCCACCACCTCCTGCATGCAGGGATTGCGAGCTTATAGGGAAAAAAAGGTAATAAAGGTGATTAAAACTGGCTTTAAAAGACACTTTTATTTTTTTTCCCCATTGCCCACTCATATCTGTTTTCTACTATGAAAACTCCAAACTTAAAAGGAGCCCAATGTAGAAAACTTCTCACCTGTATGTTTCCCTGTTGATAGACAAGCCACCTTCAGCTGTGGGTAGTGTGAACAACCACCCCAGTTGGCCAGGGACTGGCCTGCTGTTAACCCCAAAAGGGCGGAGTCCCAGGTTGGTCACCCTAACTACAAGGATGTTGAAGTCAAGAGAGTTCTCAGTTTGATGGCCACAGACTAGATTTAAGGCCACAGGCCGTTCTTCAAGCTTCAGTTTTTTTATCTGTAAAACTGGATGTTAATGTCTAGCCTGCATTTCTCAGGACATGATTGAAGAATGAAATTTCAGAGCATTTCATACCATGTATAATCAGGAATATTGAATCTCGACCACTTCACGGCCCCAATCATTATTATTAGGGTGACTATATATGAAAATATTTGAGTAAAAGGAAAAAAACAAATCCTCAAATCCAAGCATAACTGTTTCCTGGAAACTCTCATTGGTCCTCATTTGATTTTCAGAAATATGTAGGTAGAAATATAGGTAAAAAAAAAATTTCAACTTTACAGCCTCATCATTTTGTGATGGAAAGAGAGGAATCGGTATTATTTAGGAGGTATTTGGGATATAGGGAGTTACTGCTAATGAGATGAGAGGTTCGACCTGTTGAATGAATAAAAATGAGCCATCATCAATGATGATTCTGAGAAGCTAGATTCACACCAGCTCGTGGCGGTGGTATGTTGTCTGTAGCTGGGCCGAGGCTGAGATTTTTCAATGAGAGCATCTGGCTTAAAAAAAAAAAATCCACAGAAGGGGGGCGGGGGTGGTGGAAGAAAATTCAAGTAATTCCTAGGAGACCTTTTTAAATTTAGCAGTCAAGGCACTAATATAAGAATATACCAGTGTGTGGATGAGAGAACGAAAGAGTCTTTACGATAGGAGAATTTGGGATATCTGTGTTTGAGAAATTCTTTTGGACAAAAGCGGAGAAAATGACATTATCTGTAATTAGAAATAATAATGCGTAATTGGTTCATTTGCCATATTTCTACAGTTCTGATTTAGTTGAACAATGTGATCATTATGCCACCAGTTTTCAATAGAGGTGTCACAATGAAAAATAATTGCAATATTCCACAATATTAACTGCACCCTAATTGCAAAAGTTTTGAAATATAATTACCATGAAAGCTAATGCGACAGGGAACATTAAGCATAATTAGTGTTTTTTAAAAAAAGGAAAAACTGTTAGGAGCTTGTTATTGTCTAGTAAGGTAGCTTCAAATTAGCTGGCTGTAGAGCACTTTCATCTTGCTTTTCTATAATTTTCATTATTAGCACAGACTGTAATAAATTTATTTGACATAGCTCACACCTGCCAACCCTGCAGGAGATAACTTATAATGTGCGCCAGCCCCAAGATTTCCCACTGAACCTGTCAGTGCTTCCTACAAGGAGGCAGCCAGGAGTGAGGTTATTTAAAAATAAAATAAAATAAAATAAAACCCCTCAATTGCACATTACACAGTTCAGATTTAACACTTAAGCTGTGTTTTAAGTAATTTCCGTAGAAAGCCAATGCTCTAGGAATGCAATTAAGAGCCTCTTGTGGGTGGTGCTAAACAATCAAATCAGTGAACATTTCAAAGAGCTCCTAAGGCGCAGGCCTGCTCTCCAGTGGCTAGCAAACTCTGCCAGGGAGCGGACAATTAGCCTGTGCACCTGTTTGCCCGAGTACAACCCCTGATTTTCTGAGAAAGGCACCACTACCCACCAACCCCGAACTCAGTGGCCATGATCAAACCCCTCAATTTCTCCTTTGACAAAACTACTCAAGGTCAGCATTTCGAAGCAATCATCTGCACCTCCTACCCACTCTGGCCTCAGTCTGTCTGTAATGAGGCTTAAGAGTCAAGATCTTGACTCCACACGGACCATCTGATTCAGCTAGAAGCGTGCTCAGCACAGCAGGGCGCACAACTCCAGGGGGAGCCATCCACATTGTTCTCTATATAAAGTTGTGCCTTGGGGGTGTCCAATGTGAATGATGCCCCGTGTTGCTTCTGATTTCTCTTTTGAGGCTCTCTGCTGACTGGCTACATTACATTCCCTTGATTAAGAAAGAGAGAAGAGAAAAGCTAGGAAAAGGAGGGGGAGAGCTTGGGAAGTAGGTATTTTTGAGAGAGGACATAGAATCCCATTAAATAGACCCTCTATGCTAGATGCACAGCAGATGAAATCTCAAATGAAAGAATACCAACTTCAGAGAGCATAAATCTGAAATGTTAAATTCCATATCCTCACATTTCCATTTTAGAACTCACAGACCCTAGCTTGCAAAATCCTATATCAGAAGTTGAGCATTGTCACTTTAGATGTTGTTACTGGTGACGCCAACTCAGTGATAAAAAAGAGCTATAAATAAAAGTGGGCCAAAAAAAATGTTTTTTGCTGGTCAAGATGGTCCTGCAGTCTTCAATTTGCTTAAGTCATCCTGAAAATGAAAATACATACTTTCGTAAATGATTATAGCATATTCATAGACCTAAAAACTCAGCAAGAGGTATTATTCCATCTTCTGTCCTGCTGCCCGACCGTGGAAGCTAAAGCATCACCAACTTTGTACTAATAACTGTACAACTGATTTTTAAATATGATGCTGCCCTAACTTAATTAAATCTGATAGGGCTGAAGCCATTGACACTGTTAGGAGAACATGAAGTTCTCTGTTGCATAAAGACACCATGTGCTGTAGCAAAACAATCACAAGAGAGCAAATCACTTGTCAGTAGACCTCAGTTTCCTCATTTATAAAGTAAGGATGTTGAACTGGATGATTTGCTAGGGTCCTTTCAAGAACTCAAGATTTCTGTCCTGGGATTAAAATTTGCTTTGAATGGAACATTTTCCTTGATCATATGTTTCATATTTCTGGCCAGTTCTTTGTTCTTAGAATCACCCTGTTCTAGGCTTTCGGTCTTTAGAACCACACATTCTGTTTGCAACATATGAGCCTTAAAGCGCTGTCTGGAGATGACTGGCAGGACCTCAGCAGGCTGTAGATCCTTGGAGGAGAAAGTCTGTATCCACGCCTGTATTCTTCTCTGCTCCTGCCTCCCTCCCTCCTTCCCTCTCCCTAACCCAGCCCTTAGCATATAGGTTCTCAGCAAATATCCCCCGGCGAAAGAAAAAAGGAAGCCCAACCTTGGCAGTTCTCCAGGCTGAGCGTATTGCTTGCTTGGAGAGAAAGCTACCATGGATCAGAGTTAATCTTTAGGTCTACAAGGCATAGGCATCTTAGGAGCTTCCCTTAGTTCAGCATCTGAGGCCCATAATCTGCTGAATACAGTGCCTTTCAATTTATGGAAAGGGGTCATATATTTTAGTGGTTATGCATGACTTAAATAATGCTTAATGCTTATTATGATTCCTCAGTGTGACATTTCTGCTGAATTTTATATTTTCGTTTTCTTTTCTTTTTTTTTTTAAAGCAAAAATTGAACTAGTTTTATTCTTTTCCAAGAGAGAGTTTCCTTTTCTAAGGAGAGGGGAGAAACAAACTAGAAACTCACAGCATAACTCTTTAAATCTTGGATGCCCCAGGGAACTGGTGGTGGTGGTGTCGTTGTTGTTATTTTAACTGGATACTGTGTCAGAGTTTAAAGTTGGACATTTACTTGGAAAGGGTTAGTGGACCAAAGGTCTGATTCATTGTCTTACTTTCAAAACAGTAAGTAGGTTCGCTTTGTCCTGCTGCATAATGTAATCATTGTGTTTAATCTCCCTTCCTTAGAGCATGAAGGATTATCCGAAGTATTGTTAGCAGTGTCACTGTAAAATTCCTCTTAAAGAGATGTACTTTGTCAGGACTCAGCTCCTGGTCTTCATTTATAATTGTGTGGCCATTAATTCTTATTTGGCAGTACTCTTTAGATTAAAAGTTCTCTTTGAGCCTTAAAAACCAGCCTTCATTCAGCCATCAGTCATTAAATCTGCATTGCAAAGTTTAGAAATTTAATTTTTAAGTAAAAAGTACACCTAGTTGGGATTTGAACACAAAGATTATGGTGTTGTTATGTCACCCAAATGATTGGGCTTTATCATGCAAGCTATAAATAGGATTTTGAACAAATAGGTTTTTGTTTTTTTTTTTTTTTTGGTACAGAAAAATAACTAGAGGATAGCACTACTATCAAGGATGAAACAAGAGACTATTGAAGTCAAGTGGTTAGGGAAAATTAAGGCTTCTGAAGTTCACACCTGGATATGCAATTGTAAGGCTTTTTCCCAACACAAACTGCATTTGTACAGATTATTACACTTTGTGTCAATATATTTCTTTTAAGAGCAAAATGGGTCCATATGGTTATTGACCAACGACTTATCTTCTCAGATTCCCATAGGCCTCAATTTTGACTTCTGTAAGTATAGTATCAGGCCCATTTGGATGTGTAGCTCAATTTATGTATCTGCAAAACAGCACATGAAAATTCTCTCTCCTGATTATGGAATTATATTCATTTTGGCAGATATAAACACATGTGTTACCACTTCTCATTCATGCACCCAGGGCAGACATCACTAATCGATCACAGCCCTCTTTCCTGCTGAGAGTAGATGCAACCTGCCAATATGTCTCAACAGTCCTCTAAGCAGCCACTACTAATCAATCAAATTGGCATGCAAGATGAAATGCATTTGCCTTTCAGGGCAATAATCACATAAAATGGCAATCTCACAGATGTGATTCCCTGGGGTAGCCAGGATGCCAAAACCTATTATAATTGCCTCTTCAAAATGTGTATTTAATACTTTCTTTTCCTCCATTATAAATAAAAAGAATAAAGATATGTAAAGTAGGTTCTGTCTGGGAGAAAAACTTCTAAGATCCTTGCGTTTCTTTGTGGATCCAAGATCCAAACTGTTCTTGCACAAAAGGAGCCATCACTGAAATCTACTAACTTATAGTTCAGCTCATATTCATTTCCCCAAAAAAGGGAAAAAGCAACCCTTATAGTACAGTTTCACTATTATTAAATCACTCTTCTGTGGGCATATAGTTCTGAATACTTAGTTTCCTTTGTCTTGAATACCGATACTAAACCGTGTCCTTCCACAGAAATATTCTGAATCTTGAAAGAGTTATATTTATAGAGGAATAATTTATCCTAAGTTATATTAAAATAAGTAAATCCATGGCAGCACAGTTAAATTCATAAGAGCAAGAACCTATCATTACTCTCAGATTCTCTTTAGATCTCTGCTAAATTGAGGACTATGCAATTTATGAATACATATTTTTTGGTTAAACAAACCCTAGGAAAAAAGCATGTTTATGCATCAAAAACCTGTTATTAAGAGCTCAAAATATAAACTTCTTATTAGAAGATTTGAATTTTTTTCCAACTGCAACAATCTCTAGAATTAAAAGTGATTTTATATTTCCTTTTGTGATAAGGGACGATCATATCATGTTTTACTTGATATAAATATAACTGCCTGTGGTTTTAATCATTACTGTAGAATGGAGTCGTTTTGCAAAAATGGCAAGTCATGCCATAGAGTGGGTAGTGAGGTGAGAAGTACAAATGAGACTCAACAAGTATCTGTTGAGCACCTACTCTGTGTCAAGCACCAAAAACTGCAATTGAGGTGTTCTTGGTTAGTTCTGGAAGCCCCAACGGGAGTGCCCATGATAGGGTGCAGGAGCAAGGGGGCAGTCACTCATGCAAAGAATACTTATTGATGTTTTCTTTGTGCCAGACAGAGCCCTTGCCTTCCAGGAGCACTGTCAGACAACAGAAATACATACAACCAGGAGTGGCGGCTTACAACCCATGAATGATTCATTTTAAGTTTCTCTTGAATGAAGTTATTTGGGGGCAGTAACCACGCCCTCTCTAGTTCATTGTTGAGTCCCCAGCAAGTAGCATAGTACTAGGACATAGTAGGCACTAAGTAAGCACCTGCTGGTGAAATTAATTATACAAGGACAGTGGGAAGAGACAGTGAGTGCATTCATGTGATTTTGCACATTCCTTTCGCAGACAATGAGCTCCCTAAGGGCAGGACACAAGTCTACTATCTCCGTGTTCTGAAATTTCAGAACCTCAGAGCCCTGCAAAAACTGTTGCAAAATGATTTCAGAGGTATCCAAGGAATGAATCAGAGGTAGGTTAGGTGTTAAGATAAAAAACAAGGGGAAGGACAGAGCATAAGGTATAGTCCAGTGTGGTTTTGAAAATAGAAATCCTGGGTACCCTTTTCTTCCCTCAAGAGCAAGTGAGAAGTGGATGTGCCTTACTCAAAGTATATGTTCTGATCATTATTCCTTGTGCTAGCCACTGGTACACCTTGGGCAAAGTCAGAGAAAGGAGAAGGCATTTCCAAGTTGAACAGGAATGGCCAAACAGCAAGGGAGGTTCAGACAAGCATGAAGTGATGGATAAGGGTTATCCCTAGAAGGCCTGGAGGCATTCATTCCTTAGCATCTTTGTATTCCAGCAAACTCTGCAGCAACCACAGTGAGCTGGAGTAGCAGGACCTTGGTGTTGAGAACCACAGGAGCACTCACCAGAGCTCCCTGACTGGCTAGCTGGTACAGTACTTTTTAACTCTTCATCCCCCTGGCTCCTTTTCTAGCACAGCCTGGAGCCTTGACTATGTTTGGATGGCTGAATGCATCCTCTTTGGATGGGATTTGAGTGTGTTAACTCCATGCCAAAGATCAGTGGGTTTTATAAACTTTGATAAGCGGTGGAAGCAGCAAGTGTCACATACTATCACCCATCATATTTTAATATCGAGCAGAAAAAATAAGTTTAAGTGATGTTACAAAGCATATTTATTTATACAGACGCTCTTTTTATCCTTTTCTCGACAGGATATTGGCACTGCCATTGAAATGGGGCGGGGGGGATGGGGAACAACATGTTCCTATTTCTCAATCCCCTTACTGCCAACTTTGAATTGAGACCAACATCAAGTTTTTGAATGTCTTCGGCATCGATCTATTGCTAGTTTGTGATGGAGAAATTAAAACAATAGAAGTCTTATACTGAGATAGATGGCAACTTGCAAAGGGATTGTCCTCTCCAGTGTATTCGCAGACAGAAAGGGGAGAAGGGTTACGAGCCAGCTGAGCCTGGCCATTCCCTCTTCAGAAGATCCATTCACTCCAGGGATTTCTGATTGCCATCCAGTTCCCATTTCTGTCCTTGCAGTCAAGGCTTCACTACTGACCATGTGTGTAACTTAGGTCATCTGCATCATTTTTTAAAAATCTCTTTTGCCTTTGTTTCCTCATCTGGTAAGTGGAAATAAGGGCAGAATCTAATATAAGATTGTGGCAAGGATTAAAAGAGATTATGTGTGCGAAGTGCTAAGAAGGGTGCCTATATCTGGTGAGCAGTTGTCCTCACTATTACGACTTTTGTTACATGTGTAAGAGGCCAGCCTCCTTGTGCTTTAAACTGAAGGGCCAGGAGGCAGAACAGGAAGGTGTGGGAGCTCAACCATGGTGGAGTTTTCCCATTTCTCAGGTATTGTACTTGGCCTGGGGCGTACTCTGAGTTTTCCTTCTACAGGTTTGGCATCACCCCCTGTTTTAGTTCTCTATGGCTACTGTAGTAAAAGACCACATTTTAGTGGCTCAACACAACTCGTATTTATTATCTTGTGACAGTGGAAGTCAGAAGTCTGAGATAAGTTGATGAGGCTAAAATCAAGGTGTCAGTAGAGCTGCATTCCTTCTGAAGGCCCTAGGAAAGAATCTGTTTAGTTGTCTTTTCCAGTTTCCAGAGGATTCCTTGGCTCTTGGCTCCTTCTTCCTTCTTCAAGACCAGCAGTGTTGAGCTGAGTCTTTTTCACAAGTGCCATCTGTCCCATTGTTTCTCTTCTGCTTCCCTTTTCTACTTATGAAGACCCTTATGATTACACTAGGCCTACCCAGATAAGCCAGGATAACACCCCATCTCAAAGACCACTGATTAGCCACCTTAATTCCATCTGCAACCTTCATTCCCCCTTGCCGTCTGTATCACTTTCCTAGATCTGTCATAACAAAGTGCCACAAACTAGGTGGGTTATAATAAGATAAATTCATTGGCTCACAACTCTAGAGCCTAGAAGTCAATATACCAAGATGTCAATAGGACCATGCTCTCTCTGAAACCTCTAGAGGAAACTTTCCTTGCCACTCCTTAGCTTCTGTGGTTTACAAGCATCTTCTGTGTTCCTCCACTTTCAGCTGCAGAACTCCAAACTCAGACTTCATTGTCATATGGCATTCTCCCTGTGTGTCTCTGTGTCTTCACATGGCCTTTTTCTCAAAAGGAAACCAGTCTTATTGTATTAGGAGCCCATTCTGTGACAATATGACCTCATCTTAACTAGTTACATCTTCAATGACTCTGTTATCAATTAGATTAGAATATTAGAATATTAGAACTTCATATTTTTTGTGGGTGGGGGGAGAGGACACAATTCAACTCATAACACCATGTAACCTATCATGGTCATGGGCTCTGGGGATGAGGACATGAGCATCTTTTAGGGGTCATTATTCTACCCACCAACCCCCAACCCCCTTCAGGTCCCCCTTGTTCCTGATTTGGATGAGAAGAAAACAGCATAAAATGATGGGAAGGAGAAACTTCTGTTTACCCCTGACCCCAAGGTGCTAACTTCTCAAGGTCCGTTAATGC